>NC_056736.1:360713824-361025530 GCF_019279795.1 Protopterus annectens
AGAAGCGCAAGGAGAAGCATCACAAGCGGTGGGCCGAAGCCTCTGCATCGGCCCCGCCAGCCAAGCGGGCTTCTCCTCCCCCCCCCCGAGACCTCCGAGCCTTCTCAGCTCCGTTCACCCTGCTTTTCACCGAGGCCGGAGGAGGAGGAGGCCCAGTCACCTTCGAGGTCATTGAGGCGGCACTCCCGTCTTGCCTCGGTGGCCTCCTCTAGGTCCACTAGAAGTTTAACTGATGCAGACCTGGACCGGATGATGCAAAGGTTCCTCCAGGCCCAGCTGCAGATGGGAGTGCTCCTGCCCCCCCCCTGGGGGGGTGTAGCTCGACCCCATGTTTTGTCCCGATTGCTCCTTCCCCGACCCGCTTCCCGGGTTTGGGGTCTTCGGAGCCGACTAGCGTTGGAGCCGGGGGACTGTCGACGCCGTTACTCAAGTGCTTCGGCGTCAATGGCACCCTCGAGTCTGTCTGGTCCCTTTTCTGCAGATCCAAGCTCTCGGAGCCGAGAGCTGAGCTTCGGATCCGAGACGGTTAGCATGCCTTCGGCTCCGTCCAGGTCGGAGCATGCTGCCCCTTCGGATCCGGTCACTTCGGCACCTGCTCCGATCCACCCTGCACTCCCTATCAGACGGGCCCGATTTCCGTCACCCGGCCCCAGGGACAGCCTGCTCTTACATCCCAGATCATTCCTTTGTTGGAACAGGATGTGGTTGGTGAGGCTTCCTCGGACAGCCCCCTCGAGGAAGTCCCTCACAAACGCAAGTGCCAAAGGAGGCACTTGGACTCCTCTGAGTCCTTGACAGAGGACACGGACTTGGAGGAAGGGGAAGGCTCCCCAAGATCACCCCCCGAAGACGTCTCATTTGGAGACATCATGGAGATGCTCAGGATTAGAGGGGGGTGGTCTGCCCCAAAGCCTACCTCGGACGAGTCCGTGTTTCTGGAGGTGTTTGAAGCAGGCCCATCTACCTCTTGGGTGTCCCCTCCAGCCGACCCCCTGGTAGACCTGATCACTACCAGGGCATGGAAGGAGCCGGACACTGTGGAGCCCGTTCCCAAGCGGCCGGACAGAATTCTTCAGACAGGTCACATTGGAGTAAGGGGTCCCCCGTAGATGCCATGTTGGTTGCGGCTGCCACTAAAAAGGAACTAGCCCAGGAGAGTCCCACGGTCCATCCTCCTGGCAAGGAGTTTCGGGCGATGGACCGCTTGGGGAAGCGGCTGTTTGCTTCAGCCACCTTCTCGGTAAGGTCGCTTAACTATATGGCACACATAATACGACTCCAGCGGGACCTTATCAAAGAGTATGCTGGGTCGCCCCCAGAGTCCATGTCGGCAGAGGACAAACAAGTTTACTCTACCCGAATGGCCACTCTCAGGTCTATTTCCAATACCTCTATGTGGCTACTATCCCATGCTACGGAGGGAGCCGCTAGAGCTAGCGGAGAGGGCGTCATCCTAAGGTGACAGGCATGGCTCCGCCACTGTGATTTCTCAGAACCCTTTAAGGCGTTATTCGCTAATGCCCCGTTTGATGGTTCTGCCCTCTTTGGCAAGACCGTACGCGACACCTTGGTCCAGAGCGAGAAAGACGGGAAGACGCTGTCTGCCGTCAGAGTCTGCTTTTCTACTCCCCCGTCCTTCAGGGGCAGAGGAGGACAGGGTGGACGCCACCCTAGAGGCAGAGGGGACCCGAAAAACTTTGGGTCCAGAGAACCTTTCTCTGATCGGCCCACGCAGCAACCCTGAGGGGTTACCCGACTGCTCCACTCTGGAGGCAGTCGGGGGGGGCGTTTCTCGAGGCACCTAGCAGCTTGGGAGTCCATCACAACAGACTGCTGGGTGCTTCGGATTATATCCAGAGGGTACGAGATTCCGTTTCTCCATCCCCCTCTCGGACCCAGATCCCTCCATGATGTTCCACCCAATCAGAGGGAGGCCGCAGCCGCAGAAATTCAGCAGCTGCTAGAAAAGGGAGTGATCCAGCAAGTCCCCCTAGACCAGTACGAATCAGGCTTTTACTTCAGGTTCTTCTTGGTGCCAAAAAAGATGGGGGACTTGAGACCAATCTTCGACCTTTCTCTCTTGAACCTGGCGGTAACCAAAGAAAAGTTCTGGATGGTCACCCTTCAGTCAATTCTCACCCTCTTGCAGGAGAATGACTGGATGTGCTCCATAGACCTCAAGGACGCGTACTACCACATCTTGATGGACAGTCGGTCCAGGAGGTTTCTCCGCTTCAGGCTAGGAGCCAGCCATTACTAATTCTGGGTCCTCCCCTTTGGTCTCACCACAGCCCCCAGGGTGTTCACCAAGGTGTTAACTGTGGTAGCGGCCCACCTGAGACTCCAGGGAATTCAGGTCTTTCCATACCTGGACGACTGGCTCCTGACCGCCCCCACAAGGCATCTACTCTGCACGGCCAGGAATTATTTTCTTCACCTAGCTCCCTGGTTGGGGAATTGCGATCAATGTGGGAAAATCTTCCCTTCTTCTGACTCAGGTCATAGATTTCATCGGAGCCAGGTTGAACACAAATCAGCTTATAGCCTTCTTGACTCCGGACCGCCTGCAGTCTCCAAAACTTCATGTGCAGGCCATTCTTCATTGCCCAGACCCTCCGGTGGAATTGGTCCTGAGGGCCTTAGGCTCGATGGCGGCAACCATCAACCTTTTGTCCATGGTGGGCCTAAATATGAGAATCCTGCAATGGACCCCCCCCAAGTCCAATGGTCCTTCCTACATTACTTCTCCTTTCCTAAACTTTCCTAGCTAGTTGTTTCAGTGATCAGATTTTGCTGATCCCTGGGCTTTGTGTTTGGTTCCTGTTTCCTCCATTTTCTTGTGTGGCCAGAGGTAGTTTCTTTACTCACCAGTGGGAGTGGGGAGTACTGAGCTGCTTGTTTGTCCTCAGAGGAGTGGTTAGAGAGAGCAACTAGTAATTCGTTGGCCATTTTGGGTCATTTCCTGTTTTTTCCAGCCCCCTGCTATAAAGCACGCTTTGGGTGGCTTTTCTGGCATTAGAGAACTTGGCATAGCTCCTCGTGGTCCCCTGCAGAGTTCCTAAGCCAGCAGAGAGCAGAAAAAGCAACTTTCTTGATAATAAGTATTTTTTAAACATTTTATTTTGCATTTTTCGATCTTTTGAGCTTTTCGACTACTGTTTGTGCCTATATTACTGTTTTATTACCTGATTTTCCTGTTTTTCTGTGCTTAAATTGTTGATTGCACTTGTTGGCTAAAGTTTTGCTTAAAAGTAACAAACAGGCTAATACACTCAAGTGTACCAGCCTTTGATAGCAATTTAGTCGAATACCAAAGCATTTACTGTATTTTTTCTGTCTGTTTGCAAAAAAACTAAAAAAAACAAAAACGTACTTCTCCTTTCCTAAACTTTCCTAGCTAGTTGTTCCAGTGATCAGATTTTGCTGATCCCTGGGCTTTGTATTTGGTTCCTGTTTCCTCCATTTTCTTGTGTGGCCAGAGGTAGTTTCTTTACTCACCAGTGGGAGTGGGGAGTACTGAGCTGCTTGTTTGTCCTCAGAGGAGTGGTTAGAGACAGCAACTAGTAATTCGTTGGCCATTTTGGGTCATTTCCTGTTTTTTCCAGCCCCCTGCTATAAAGCACGGGTTAGCGCGGAGTTGCCACTGTTTCACACAAGAGCAGCGGCAGTTTAACAAGGTTAAACTATTTGGGCTACCTAAATTCCAATTTTCCCTTAAAACTACCTTCCTCGAACTGTACTGCTGATCTAACCAGCGTATCCTATAACTAAAAAGTTCATCTCTACTAGACTATTCTCTATCTGTAAAGCCTAGCACTTGCTCCTACAGTACTTGCACCTTGATAAAGCACTATTATTATAGATAGTACCCCACCAGCCTAGAACCCACATCCCCCGGAGTCTTTTGTAAGTTTTTTTATCTATTACTTCTAGCATGTCGAGGGATCAGTTGCTAGTGTCCTCTCCTGCTCAACTGGTGAACCTGGAAATATTGAGGCAATGTTACAATTGCCTCATGTACACAGACAATCCTCTCCTTCTCCCACAAAACACAAATACATGCGAGAGATGCAACTTTACGGCCAAACTGGAGGCTGAGCTCTCTCAGCATAGGACTGGCAAGACCAGACAGGAGGAGAAGGTAACCACACACACTACATACCCAGTCACACATAGTACCATCACAACTTCAAATCATACACATAATCACACAAAGACATACTCGGAGGCTCTGATCAAAAATCTACCAAAACAGCAGAGGCCACCAAAGCAGACACCCAAACAACTACCACCTCAGGACCCAACACATGCAACACATAGACCACACAGTCAGAGTGTCAAACAGTCACAGCCCTTAAGGCCAAACACAATGCCAGACACACTCGTCATTGGTGACTCCATAGTCAGGCACACTGACGTCCCACTCACCAGACTGAGCAAGGAGAAGGTCACAGTAAGCTGCCTGTCGGGCGCTAGAATCCGCCACATAACGCAAGCACTCAGGTCTCTCAACAGCAGGTACAAGTACGACTCAGTCATTGTCCACGCTGGTGTCAACGACCTGAGACGTACCTCCTTGGACTACATGAAAAGAGACATTGAGAAGCTCTCTGATTATGTAGCCCAGGCAGGTATGACTCTGACCTTGAGCAGTATCCTACCTTCACCTAGAATGATGCCACAATACAGTGATAAGATGATCAGCTTTAATAATTGGCTTAAATTCTGGTGTCATTCAAAGGGGATCCAATGTCTGTCTGCCTGGGATGACATGCTGGACAAGCCACGCTGCTTCGCAAGGGACGGCTTGCACCTGTCACCCCTGGGCTTCCAGATATTGGCAAAGGCTCTTGACACCCCCATAGTGCCTTTTTTAGGCAAGGCTCAAATTCTAAACCTACCACCCTAGAACACAGAAAAGGAAAAAAACTAAGGGTAATGCTGCTCAATGCCAGAAGTCTCAATCTCAAGATGCACGCACTAGAGGCCCTTCTCAGTATGGAGAACATCGATGTCTGTGCTGTGACAGAAACCTGGTTCAAGGCTCCTGAGAGCACCCCAGCACTATCAGGTTTCACCTCATATCATGCGTTCCGGCCCCAAAATCCGGACAACACAAAGAAAGGAGGGGGGGTGTCAATATTCATAAAGGACACACACACCTCAAGGTTGGTGGCAACGCACGATGCATCGGAGACCATCCAGGTGCAATTAACCATAGGCAAGACTGCGCTGCAATTTGTAGCATGTTACAGGCCACCCTCTCAAACTCAGGAACCTCACATGGCCTTCCTGAAAACACTGGAGGGGATAAATGTATCTCCAAACACCATCATACTAGGCGACTTCAGCTACCCTAATATAGACTGGGAACACTACTCAAGCCCAAACACTCTAGCCCAAAGGTTCCTGGAGTTCATATACTCAAATGCCATGGAACAACTAGTCACCATCCCCACAAGAGGAGAAAACATACTTGATCTCATCATCACGAACATGGGATCACAATGTTCAACACTGGAAGTATACCCCTCACTGGTGAGATCAGATCATAAACTAATCTCGCTGGAGGTCCTCATCCCACCCCCACCTGAAATAAAAAAGACCGCAGTGAAAAACTTCTCAAAAGCCGACTTCACACTTCTAAAAACTAGTGTGGTCTCCTTTAAGGCCCCTGAGCCAGTGGTAAACATTACTCAAACCGCTAAATCACTTACAAATGCCTTCTACCAGCACCTACAGGACTGCATGGATCAGGCAACCCCAAACAAAACTAAGACTCTTTGTACCAAAGGCAAGCGTCCAGTCTGGTGGACCCCATCCATAAACAAGCTCTACAACAAAAGGAGGAAGCTACTACAAGATAGAACAAAATCCTTGAAAGGTAAGACACCTTTGATCATTATAAGTAAAAAACTAAGAGCTCTCATAAAATCATCCAAGGCAAATTTTGAGAGAAAAATCGCCAAGGACTCAAAAGACAATCATAAGGCCTTCTTTAGCTATGTTAGAAACCTAGGAGGAAACTCCCAGATATGCTCAGAATTAGTTCAAAATTATGTGAAGATTACTGAACCTTCACACATTGCCAACATACTGGCTGACAGGTTCAGTGCAAACTCCCCCTCCCCAAAGGAGAGATATCTATACCAGAGGATTGTAGCCCCCAAACATCTCCAACGCCCAGGTGAGAACTGCTCTCTCAAGGCAAAAAACACAGCATCCATGGGACCGGATGGTGTCCCCCGGCTGTGTGCTCCACGAACTCAATGAGGAATTAAACCCGCAGTTAGGACAGCTGTTTAATCTTAGCCTCACCTCAGGATACGTACCCAAGGAGTAGCGCACGGCGACTGTGGTCCCACTTCACAAGGGTGGTGCGTCCACCGACCCTGGAAATTACCGTCCCATTAGCTTGACAAGCCTTATCTGCAAAGCCATGGAGAGGATCATAATGGAACTCATAAATAAAGACATAGGGAACTTGCAGACTTTGGATCCAACCCAGTTTGGCTTTGTCAAAGGCAGGTCATGCCTTTTAAACTTGGTTGACTTTTTCGAAACAGTCACCAAGACCATTGATGAGGGTAAGGCAGTCCATACAGCCTACTTTGACCTGGCAAAGGCCTTCGACACAATACCCCACTCAGGTATCATCGAAAAACTCATCAGCTTGAATGTAAACCTATACATCACAAGATGGGTTGCAAACTGGCTAAGTGACAGAACCCACAGGGTCAGAGTTGCTGGCGCCATGTCAGACTCAAAGCCTGTCACAAGTGGTGTCCCACAGGGCTCAGTCCTGGACCACTCTTGTTCGGCATCTACTTTTCTGAAGTACAAGCAAACACAGGAGGGTTATGGCTAACAAAGTTTGCAGATGACTGCAAACTGGGCGCCATAGTCGAAAACACATCTGATACAGATATCCTTCAGAAGGGCCTCACAGAAACGGATAACTGGTGCCAGAGCCATGGCCTAAAGTTAAACGCCAAGAAATGCATAGTCATACCCTTCGGGAAAAACAAAGTTACCCCTAGCTACCATATAGGTGGCAATCCACTGAGCACAGAAGTCATCAGGGATCTGGGGACCCAGGCTGACAGTAACCTTTCGTTTGACACTCATGTTGCCAAAGTAGTTAGGAAAACCTTCTACATTGCCCACCTGATCATGAAGGGATTCACATCTAGATCAAGGGAGGTCATCATCCCCCTGTACTCATCACTCATTAGACCTATGATTGAGTACAATGCCCCATTCGGAATGTATCTGACCCGACACCTGCAGCAGCTGGAAAGGCCCCAAAAGTTCCTCACCAAAAGGATAAACGGTCTCAAAAATATGTCTTATGCTGCCCGACTGAAAGAACTCCAGCTCTATTCAGTCGCATACCGCTTGCTCAGAGGTGACCTGTGCCTGACATATAAGGCCATGTCAAACCCAGATTTGATGAATATGCTTCACCTTAAAAAATCTAGATCCCTCAGAACCACAAGGGCGGGAGACTTAAACTTTGACACGGTTATTAATAGAACGTGCTGGAGGGACAGATTCATCACCCGGAGACTCCCTATGCTGTGAAACAAAATCCCGGTACATGTGAGGCAGAGCACCTCGCTGGCCTTGTTCAAGAGGAATCTTGACCAATGGATGGGAGATCGCAGATATACCCCAGGGATTACTTCAGTGTCACTGCTTGACAGAGGCACAGCAAAATAATAGGCATAGTTTTCTTCAAACTAAAGGGGTGGCGAAAGTCACATAACTATGGGCTAGGCTTATAAATGCCCTTGGGCAGATAGCCTAGTATGAACCTATTACCCCCTGAGCCATCCTGTTCCTCTCAGCAGAGTTTGCAGGAGAGCCCTCTTGTGGTGGCTCCAGTCTCCGGACCTCCAGAAGGGGCGCCCCTTTTCTATATCCCCTCCCTTAGCCACGTTGACCACAGACGCCTCTCGCTTCGGGTGGGGGGGCATTGTTTGGGCAGGACCGTCCAAGGCACGTGGAACCATGTGGAGACCTCACTGCATATCAGTGTCCTAGAGATGAGGGCAGTGCTGTTAGCGCTGCAAGCACTTCAGAGCCTTCTTCACGTCGGGACAATTGCGATCCAGACGGACAGTCTGGTATTTCAACAAACAAGGGGGAACCAGGTCCTATCCACTTTGTCGAGAGGCCATGAGAGTGTGGGAATGGGCAATTTCCACCAACCATTTTCTCATAGCGACGCACATTCCGGGACGGTCCAACATCCTAATGGACAGATTGAGTTGCACCATCCTCTCGCTGTACGAGTGGTCTCTGAATCTCAAAGTAGCAAAGCAGATTTTCTCCAAATGGGGTCAACCTCGTTGCGATCTTTTCACCTCTCCCTCAAACACAAAGTGCAACGACTACTTCGCTCTAATTTCCCCACCCAGGGAATCTCCAAGAGACGCTCTGGTGCATGTTTGGCCACCCGGTCTACTTTATGCTTACCCTCCACTTCCCCTGATGCTGAAGTTTCTGCAGAAAGCCAGACGGTTAGGGAGCAGAATAATCCTCATTGCCCCATTCTGGCCTCGTCAGGCTTGGTTCCCATATCTGTGGTCTCATCTGGTGAATCCTCCCTGGATTCTAGATCCCATTCCGGATCTGATCTCTCACCCATTGGGCCTGCCGGCCCCGAACCTGAACAACCTCAAGCTCACAGCTTGGTTGATCCAGTTCCACTGTTAGCTAGGACTCCCGGTATCTCTTCCCCGGTCAAAGCCATCCTAGTAGCTGCTCACAAGCCATCTACTAGAAGGGTTTATAATAGCAAATGGAAACGTTTTTCTATCTGGGCGGAGCATCAGAATTTAGACCCCTTTACAGCTCCATTGCCAGCAATATTAGACTTTCTATCAGGGTTATTTGACCAAGGTGCTAGCTCCTCCACAGTCAAAGTACAATTGGCAGCTATCTCTCATTACTATGTCGGATGTGATCTGGGTCCTTTGACCTCGTCCAGATTGTGTAAGGCCTTCTTAAAAGGCACCTTCTTACTAAGACCCCCGGTGAAGGATGTAGTCCCTCCTTGGGATTTAGCGCTGGTACTCCAGGCTTTAACAACTTCTCCCTTTGAGCCTGCAGCTTCGGTGGATCTCAAATTCTTATCCTGAAAAACAGCTTTTCTTGTTGCCATTACTTCGGCAAGAAGGGTTTCGGAACTTCAAGCCCTTTGCACCACACCACCGTACTTGACTTTTCACAAAGATAGAGTATCCCTCAGGACCAATCCCTCCTTTCTGCCCAAAATTGCGTCCGAATCTAACATCAACCAGTCTATTAATTTACCAGTCTTCTTTCCCAATTATCAGAATAAGGGTGAGTCCAAGCTGCATTCCTTAGATGTACACAGACAACTACGATTCTATTTACACAGGACAGCTGGTCATAGGGAATCAGACCAGCTGTTTTTATCCTTTGCTAAACCTAGTCTGGGGAAACCTGTTTCGAAAGTCACATTGTCCAGGTGGATTTCCCAGTGTATTCTTCTGGCTTATGAGAGTTCTGGCCGGCCTGCACCTCAGGGAGTCCATGCCCATTCTACTCGGTCTATTTCTACCTCCGCTGCTTTTCGTTCTAGAGTATCTTTGGATGACATTTGCTCAGCAGCCACGTGGGCTTCATCTCATATCTTTATAAACCACTGTAAGTTGGATTTTGTCTCCAGAGGGAGAGCATCTTTTGACTCCGCAGTGCTCCGCAACATCCTTCCATGAGGACCTCCCAAGATTCAGGTAGCTGGGGACTCTGTCCCATAAGTTGATGCACAAATGAAGTTAACTACTTCAGATTAAGAAGTTATGTACTCACCATAATGTTCCATCTGAGTAGGTAAACTTCATTTGTCAGCAACCATCCCTCCCTCCGTCCCCCTGACCTACTTGGATGTTCATGGTATTCCTATGTCATGACGAATTGTATCCAGGTTAGTCTATAGAGGTAAGCCTCTTCTCTGATATTGCAGGTGTTGCTTTTAAGCAAACTCGATCTGAGGTCAGGGAGGGATGGCAGGGGATTATGGGTAGGGGGAGGAGCTTGGAGCTCGGATCTCAGCTGTTGGAAACTGCCGGCTCGGATCCGATAACCCATAGGTTGCTGACAAATGAAGTTTACCTACTCAGATGGAACGTTATGGTGAGTACATAACTTCTTATTCTTGTTTCTAATGCATTCTTGTGCCCATCAGTAAAACAGATTTTTTATATAGGATAACTCTACAGCAAAGTCTAACACAAACATTTAGTAACAATTTATTTGTTTTTCCTGATGTGGACTTCTTGCTGGGTAGTTAAGGTTGTCTGAGAGTATTTTTGTTAAGAAGTAACTGGACGACAGCATGTAGAACCACAACCATAATTTTAGTAAAATTACAAGAATCACAAGTTTATACCTGTCCATATTCAAGTGCAACTTTGATCTATGGATTGGAAACAGAAAATTTACATTAGAACTGCCCCATAGGATCAAAGGATGTTACTAGGCTAATGATCTAGGGCCCTTACAAGCCTAGCCAAGTTCTTACCCTTATTTCCACAGTCAGCACCTGTTGCCCCTGTCCAAGAGGGACACAGAACCCCCAGGGTGAATTTACAGTCACCCTTCTAATCATCCAGATTGCATTTGAAGAGGGCCAAAGAGCGGCTCTGTTTGACATGAAATGGGAGTCTGTCCCAAAGGTGTAGTAACCTCTGGGAGGCAAATCTGTCCCTCCAGCAGATTTTATTAATGTCACATACCAGGTTAAGGTCTTTAGAGTGAGTAACCTGTGTACCATTAGACTTGCGGATAGGCAGCATTTCCAATAAAGCAGAATCAGAGATTGCCTTGTTTGCAAGGCAGAGATCACCTCTGAGTAGTCTGTATGAAACAGAATATAAAGTGACAGTGATTTCAGATGATCGCCATAGGACAGATACTGAAGACTTTGAGTTTTCCTAGTGAGGAACCTTTGTGGGTTATCCAGTTGCAGCAGGGTTGTACTACTAATGGACAGAGACAGCTCCTAAATGGTTTATCCCATGCATGGGTTTCCTCAAATTATATGTAGTATGATCCCAGTTATTCTTATTAGGGGTGATATATAATTATTGACCAGGAAATGTGTAAGGGCGATCTATAACCAAATGGGATAGATTATTTCAGAAAAAGAGAGATTGACTGGACTTAAAAGGTCTGCAAGGGCAACTAGCCAAGTACTTTGTCTGTAACCCTATAGTAGAGCTTCTGCAGTAGTCAAATACAAAAAAAAAAATACCATAAAAAAAATGTACCAGAACAAGCATTCCTGTTGCCTCATTCACAGCTGTTCTAATGTCAGTGATTGTACTGTACTGTCAGAACAGAGTAGTTCATTAGCCTAAACTTTTGTATAAATTGGTCTCTGATCTACTCATGCTATATGTAGAACTTTAAATGTCTGCGAAGATGTCCCTTTTTAATCAGTTTTTTTAACTGGCTAAACAGACTTGACAAAATGAACCTTTTTAAGTGAAACCCAGGAACCCCTTTTTGTCAGTCTCGTGGCTGAAGCTTTAATGCAACATACTCATTTATTTTCTTACTTAATACTGATTTAAGATTTTACTGATGACTTTGCAGTGTATTTAGTCAAGTCCTTGATATCAAATGCAAAATGTTAAAACTTATGTGTAATATGATGAAATAACAGAACACTCTTTTCCACCTTTCTCCACCAAGCAAGAAAATGAGAATGTGTGCAGTTCAGACGCAACTTTGGGTCATTAAATTGACAAGGAAGTGCAGCAGTTAGGAGACATCAGGGAGCTAACTTCTACGAGCAGAAAAAAGCAAGAAAACATATAGATTAAAGAAAGAAGAGAGGTTTTATGACGGCTCAGGGAACACTAGCTCATTGTAACAGAGCACAAAGCTCCAGGTCACACATGATCTTTAACCTACTTATTTATGGAAGGCTTGCAGTCTATTGTTGTTTTCTTTGTCCAAGACTTTTTACCTTGGGCAACCTACGTGTATAGTGCATATATTCATTCATTACCCTTTCTTTTTCCTCGACTGCATGTCCACTTGTTTCTCGATCACAAGTAAGAAAGCTCCTACCAATTTCGTAATCATAGTTCATATTTCAGAACTGAATTTGCATCAGTCTTCTTGACTAGTCAATAGCAACGCATTATTTCTCATTGTGGTCACCACCCACCATTTTACATCCTCAGATTTTGTCTTGCTGAAACAGCTAAAGGAAAAATCATTTTCCATATATTTTGAAATCTCTGTATGAAGAACAGGAATAGGTCACACTGCAGCACTTTGTCAACAGATTGGTGAATACCCGTACTTTGGGGGCATTGAAATGTTGTTTGTCCATGTAACTACAAAGCCAAACATGTCATCAAATAGGCAGTTGTCATTTGCCTTACTAGCTGTTTGAAGTAACAACTTTTAATAAGTGATCATGGATGCAGGAACCATAGGACGGGGGGTGGGGTGAGAGCCTGCCATTTTCAATCGACTGACCGATATGCCCTGAAACTGCCAACAGAGTTACGATTGCATGGAAACATTTGCATTAGAGTTTTTGAAGTAACCACAAGATCAGGCATTCGGAAGAGGAAGGTTTGAGTGGTAAATCTTCTTTTTCTAGTTGCCCGAGCTCGCAGTTGCAATGAAAAAGCCTATGTGAGTATATCAGATGTATACTGATCAACTTCTTGCATAAAGATTTTTGGAAAAAATCCAAAACTGACAGGATGATGAAGGCTCATAACTGGGGACAGTTTTTAAACATTCCTTATTTGTTTAAAAAATTAATAGAGCAGGTTTTATATCAACACACATTTCTGAACAGTAAAATTATGAAGCTTTAATGTCTGGTATTAGTGACTGACTGTAATCCACTGCATATATTAATTCTTGCTTAAAATTTCTAGACAAATGCAAAAACAATAGGGGGATAAAGGACCAAAATTAGGGCAGATTTTAAACATTGCTCTTATAAACATAGAAAGTTACTAAAATAACAGATTTTGCATTAACTTCCATTTTCTGGAGAGTATGAAATCTCAGACTCCGATATCTGATTATGTAGTGGGAATAATCCTCTGGTTTGCCATTGTCTGTTATGAAGAACAAACATAAAATATGAGTCAATAATCTAGGTATTCTGTGAAATTCTGTAGAGTTGAGAGGCATGATCCTGAGTAATTTACCAGAAAATCAAAAATTTTGCAAGGGAAAGAGCAAAAATATGAGGCAAAATCAGGGATGTTCTGCAAAATTCTGGACAGTTTTTTTACATTGATTGTGGTTTGTTTACTAGTTAAGTGGGAGGGTCTCCTGCACTTTCAGCTACAGCCTGAGATCAACAGCAGTAAAGATGATAATTTACTTCAGTACAGTAAGACGTTTTATTCATGTACATACTTCATACAGTTAGGAAGTTATGTTTAATATGTTTAATTTCCTTAAGTTGTTGCAGACCTGTGTGTTTATTGCCTTTCATCCACTGAGTACCATAATAGTCTTTGGCTGTCCTGTGTAGTAGTCTGTTTTAGGCAGAATTTGCCACTGAGGTACATTTCACTGGAGCTAGTCTTATTTCCAGTGTAGTAATAATTTTGCTGTATTTAATTATTCATTCATTCTTACATATGCTTTATGCTATTCATTATCTTTATATTCATTTATTTTCCTGACAAGCTATGGAAGTAAGCCATAAAAACAGTTTAGATTAATAGATTTCCAAGGCCAACAAATCATATGACCATTCAGACTTTGCCAATACCCTCCCTCAGGCAGCACCTCTTTTTTTTTTCCAGGAGGGTCATACTAGTATGTAGGGGAAGTTTATTTCAAAGATTGGAGAGGTGCTGCCTTATAAGCATGCCTCTTCACTATTTAGTATTTATCTGTTGGTGAAAATTTAGGTCCTTGGCTCTAGTATTGGCGGAGATGTGGATTAACAGAGAAACAGGAGGTCCAGAACAACTGGGTGTCTAATCTTTCCCCAAGCATCCTGGTCAGTGTATCGGTAGAGAGAGACTTCTGCATGTTAACTGCACCTTACCCCACTATACACCCATCAGTATCTGTTTAACAAGAGAAGCTAGAGCTCCAGCCCTAAGACCTTAAGGCAATGAAACCAAAGCGTATTGCAGTATGTGAGAATTTTTAGTTACAGGTGACACTATAGTTGGACTCACGGACATCCCACTCATCAGGCAAGAATTCATGATGTCACTAGGACCGTTAAATTCCTTCACTTTAAATACACATAAAACATAATTATTACTCACATGGAAGTGACTGTTCTTAGATGCTATACCCTGGGGTAATAGAGAAACATGGTTATGCTGTTAATGTATGCAATTAAGGCTTTGAACTGCTAGTCCTGAGTGACATCTTGCCGTCATCATAACAAGCAATGCCATGGTAGACACAGAAAATAAACACTTTAACAGTTGGCTCTGTGTATGAAGTCATTCAAAGAGGATACAGTATGTGTCAGCTTGGAGGGAGAAGGTAGATAGTTCCATCTACTTAGGCAGGGCTGACCTTGTACCTCTTTCCCCAGGGCTTCCACACATTGGCAAAGGTTGTTTCTATCTCAGTACTGCATTTTTTATTCAGACTCTGTCTTCTAGACCTTCCAACCTAGCAAATCTAAATCAGGCACTGTTTAACACCGGAAGTCAAATCCCTGACTTTGAGGCATTCATGGACTTTGGAAGTAAACACATCTGTATTGTTACCAGAACCTGGTTCCTTTATATTGTTCCCAGTTTTGTAAAGAGTAATATCCAAAAAAGTGATGGTAGACTCACCAATATTGTTTAAAAATTCTAAAAATGTAGCACATTTGTTAAGATCATTCAAAAATGAGTCCATTTCTTAATGGGTATCCTCATATCAAGACAATGTCATTATTAAACCTAAAATAAAACTTGACTTTATCGAGATCTTTCTTTGTATATAAAAACTCCTTTTCCCAACGGTCCATATTGAAGTTAGCAAAATTGGGTACATAGTGCCCCCATTGCTGCTACTCTGGTTTGTTGAAAATATTCATAGGTTGGTACTAGGCTATCGGCACTAGGGGCCTATACAAGTCTAACCATGACAATTCCCTGTCTGTTTCTTCTCACACTATTTACTTCCCTGGACCCCTGTCTAGCAGGGCGACTGACGTGATCCCCGGGGTGAATTTCCTTTCTCCCATCCAGTCATCAAGGTTCCTTTTGAAGAGGGCCAAAGAGGCGCTCTGCTTGACATGTATGGGCAGTCTATTCCACAGTCTGGGGAGTCTCTGTGTCAAGAACCTATCCCTCCAGCATGTTTTTTTTATTGTGATGACAAGGTTTAGATCCCTGGAGCATGTGGCTCTGAGGGATTGGGATTTCTTTAAGTGTAGCATGTCCAACAGCTCTGGGTTTGACATGGCCTTGTATGTTAATTAGAGATCGCCTCTGAGTAGATGATATGCGACAGTGTATAGCTGGAGTTTTTTAAGGCGGTCAGCGTAGGTCATCTGCTTTAGGCCTGTGATTCTTTTAGTGAGGTATTTCTGTGGCCTTTCCAGTTGTTGTAGATGTCTTGATAGGTACATACCAAACAGGGCGTTGTATTCTATAATGGGTCTAATGAGGGATGAGTACAAGTGGGACAATGACCTCCTTTTTTTCTGGACGAAAAGCCCTTAGTGATGAGGTGTGCCACATAGAAGGATTTCCTGACTGTTGTGGCGATGTGGTTATTGAAGGTGAGACCACTGTCCACCTGTGTCCCTAAGTCTATTATCACACTTTCGGTGTTTAGTGTACTGCCACCTATGTGGTAATTCACGGGTACATGTTTTTTCCCAAAGGGGATAACTATGCATTTCTTCGCATTGAGCTTGAGCCCATGGCTCTGACACCAAGCATCTGTTTCTGTAAGACCCTTTTGTAGAGTATCCACATCATTTGGGGATTCAATAATGGCTCCCAGTTTGCAGTCATCTGCAAACTTTGTTAGCCAAAGTCCTTTAGTGTTGGTCTGTTCTTCAGAGAAGTAGATGCCAAACAAGAGCGGTCCCAGGACTGAACCCTGAGGTACTCCACTTGTCTGGAGCTGGATTTTGAGTTGGCTACTTTTACAGTGTGGGTTCTGTCAGTAGGCCAGTTGGCAACCCATCGAGTGACATAGGGATTAATGCCCAGCTTAGTAAGTCTATTTATGATTCCAGAGTGGGGGATGGTGTCAAAGGCCTTGGTGAGGTCCAGCTAGGCTGTGTGGTCTGCCTTACCCTACGTCCACGGCTCTGGAGACTGATTCAAAGAAGTCAGTCAGGTTCAGGAGACCAGATCAGCCCTTCACGAACCCAAACTGGGTGGTGTCCAGTGTTTGAACGCTGCCAATGTCTTTGTTTATAAGTTCCATGATAATACGTTCCATGGCCTTGCAGATCAGGCTCGTCAGACTGATGGGGTGGTAGCTCCCGGAATCCAAGGTGGATCCCCCCCTTGTGGAGTAGGGTAACTGTAGCTGTGTGCCACTCAGTGGGCACGAAGCCTGAGGTGAAGCTATGATTAAACATGACACTTAGGTGAGGTGCCAGTTCATTTTGTAGTTCATGTATACACAGCCCGGGATGTCATCTGGTCCCATAGATGCTGTATTCTTAGCTTTGGAGAGTGGGCTTTTTTTACCTGTGTGGCCATTATTACCAGAATTTGGCAATCTTCCGGTATTGAGATGGGCCATTTAGGGGGTGAGAGGGAGGTGAAGTTGGCACTGAATTGATCTACCAGGATATTGGCAATCCTGGACGTATAAGAGAATTTAAGTACCTTTATCTGCACTTTTTTTTAAAAAAAATACAGTATTTAATTTGATTTAAACTGTGTTGAAGGAATATTTAACTGAACTGGCAGTTATTCTGCTCTTCAGTAACTTGAACTGAAGCTAGTGTTTGCTGAATTTTGTTATTTGCTAGTAATTACAGGTGTGGGGGAAGCCACATTCTTTGATTTCCTGTCCTTGCCTATTTAAGTGGTGCATTGTGAAATATTTTCTGCTTAAAAACCTCAGCTTTGGCCGGCTAAGAACTTGGTTATATTCAACTGGACGTATAAGAGAATTTAAGTACCTTTATCTGCACTTTTTAAAAAAAAATACAGTATTTAATTTGATTTAAACTGTGTTGAAGGAATATTTAACTGAACTGGCAGTTATTCTGCTCTTCAGTTATTCCCACCCACCGTCCCTGTTTTTGTTTTGGTGTTAATCTTAGTGGCCTTGAAACTGCCCGCCCCTCAGCCTGCCTCTGGGCTCATCTCATTTGCTCACTCAACTGAGTGCAGTGAGATCATATTCTGATTTCAGGCACTCCTACTGTGTACAAAGAGAGCATCTGGGAAACAGACAAAAAAAAATTAAGCTTATTTCCTGCCTTTCCTGTTAAGTGGTATAGACTATTTGTAGGCTTCTGAGCCCCCAAGCCCTTCTGTGTTTGAGGGAAGCCTTCTAGCTTGTTTTTTTTTCTTATAACTAGCCAGTATTCTAGTTTCAGCACTCAAATCTGTTTCTTTGACTCAGCACTTGTTCAGATAAAAAAAAAAAAAAAAAATTTCATCTGCTTTTACTGTATTTGTGTTTCTACCTACTTCATTTTACTTTTGCATCATCTTAAAAATACTCAGTTGTATTTATTACTGCTTGGTGTAACTCATTCTAAGCCTTTTGGTTTAAACACTTGGGCTTCAGACCAGTTGTTTTGCACTGAGAGGGCTTGTGGTCTGCACTGTTGTGGCAGAACAGGTAGCTTACATCCTTCTAGGTTGGGAACTGCTGATTGAGGGCTCAGTGTCTGTTATTCTAAAAGTGTATTAATTCTGGTTTAAGCACTTGGCTTTCAGGCCAGTTATTTTACATTAAGAGGGTTCGTGGTCTGCACTCTTGTGGGAGGAGAGGCTGGACTCTGCCCTTCTGAGCTGGGAATTTCTGGTTAAAGGCTTATAGTGCATGCATATCTGAACTGCTTCCTACTGAAGTTGGTGCGCCTTGTTTGCTGTGGCATAGACTGGATTCGGGCCTGCTGGATCTAGCTTTGTTTGTGTAACTTGAGCACTAATCCAGACATATTCTCTAAAGTATTCAATTGTATTTATTACTGCTTGGTTGTAACTTGATTAAAGTGTAGCTATCATTCTAAGTCTTTTGGATTAAGCACTTGGGCTTCAGACCAGTTGTTTTACATTAGGAAGGTTTGTTGCAAGCACTGTGGTGGCAGGACAGGTAGCTTTCATCATTCTAAGTTGGGAACTGCTGATTGAGAGCCCAGTGTCCAAGTGTATTAGTTCTGGTTTAGGCACTTGGGCTTCAGGCCAGTTATTTTACATTAAGAAGGTTCGTGGTCTGCACTCTTGTGGGAGAAGAGGCTGGACTCTGCCCTTCTGAGCTGGGAATTTCTGGTTAAAGGTTTATAGTGCCTGAATATTTGAACTGTATCTTACTGAAATTGGTACACCTTGTTTGCTCTAGCATAGACTAGATCCAGGCCTGCTGAATCTAGCTTTGTTTATATGCTTGTTGTTTGTTTGCTTGTTATTTCCTGGAAGCTAATTCCACCTAATCTGTGGCTTCTCAGTGCTTCTGTGGATCACTAGTGATATCTGCATTGCTTACTGTACTTATTTCCTTGTTTCACTTGAAAGAAAGTTACTGTTTGTCGTTTTTGCATTTAGTTACTTGTAACACGTTGCACTCAAGTTACCTGGCACTTGCTCACTACAGCAATTATATAAGTCAGCACTAAAAATTAAAAGCACTACACACTCACTCCCCACTGGCCCTTGTTTTCAATTATTAAGGAATTCCCAATATTATTCTAGCATGTCCAAAGGTCAGTTGTCAATCTCCTCTCCGGTTCAGCTGGTGAATCTGGGAATCTTGAGGCAATGTTATAACTGCCTCATGTACACAGACAACCCTCTCCTCCTCCCACATAACACAAATACTTGCGAGAGATGTAGCTATTTAGCCAAACTGGAGGCTGAGCTCTCTCAACTCAGGACTGGCAAGACCAGACAGGAGGAGAAGGCAACTACACACACCACAAAACCAGCCTCACATAATGCTACCACACCACTGAATCAAACACATAAACACACAAAGACATACTCGGAGGCTCTGAGTAAAAATTTACCTAAACAGCAGAGGCCTCCAAAGCAGACACCCAAACAACTGCTACCTCAAGACACCCCACAAGCAACACATAAACCACAAAAGCAGTATGCAAAGCAGTCACAGCCCTTAAGGCCAAATACAACACCAAACATACTTGTCATAGGTGACTCCATAGTCAGACACACTGACGTCCCACTCACCAGGCTGAACAAGGTGAGGGTCACAGTAAGCTGCCTTTCGGGCGCTAGAATCCGCCACATAACACAAGCACTCGGGTCACTCCACGGCAAGTACAAATATGACATAGTCATTGTCCATGCTGGTGTGAACGACCTGAGACGTACCTCCCTGGACTACATGAAAAGAGACATAGAGGAGCTCTCTGATTATGTAGCCCAGGCAGGTATGACCCTGACCCTGAGCAGTATCCTTCCTTCACCAAGAATGATGCCACAATATAGAGACAAGATGATCAGCTTTAACAATTGGCTTAATGTCTGGTGTCATTCAAAGGGGATCCAGTGGTCTGCCTGCCTGGGATGACATGCTTGACAAGCCACGCTGCTTCGCAAGGGACGGCTTGCACCTGTCACCCCTGGGTTTCCGGATATTGGCTAAGGCTCTTGCCACCCCCATAGTGCTTTTTTTAGGCAAGGCTCAAATTCTAAACCTACCACCCTAGAAAACAAAAATGGGAAGAAACTGAGGGTAATGCTGCTCAATGCCAGAAGTCTAAATCTCAAAATGCACGCACTCGAGGCCCTTCTCAGTATGGAGAACATCGATGTCTGTGCTGTAACTGAAACCTGGTTCAAGCCTCCTGAGAGCACCCCGGCACTATTAGGTTTTACCTCATATCATGCGTTCCGGCCCCAGAACCCGGACCACACCACAAAAGGAGGAGGTGTATTCATATTCATAAAGGATACCCACACCTCCAGGTTGGTGGCAACGCACGAAGCTTCAGAAACCATCCAGGTGCAACTAACCATAGGCAAAACTGCTCTACAAATTGTAGCATGCTACAGGCAACCCTCTCAAACTCAGGAACCCCACATAGCCTTCCTGAAGACACTGGAGGGTATAAATGTATCTCCAAACACCATCATATTGGGTGACTTCAACTACCTGAATATAGACTGGGAACATTACTCGCGCCCTAACTTTCTAGCCCAATGGTTCCTGGAGTTCATAAATTCAAATGCCATGGAACAGCTAGTCACTGTTCCCACGAGAGGAGAAAATATACTAGATCTCATTATCACAAACATGGGGACAAAATGCTCCACTCCGGAAGTATATCCCTCATTGGTGAGATCTGATCATAAACTAATCTCACTGGAAATCCACATCCCGTCCCCACCCCAAACAAAAAAGACCACAGTGAAGAACTTCTCTAAAGCAAACTTCACACTACTCAAGACTGGTGTGGTATCCTTCAAGGCCTCTGAGCCAGTGGAAACCACAACCCAAGCTGCGGAAGCCCTTACAAATGCCTTCTATGAACACCTCCAGGACTGCATGGATCAGGCAATCCCAAATAAAACCAAGACTCTTTCCACAAAGGGCAAACGTCCAGTCTGGTGGACCCCAGCCATTAACAAACTTTACAATATGAGGAGAAAGCTATTACATGATAGAACAAAATCCATAAAAGGGAAGTCACCCCTGATCATTATTAGTAAAAAAATATGAGCACTCATAAAATCAACTAAGGCCAATTTTGAGAGAAAAATTGCCATGGATTCAAAGGACAATCATAAGGCCTTTTTCAGCTATGTTAGGAACCTGGGTGGAAACTCCCAGATATGCTCAGAATTAGTCCAAAATGATACAAAAATCACTGAACCCACAGACATTGCCAACATACTGGCAGACAGGTTCAGTGCAAACTTCACCCCCCCTCTCCCCCCCTAAAGGAGAGATAACTATCCCAGCGGAGTGTAGCCTCCCAGACATCTCAAATGCGCAGGTGAAAGCTGCTCTCTCTAAAGCTAAAAACACAGCATCAATGGAACCGGATGGTGTCCCCAGCTGTGTGCTACACGAGCTATATGAGGAATTAAACCCGCACATAAGGCAGCTGTTTAATCTCAGCCTTACCACAGGATACGTGCCCAAGGAGTGGCATACGGCAACTGTGGTCCCACTCCGCAAAGGCGGTGCCTCTACGGACGTTGGTAATTACCGCCCCATAAGCTTAACAAGTCTAGTCTGCAAAGCTAAGGAGAGGATCATAATGGAGCTCATAAACAAAGATACAGGGGACTTGCAGACATTGGACCCGACCCAGTTTGGCTTCGTCACGGGAAGATCATGCCTTTTGAACTTGGTCGACTTCTTCGAAACAGTCACCAAGGCCATTGATGAGGGAAAGGCAGTCCATACAGCCTACCTTGACCTTGCAAAGGCTTTCGACACAATACCCCACTCGGGTATTGTAGAAAAACTTACCAGCTTAAATGTAAACCCATATGTCACAAGATGGGTTGCAAACTGGCTTAAGGACAGAACCCACAGGGTTAGAGTTGCTAGCGCTATGTCAGACTCCAAGCAGGTCGCAAGTGGTGTCCCACAAGGCTTGGTCCTTGGCCCCCTATTGTTCGGCATCTACTTCTCAGAAGTACAGGCCAACATGGGAGGACTTTGGTTGACAAAGTTTGCAGACGACTGCAAACTGGGCGCCATAGTGGAAAGTGCATCGGACACAGATATCCTTCAGAAGGGACTCAGGAAACAGATAGCTGGTGCCAGAGCCATGGCCTGAAGTTAAACGCCAAAAAATGTATAGTCATACCCTTCGGGGAAAAACAAGGTAACCCCAAGCTACCATATAGGTGGCAATCCACTAAGCACAGAAGAGGTTATCAGGGACCTGGGGGCCCAGGTTGACAGTGGCCTGCCTTTTGACACTCACGTTGCTAAAGTGGTTAGAAAGACCTTCTACATTGCCCACCTGATCATGAAGGGATTCACATCCAGATCTAGTGAGGTCATTGTTCCCCTGTACTCTTCACTTATCAGACCAATGATCGAGTACAATGCCCCATTCAGGATGTATCTCACCCGACATCTGCAGCAATTGGGGAGACCCCAAAAGTTCCTCACCAAAAGGATAAAGGGACTCCAAAAATCTGTCATATGCTGCCAGATTGAAGAAACTCCAGCTCTATTCAGTCGCATACTGTCTGCTCAGAGGTGACATGTGCCTGACATACAAGGCCATGTCCAACCCAGAATTAATGGACATGCTCCACCTCAAAAAATCCAAATCCACCAAAACCACTAGAGTAAGCGACTTAAACCTTAGCACAGATATAAATAGGACGTGCTGGAGGGATAGATTTATCACTCAGAGACTCCCTATGCTGTGGAATAAAATCCCGGTCCATGTGAGGCAGAGCACCTTGCTGGCTCTGTTCAAGAGAAATCTTGACCTGTGGATGGGAGATCGTAGGTTTGCCCCGGGAATCATCTCTGTGTCACTGCTGGACAGAGGCACAACAAACTAATGGGCACAGTATTTTTTCATATAAGGGGTGGCGTAAGCCGCAAAAATTTGGGCTAGGCTTATAAATGCCTTAGGGCAGATAGCCTAGTATAAACCTATGAACCTTGTGATCAGTATATTTAATGCCATTCTGTTGTAGCTCAGAGCAGATCTGAGCATTGCCATTTAGATTCTTGACATAGTTAGAGTGCCTTGTGGTTGTCTTTGGAATCTTTGGCAATTTTATTTTCGTAACTAGCTTTGGAGGATTTTATGAGGGATCTCAGCTTCTTACTGAGGCTGGTAAGGGAGTTTTTTGCATCCTGGGATTTTCCACTTTTCTGCAACAGTTTCCTCTTCCTTTTGTTGTAAAGTTTGTTTATGGCAGGGGACCAGCAGATTGGCTTTCTTTTTTTGGAGGAGAGCATCTTGGTTCTATTTGGGATGGCACGATTCATGCATGAGTGGATGTGCTCGTACAGTCCTTAGTGTAAGATTCAGCATTCGAACTTTCAGTTCCCGTCTGCATGGGTGTCATGAAATTTGTCACTTCTGACTTGAGTAGCATAAAGTTGGCTTTGGAGAAGGTTTTTATGGAGGTTTCCTTACTTGGTGGTGGGATGTGGATGTCGAGGGTGATTAGCTTATGGTCAGACCTGACCAAGGGGGGGGGGGGGTGACCATAGGTG
The DNA here is from genome assembly GCF_019279795.1 of Protopterus annectens. Lineage (NCBI taxonomy): Eukaryota > Metazoa > Chordata > Ceratodontiformes > Protopteridae > Protopterus > Protopterus annectens. Next base: position 360,737,180 of record NC_056736.1, read on the forward strand.
TGGAGCATCAATTTCCCATATTAGTAATGACCAGGTCTATGATATTGGAGCCCCTGGTGGGACTATGGATTAGTTGATCCAGGGCTTTGGAATTTATGAATTCCAAGAACCGTTGGGCAAAGGTGTTGGTACATGAGTAGTTTTCCCAGTTAATGGCAGGGTAGGTGTAACCGCCCCATATTAGGGTGTTTGGTTGTATCTTAATATTTTCCAGTATGTTTAGAAAGGTGTAGTGAGAATCTTGGGGCATGGTGGGGGATCTGTAGCAAGCTACAATTTGGATTGTAGTCTTACCTAGTGTTAGTTGCACCTGGAGAATTTTGGATGCGTTGTGTTGGTCAGCTAGCCTGGTGGTGTGAATATCCTTGGTGAATATGGACACTTCTCCAGCTTTAGTGTTTCGGTCCTGGTTTGGTGGCCAAAAAGTGTGGTAAGAGTTGTAGCCTGGTATTGCAAAGGTGCTCTCTGGAGCCTTGAACCAAGTCTCAGTTACTGCACAGATATCAATGTTCTCATTTTTTAGGAGTGGCTCGAGAGACTGCATTTTGAGGTTTAGACTTCTAGCATTGAGTAGCATTACCTGCAAATTTTGCATGCTTGTACCTGTTACGGTGGTGGTTTTGTCTTTTGAGCTTTCCCTAAAAAAGGCACTGTAGGGGGTGGCAAGAACCTTAGTCAGTAACCTGAATCCCAGGGGCGACAGGTGCAGACCATCTCTGACAAAGCATCATGGTCTGTCGATCATGTCGTCCCAGGCAGACAGATACTGGATCCCCTTTGAATGACACCAGAAGCTTAGCCAATTGTTGAAGTCAATCATTTTGTCCTTATATTATGGTATCATTCTGGGCGAAGGCAGGATGCTACTTGGGGCTAGGGTCATACCTGCCTGGGCCACATGATCCGAGAGCTCTTCCATGTCTCTTTTCATGTAGTCCAGGAAGGTACGTCTCAAGACATTCGCTCCAACGTGGACAATGACAGAGTCATATTTGTACTTGTTGTGGAGTGACTTGAGTGCATGCATTGTGTAGCAGATCCTGGAACCCGACAGGCAGCTGACTGTAATTTTCTTCTTGTTCAGCCTGGTGAGTGGGACATCATTGTGCCTGACTATAGAGTATAACTTCGTTTTTTTCTAGGCATCAGCAAAAAATATCTTTTGCCTCCATTTTGTACATGGGGTCTGGGTGTCACATCAACAGTGACCCCTTGTAATCTGTGTAGATGTCAGTATCTCTCAGTGTTAAGTTTTCCTTAAAATATCCTTACTGTCTAGACAGATCTCTAACTACCAGAGCATCTAGTTTGGCATAGCAGAACATTGCTCATCAAGTTTCTTGTGTTATTGACCTATTCAGTATTTCAATTTCCCTCAATCCTTCCTAGTAAATCAGTAGCCATGGATATGTACTTCCTGACCCACTGTGTGGCCAGTTTGGTTAAGATGGGTATTGTGAGACATTGTACCAATTGTGTTATGTACACTAACAGCCGACTTATACTTAATAAAACAGATAAAGTATGTGAGGGATGTAAATACATATTAAAGGTAGAGGCAAAACTCTCTCATACAACCAAAACTAATCCTGTAGAGGCTGTCAGTGACACCTGAACCACATCTACTACACCAGTAAAGACCCTTCACATAAGACTACTTATGCTGAGGCACTTTTAGGTAACCTTCCTAAAGCACTAAGACCTTCTGCACAGCACAATCAAAATGGGGTCCTCACCCATCACGTAAACACTCCGTTAAAGCACCACTGACAGCTACACATAGTAACACTGTGTCTAGTGCCTCTACTGCTAAGCCGTTAAGGCAGATCAGCACACAGCCAAATTTCCTAGTCATTGGTGATTCTGTAGTGAGGCACACCAATGTCCCCCTCACCAGACTTCGTAAGGAGAGAGTCACAGCTGCCTTTCTAGGGCTAATATCCATCAAGCCACACAGGCACTTAGGTCACTGAACCACAGGTACTGGTATCACGCTGTCATAGTCCATGTGGGTGATAATGACCTGAGACGTACCTCCCTTGACTATATGAAGCAAGACATGATCAAGCTTGCTGATTATGCATGTCAGGCAGCTGTGAGCGTAGCAGTGAGCAACATACTATCTTCTCCAAGGATGATGCTACGATACCAAAAGAAAAAGATCTGATTTTAGCAATTGGCTTAGCTTCTCGTGTCAGTTCCAAGAGGGTGCAGTATTTGTTGGCCTGGAAGGAAATGGTTGACAGGCCACGCTGCTTTGCCATGGATGGTCCGTACTTATCCCCTCTAGGCTTTCTGATGTTGGCAAAGACCTTTTCCAACCCTGTAGTGCCTTTTTTAGGCAATGCCAAACTGATAAACCTCCTGATTTAACTGAACTTATGAAGGAATATCTGCAGGTAGAAATGCTCAGTGCTAGACAAAAAAACTCCACTCCCTGCAAGGCTTCATGTCCCTGGAGAGTGTAGACATCTGTGTACTAATGGAGACATGGTTTAAAGTTGCAGAGAGTACCACGTCAGTGCAAGTTTGTAATGCCTTTTGCATCTTTAGACCAGCTACTGCACAGGAGGGAACTAAAGGTGGAGGAGTCTCACTGTATACTAAAAACCTCACATCCAAACTAGTTAAAGTGTATGACCAGCTGGAAGTCGTACACGTGCAACAATAAACAGGGTCTCATACCATGTCCTTACAAACTATAGGTTCCCCTCTGTGTCCCAGGAAACCCATACTACCTGTCTCAATATACTAGAGTCCTTCTACCATTCAACCCAGTACAGTCTTCATGGGGATCTCAACCACTGTTCTGTAGATTAGGAATCCTACACCACTTCTAATGCAGAAGTCCACTCATCCTTGAACTATAATAACAACCTCCTGGATAGGTTGGTTCATTCTCCTACCAGGGCTACACAAATCCTTGACCTTGTACTGTCGGACATGGGAGAGTGATGTTCCTCACTCAGTGTAATGTCCTTGCTCATAAGATCTAACTGTGAGGCAGTATTGCTTGAAGCAAAAATTAAATCCGGGGACCCAGAGAAACTAGAAACCTTTAGGACCTATTCCAGGGATAACCTCTCTACTGTGCAACATCTTGCCTGCATTCCAGGCATTCCCAAACCCAGTAAACACCATAGCATATGCTGAGCTATTTATAAAGTCCATCTATAGCCATATTTGATGGCTGTATAGAGCGAGTCGTACTCACCCGTGTTAAGAATAAGGCAAACTCAAGACAAGCCACGCTGGTGGAATCACAATATCAGTTGGTTATACTACAAAAGAAAAAATCTTTGCCATGCATAGGAGGAACAAAGGCCTCCTGATCATTCCAAACATTCACCTTAGAGGATTAATTGATACTTCAAAGGCAAAATTATTTGAAGATGAAATAGCTTCTCAGGCAAAGGACAACCAAAAACTTTCTACAGCTATGTCCATAACCTCAAGAGAAATACACAACAATGTGCAGAACTTGTAAACGGCTTTGCCCACATTGAACAAGAGGACATTGCCAACCTTTTGGCTGACAATTTCATGTGAAATTTCTCCCCCCATTCCCTCTGATAGCCCAAAGAAAATGCTGCATATCACAATCCTCCCTGACCATTACTAGGGAACTGATCACCATTGCATCGATGGGCCCCTGTAACATCCTGGGATTACTAAATAGCATGAAATATGACTTCTCTGGTCCACTTGAATCACTTTTCAAATGGAGACTACAGTCAGGTTTTGTGCCAAAGGAATGGAATATGACATTCCCCTGCACAAAGGCAGTCCAACCACTGATCTGAGTAACTACAGGTCCATAAGTCTGACCAGCCTAATATGTAAGGCTATGGAAAGAATCATCACGGACATGATAAACAAGGACATAGGTAACCTGCAAATGCTGGACTCAGTTTGACTTTGTTAAATGAAGGTTATGCCTATTAAATTTGGTGGACTTCTTTGAGAGGGTCACTAATGGAATGGATGAGGGCAAGACTGCACACACAGCTTACCTCGACCTGGCCAAGGCTTTTGATACAATACCCCATGCGGGCATTATTGACAAGCTCACTAAATTAGGTATAAACCCTTTTTTATCACCTGCTGGATAGCCAACTGGCTTACTGATAATGACCCAGGATGTCAAAATAGGTGAGTCCACCTCCACCAAGAAGTCCGTCATTAGTGGGGGTCATCCAGGGCTCGGTACTGGGCCTTCTCCTTTTTGGCATCTATTTCTCTGAAATGGAAGCAAACACTGAAAGTTTAAGGCTAAGTTTACAGATGATTGCAAGCTAGGGGTTATCATAGACTCGCCTACATACACTAGCATTCTTTAGGAAGGCCCGTCTCTAGCTAACAAATTATGCCAAAGCCGTGGTCTTAAACTCGATGCTAAAAATTGCATAATTGTACCCTTTGGGAAGCCTACCATCTTGGCTAATTACCATGTTTATAATACATCCCTAAGAGTCAACCTATCGGTCAGGGATCTGGGTACGCACATAGATAGTAACCTTACCTTCGACCACCATGTGGCCACTGTGGTGAGGAAGTACATTTTATGTTTTGCAACTTAAGTAAGGGCATGGCGTCTGGGTTCTAAGAGGTCATACTCTTACTGTACTCTGCCCGTATCAGACCAGTCATAGAGTACAGTGCTTCCTTCAGTATGTACCTGAGCAGGCATATGGAGCAACTAGAGTGACCTCAGAGGTTCCTTACAAAAAGAGAATACAATTTGTAGCAAACCTGCCTTACGCAGGGCACCTTAAAGCTGTTTCCCTCTTTTCAGTTTCCTATAGATTGCTGTGGGGTGATCTATGCCTGGCTTACAAGGCATCTACAAACCCTTCACTTATGAATCTCTTGCATATTCATAAGTCAAACAGCACCAGAAATGCAAGTCTAGGGACCTGAATTTTGTCTTTGACTTAAACAGAATATGCTGGGGAGACAGATGTGTGTCCCAGAAACTGCCTGTCTTATGGAACAGCTTTCCCATCCATGTGAAGCTGACTTAACTATAAGGTTTGCAATAAGCCATTGTCAGAAGGACCTAAATTACCAGTTTTGTCTGTAAAATAGAGTCAGTTTCTGATAAAGAATGGACTGTTGAATACTGACTCCATTAACAGGTCAGTAAAATTAGACAGTTGTTTCAATTTAGACCCTTTGCCAAGCTGTTCGCTGCACTGGTGGGTCACACTCACTTTTGTTAGTATTTGGAATGCCAAAAATTGTACCATTAACTGGCTGTTGATCCAAAAGATATTTGTATGTGGTTGGAGATTTCCTCTTATAACAGGTTTTTATACAACCGTCAGTAAATAGATAACTCTCTTCAGTGTCCTTTTTGTCAACCCAGTTAGATTAATAGGTTCATAGGAGGTTACTATGGTAATGGCCCTAGGCCTTTACAAGCCTAGCCATGTAAAAAACGCATGTACCCTAACTGACCATAGTTAGATGGTCTTTGTTGGCAGAGTGATTCTATGATCACCACCAACTACCTATGTCCATGAGGGACATAGGTGCCACCCCCAGGGTGAATTCATGGTCACCCATCCAGTTGTCATGGTTGCGCTTAAATAAGGTAATTGAGGAGCTCTGCTTCATGTGAAGTGGGAGCTTATTCCAGAGGAGTGGCAGTCTGTAAGAGATGTTTCTGTCTCTCCAATACGTTTTGTTAGTGTCAGGTTAGGTTGAGATCCCTGAAGCAAGTGACTATTGTCCCATTTGATTTGCGGATATACAGCATTTCTATTGGGGCAGAGTCAGAGACTGATCTATAGATCAGGAACAGGTCACCTCTCAGCAGTTTGTATGATACAGAATACTGTGACAGGGCTTTCAGTCATTTCTTGAAGTCAGGTTTTGGAGGCCCTGGATTCTTTTATTTAGAAATCTCTGTGGTCTTTCTAGTTGCTTCAGGTGTCTGGTGAGATGCATAAGAAGGGAGCATTGTACTCGATTAGTGGTCTGAGAAGAGTCGAGTACAGTGGAGTTATAACCTCCTTAGTCTTGGATGCGATCCCATTATTTATGAGATGCACAATGTAGAAGGCTTTCCTTACCACTATAGATACATGGTGATCGACATTTAGATGGTTATCAACCTCTGTTCTCATTTCTTGCACCACTGGGTTTGAGCTTAGAGGGGTGCTATCTATATCATAATTAGCAGGGGCTAGTACTTTGCCAAAGGGGGTAATGAAGCATTTTTTGTGCTTAGTTTTAGTCTGTGACTTTGGCATCAATCATTTGTATGTGTCAGCCCCTTCTGTAATATGTTTACATCATTGGGGGACTCTATCATTGCACCCAGTTTGAATTCATCTGCACATCTGGTAAGCCACAGGCCATCTACTTTCATCTGGACCTCAGAGAAATAGATTCCAAATAGTAGAGTGCCCAGCCTAGATCCTTGTGGTACCCCACTGTTAACTGGTCTACTGATGGGGGTGGACTTCCCAACTTTGACAGTGTGTGTTCTGTCGGTGAGCCAGTTGGCTACCCATCTAGTAACATATCTGTTAATCCCCAGCTGGGAGAGTTTCTCAGTGATGCCTGAGTGGGGGATTGTGTGAAAAGCCTTGGTTAAATCAGGATAGTCGGTATGTACTGCTTTGACCTCATCCAGGTTTATAAGCAAGATCTACCCTTAACAAAACCAAACTGGGTCAGGTCAAGAGTTTGAAGGTCACCTGTGTCCTTGTTGATAAGTTCCATGATGATTCTTTCCATAGCCTTGCAGATTAGGCTGGTTAGGTTTATGGGTCGATAGTTTCCTGGGACGATTGATCAACCCCTTTTGTGCAAGGGGATTACTGTTGCTCTTCTCCACTCTGCCGACACAATGCCAGTGCTCAGGCTGTGGTTAAAGAGAGTGCCCAATGGTTCCGCTAGGTCTTGTTTTAGATTGTTTAGTAAGCAACCTGGGATGTTATCTGGTCTCATAAGGGCCGTGTTTTTAGCCTTAGAGAGTGCTTGTATAACCTTTTTTTGGAGATGCTTGGTAGAGGACTAGTGTCAGGAATACTTTAGGATATGGCTGGTGGGGACAGGGTGGTGAAGTTATTGTTAAATTTGTCAGCTACTAGGTTGGCAATTTCCTGAGGTTCAGTGTGAGTGGTACCGTCCACTACAAGTTCAGCACACAGCTGGGCATTCCCTTTTAGGTTTCAGATGTAGCTAAAGAATGCCTTATGGTTGTCTTTAGCGAAGATGTGAATTTAGTCGTGTAAGTAGCCTTAGAAGACTTTACAAGATATCTGATTTGCTTTGTTCAAGCCAAGGAAGATATTATTCCTCTGTTGAGTAAGTTCCCTCTGATCTTAGCTATCACTTTCTTTTGTTTGTTATATAACTTATTTATCCTTACAGTCCACCAGGGTGACTTGTTTTTTTTTTTTTTTTTTTTTTTTTTTTTTTTTTGCGGAGGACCTGGTTTTAGTCCTGCCAGGTACAGCTGAGTCAATACATTTGTTTAAGTGGCTATATAGGGTGTATGTGTACCCTTCTGCATAGGAGTCATTGTTGGCTGTGTTAGCAGAGGCTTTGAAACTTTTTATACTATCACTTAGTCGTCTATAGTTTGCTTTGGAGAAATTTTTCAGTTTGTTTTGATCCTGTGTGGGTGTCAGGTCTGAGCTTTACCTCAAATGAGACTGATTTATGATCTGACCTTACCAGGAAGGGCAACACATGGGGGGGAAGTACAGTAATCACCCTCCACATGTTAGTGAGCACTAGGTCTAGGACACTTGAGCTCTTTGTAGATTTGCAGACCAACTGTTCCAGGGTATTTGAATTAACAAAATCCAGGAACCTTAGAGTGATCGTGTTTGTGCTCCTGTAATTCACCAAGTCAATGCAAGGATTGTTGAAATCTACCATGACCAAGGTGTTTGGCTGTATATTGAACGACTCTAGCAAGTCCAAGTAGGCAGTGTGCTTCTACTGCTTCATGGAACCTCTAATGATGATGTGTTAGAGTATTTTGCCTGTAGTTATTTGGATCTGGAGTAGCTCGAGAGAGTCATACTGTTTTACCAGTCTTGAGGTGTATTTGGATTTAATGAAGATGGATAAACATCCACCTTTGGTTCTTTCACGCTCATTTTGAGGTCTGAACCTGTGAAAGGCATTATAGGCTTGTACAGCTGGGATGCTCTTTGTGGCCTTGAACCAAGTCTCAGTGACTGCACAGACGTCAGCATCTTCCAAAGTGAGGAGTGCTTCCAGGGAGTGCAGTTTACTGTTTAGGTTCATAGCATTAAGCAGCTTGACCTTGAGTATTTCTCTAATGGATTTCTTTGTCAGTAGTTTTATTGTTTTGACATTGTCTAAAAATTGGCACTTTGGTGAAGGCAAGCATCTTTGCCAGTATCTGAAAGCCTTGAGGAGACAGGTGAAGGCTGTGGCAAAGCAGCGTGATCTGTCTACCACGTCTTCTCAGGCTGTCAGATACTGGATCTTCCTGGAGTGACACCAGAAAACTAAGCCAATTATTGAAATCATTTTTTGTCTGTATCATGGCATCCTAGGTGAAAGCAAAATGCTGCTTAGAACTAGGGACACACCTGCCTGGGACACATCTGAGAGCTCAGTCATGCCTCTCTTCATATAGTCCAGAGAGGTACTTCTCAAGTCATTCACTCCAACATGTACTATGATAGAGACATAATAGTTGTTGAGTGACTTAAGTGTGTGCATGATTTATCAGATCCTGGCACCTGACAGGCAGCTGACCGTGACCTTCTCCTTGTCCAACCTGTTCAGGGAGACATCTGTGTGTATCACTGTTGAGTCGCCTATGACTAAGACATTAGGTTTTGAGGTGTTTTGCCTTGGAGACTTGTTGAGACACTGATGTGTGTGTAGTGATAGATTTTGTTTGTGTACCAGTATGTGTAGGTTGTTTGTGCTTGAAAGGTCTCTGGTCTTTTGGAAGGCTCTTAGTGAGCACCTCTGTGTATATGGGTTTGTGTCTTGACCTGATCTTGTGTGTGTGGAGAGGTGTGTGTGTGTTGACAACTTGTTTGATGTCTTGTTTATTTTTATGTGAGAGGACTGATTCTAGTTTCATGGTATAGTTACATCTCTCACATACTGTATTCATTTGCTTTAGGAGCAAGTGGTTGTCAGTATACATGAGGCAGTTGCTACATTGCCTCGGGATGCCCATGTCAATCAGGCTGGCTGGAGAAATGTTGGGAAACTTGACTGTCAATAGTAGCAGGTAATTCTTAAGTACTAATTTGTGAGAGGGCAAATTAGATCAACCATTGCTCTAGGATTAACAAGGGGACTTATTCTATAGATCATCAGGGATAAAAAGTGGGGAGACACTACTGAGTGCTCAGCTGAGTTGCCTGCAGTGCAGAAGTGCACAGCTGCATTGCTGGCAGAGCAGCAGGGAACCTGGGAGGATTTCACTGATTGGTGTCTAGGGAAAAAATAGATCTGAAGTAGTTTACTTCATTTGCTCTTCAACCTGTGGGTATTCGGTTCCGGATCGGATCTGAGAAGGCAGCTTCACCAGCATCTGATCAGAGCTCCAAACTCCTCCCCTTACCCATAAACACTCCTCCATCTCCTTCCTTCCCCAAGATCTCGTTTGCCGTGGCTTAGCCTAGCATCATTGTCTCGGAGCTCCAGGCGTGGTGATTTTCTACAGCGTTTTTCTATAGTGAATTTTTGGGTGCGTGTATTTTTCTGGTAGCGTTAGGTCAGGTTTTCCCTTTCATTAACCTCCCCTACCTCGTTGTTGCGTCACGTTCACAAAAAAAGCTTAGTTAGTGTGATCCTTCCCCCACTTCGTTAGTCTGTGTGTGTGGTTTGGTCAGTAAAGACTGTTGGTACTCTCTTCCTTGGCATGGCTGAGCAGACTAAGCCTGTTTTTAGGAAATGAACAGAGTGTGGCAACAAGCTGTCCCCAGCTGATTGCCACACTCTGTGCGTTGTGTGCTTAGGAGTCCCTCACTTTTCTACTGCCTGCTCGATTTGCACGGGCTTTAATCCAAGGGCCTTGAAAGACCGCAAGGCCAAGCTAGCTATGAAGGGACTTTCTGCTTCGGGGGTGGCTGTCCCTGTGACTACTCTACTCTGTGACTGCCTCTACTTCATCCTCCTCCCAGGCCAGGACTCATCCTCCTGAACAGAGGTCTGCGGAAGGGTAACTGTCTAAAAACGACGGGGATAAGGAGAGGAAGAGATCCCTGGACCGATCAGGTCCTCCTCAGAAACTACAGGCTATTTCTAGGCCTAGCACTCCCTGGCTCCGATCGCCAAGGTTCTCGCCGGAGGAGTCTAGACCTTCAAGGGCCTCTGTGCATCGACATTCCAGGTCTGCGTCAGTGGCATCATCGTCGTGCTTCAAAAGTATAAGCAAAGTGGATATGGACAAAATGATGCGAAAATTCATTCGCACCCAGACACAGATGGGAGTCTTGCCAGCCCCCTCTCCCTCTGGAGCGGGGAGCTCGCTTCTCTTTTTCACCCCTATAATTTCTTCTCTGATCCGACCCCCGGTATCGGAGGTTTTGGATCCGAGAGGTCTCGGAGTCAGGGGGTCAGCGCCGATGGTACCTTGTACCTCAACGACATCCATTACCTTGAGCACGTCAGATCCGACTAGTTTGGACCCAAGCAGCTCTCTAAGCCATAGTCTGGGTGTCGGATCCGGGGTGGGGTTCCCATCTGTTCTGACCATGTCTGGTCATGGCCCTCCCCTCGGCATCTAGGCGCCTGCGGGCTTGGCCCCTGTTCCCCTGTCGGATCCGAGGAGAGCTGCTTCCTTATTGGTGTCCCAGGAGGCTCACTTTTCCGGCATTCGATGTGGTGGAAAAGGTTCTCTCAAGTGGGTTGAGGCCCCTGACTATTTCCTCTGATTCCACCCCGACTCCCTCGGCTCTGGATGCGAGTTCAGCCATTTTGTCCACTCAGGGACAGCCCGTGCCTGATGTGCCCCCGGCGGTTCCCCTTGCAGAACAACAGGCAGTGCAAAAGGAGGCATCTGGACTCCTCCCCAGAGTCCCTCACTGAGGACACCAATTTGGAAGAAGGGGAAGGTTCCCCCAGATCACCCCCGACGATGTCATGGAACTCCTGCGCCAATGGGGAGGTGGTCTGCCCCAAGCCTACCTCAGACGAGTCAGTGTTTCTGGAGGCCTTCGGCACAGGCCCATCTACTTCCTGGGTGCCCCCGCAGATCCATTGGTGGACCTAATCACCATCCAGGCATGGAAGGAACTGGACACAGTGGAGCCAATTCCGAAACGTCCAGACAAGATCCTAAGTCCCCCTTTGGATAGGCCTAGTTGGAACAAGGGGTCCCCTGTAGATGCTATTGTGGTAGCAGCCAGCACCAAGAAAGAAATAGCACAAGAAAATTCTATGGTCCAGCCGCCTGACCGAGAGTCCAGGATAGTGGATCATCAAGGGAAGCGGGTGTGTACTTCAGCCACCTTTTCCATAAGGATGCTGAATGATTTGACGCACGTCACCAGACTTTAGAGCGACATTGTCAGAGAGCTAGCCGAGTCATCCCTGGAGTCCATGTCGCTGGAGAAGTGCATATTCTCCGCACAGTTAGCCACTCTAAAAACAGCATCTAACACGTCCATGTGCCTCCTTTCGCATGCCACCAAAGGAGCAGCAAGGGCAACCAGGTCCAGTGTTGCCATGAGGTGATACGCTTGGCTTAGGCTGTGTCAGTTCACGGAACCTTTTAAGGCGTCATTTGCGAATGCCCCTTATAATGGTTCTTCCTTGTTTGGGAAGACCATTTACGAGACGTTGATCCAGAGTGAAAAGGAAGGGAAGACACTGTGCCATCGGGGCAAAAGAAGATGTGGTTCCGGAAGTCTTAGTAATCCCGGAACACTCAGGACTATTTTCCCCCAGAGATAGAGGGGGTTTTGATAGGTGCCGGCCCAGAGGCAGATGGGGTCCGAGGAACGTGGGGTCTTGGGAACCTTTCTCGGACAGGCCCATGCAACAACCATGAGGGGTGGCCCGACTGCTTTGTTCTGGAGGCAGTCGGGGGTCATCTTTCATTACACCTAACGGCATGGGAGTCCATGTCACCAGACAGTTGTGTGCTTTAGATCATATCTGGAGGCTATTCCATCCCCTTTGTTCATAGGTTGGTACTAGGCTGTCTGCCCTAGGGCATTTACAAGCCTAGCCAGAGTGTGTTTGGCTTTTGCCACCCTTCTTAGATTAGTTGACTGTGCCTCTGTATAGTAGGTCACAGAAGATAGCTCATTTAAGGTTAGTTTACCGTGCCTCTGTCTAGCAGTGACACCGAAGAGATCCCAGGGGTAAATTTACGATCTCCCATCCAAATGTCAAGATTCTTCTTGAAGAGGGTCATTGAGGGGCTCTGTCTGACTTGGACTGGGATTTTGTTCCAGAGTGAGGGGAGCCTCTGGGATATGAATCTGTCCCTCCAGCATGTTCCATTTATTTCTGTGCTGAGGTTTAAGTCACTGGAGCGTGTAGTTCTCATGGATTTGGATTTCTTGAGGTGGAGCATGTCCATTAATTCTGGGTTGGACATGGCTTTATACGTCAGGCACAGATCGCCTCTGAGTAGGCGGTAAGCAACTGAGTAGAGCTGGAGTTTCTTTAGCCTAACTGCGTAGTGCATCTGTTTGAGTCCCTTGATCCTCTTGGTGAGGTACTTTTGGGGTCTTTCTAGTTGTAGCAGGTGTCGGGTAAGGTACATCCCAAATGGGGCATTGTATTTAATTATGGGCCTGATGAGTGATGAGTAGAGGGGCACAATGACCTCTCTTGATCTAGATGTGAACCCCTTCATGATAAGGTGGGCTATATAGAATGTCTTTCTAACCACTTTGGCAATGTGATTGTCAAAGGAGAGATTGCAATCTACTTGGGTCCCCAAATCTCTAATTACTTCTGTACGTAATGGATTACCACCTATGTGGTAATTTGTGGGCACTTTGTTTTTCCCAAAGGGGATGACTATGCACTTTTTGGCATTTAGCTTTAGGCCATGGCTCTGGCACCAGTTATCCGTCTCTGTGAGACCTATTTGGAGGATGCTTGTGTCAGCCGGCGAGTTGATTATGGCCCCCAGTTTGCAGTCATCTGCAAACTTTGTCAGCCATAGTCCTCCTGTGTTAGCCTGTACCTCAGAGAAATATGTACCGAACAAGAGAGGTCCCCTGACTGAGCCTTGTGAGATGCCACTTGTAACCGGTTTAGAATCTGACATGGCACCTGCAATTCTGCCCATGTGGGTTCTATCCCTAAGCCAGTTTGCAACCCATCTTGTGACATAGGGGTTGATATTTAAGCTGGTGAGCTTATTTATGATGCCCGAGTGGGGTATTGTGTTGAAGGCTTTTGCAAGGTCAAGGTAGGCTGTGTGGACTACCTTCCCTTAAATCTATGGCCTTGGTGACTGTTTCAAAGAAATTGACCAGGTTCAAGAGGCAAGATCTGCCCTTAACAAAGCCGAATTGGGTAGGATCCAGTGTTTGGTGGTTCCCAATGTCTTTGTTTGAGTTCCATGATGATACGCTCCATAGCTTTGCAGACCAGGCTAGTTAGGCTTATAGGGCGATAGTTTCCGGGGTCCGTTGTGGCACCACCTTTATGGAGTGGGACCACTGTTACAGTACGCCATTCTTTGGGTACATATCCTGTTGTAAGGCTGAGACCGAACAGTGATTTTAAGTGAGGGTTCAGTTCTTGGTGCTCATGTAAAATGCAGCCCGGGACACCGTCCGGTCCCATTGATGCTGTGTTTTTTGCTTTGGAGAGGGCAGCTCTCACCTGTGCATCTGTGATGTCAGGGAGGCTACACTCTGTTGGGATAGTCATTTGCTCATTTGGGGGGGGAGAAATTTGCACTGAACCTGTCTGCCAGGATGTTGGCAATGTCTGTGGGTTCAGTGTATTATTTGTCATTTTGCACTAACAGAGCATATCTGGGAGATCCACCCAGGTTTCTGACATAACCAAAGAAAGCCTTGGTGTCTCCTCTTCCCCAAAATACTTCCCAGACATGCCACCCACGCAAAGGGAGGTAGCAGCACTTGAAATAAACAAGCTGCTAAAGAAACGAGTCATCCAACCCATCCCCCAAGATCAGTCCGGATTGGGCATCTATTCTACGTTTTTTTTGGTGCCAAAAATGACAGAGGACAATAAGACCAATTCTGGATCTTTCCACCCTCAACCTGTCAGTTGCCAAAGAGAAGTTCCAGATGGTCATGTTGTAATCCATCCTGCCTTACCTGCAGGAGAAAGACTGGATGTGCTCGATAGATCTCCAGAATGCATACTACCATATAAAGATTCACAGACGCTCCAGGAGATTCCTCTGCTTCCAGCTAGGGGCCGGTCATCATCAGTTTTGAGCCCTACCCTTCAGTCTCACCACAGCCCCCAGGGTGTTCACCAAGGTCATGGCAGTTGTAGCGGCTCACCTGAGGCTTCAGGGAGTATAGGTCTTTCCATACCTGGATGATTGATTCCTTGCTGCTTCCACCAAGTGTCTACTTTGTCAAGCCAGAGACTACTTTCTGAAACTGTCAGGTCATCTGGGAATCACCATCAACACAGCCAAGTCTTCTCTGAACCCAGTCCAGGTTCTAGAGTTCATTGGAGCAAGGATAGGCACTTTACAAATGAAGGTTTTTGTAAGCCCGGAAAGAATTTGGAGCTTACAGTTCCATGTGTCCTTGATCATTCAGTCTCACCTCCCATCAATAGAGATGGTATTACGAGCTCTTGGTTTCATGGCAGCCACCATTACTCTTCTTCCCTGTGCTCGTCTACATAGCCGAAACTATAGTGGACATTAGCAGTCGAATGGTCGTGGTTAGATCTACCATTGGTGCATCCAGTACATATCAGCAGGGCTGGCAGGGAGTCCTTCCTCTGGTGGATGCACTCCTCAGAACTCACAGAGGGATGCCCATTTATTGCAGCCCCTCCCCAAGCCACACTGACCATGGATGCTTCCCAACTAGGGTGGGGGGGACATTGCTCGGGAAGGACGGTCCAAGGCACGTGGTCCCCGAACGAGACCAAGTTGCATATCAATGTTCTAGAGATGAGGGCGGTCCTTTTGGCATTGCAGGCCCTTCATGCCTTTCTACCTCTGGGAACTACTGCAATTCAATCAGACAACATGTCAGTGGCCTGGTACATCAACAAATAGGGAGGGACCAGATCTTTACCCCCTTTGTTGCAAGGCCATTGGAGTGTGGGAATGGGTGATGTCCACCAGCCGGTTTCTGGTAGCAACGCACATTCCGGGACGGTCCAACATACTGGTGGACAAACTGAATAGACTGTTCTGATGCCTTACAAGTGGTGTGAATCCTTCAGTAGCAAAGCAGATCTTCCTCGAGTGGGGTTGGCTGTGCTGTGATCTCTTTGCATCTCCTTTCAATGCGAAGTGCAGCAAGTTCTTCGCTATGAACCCCTCGCAGGGAGAATTCCCCAAGGATGCTCTAATCCATGCTTGGCCTCCTGGTCTTCTCTATGCTTACCCCCCGAAGTTCTTCGTGTTTCACTGTTGCAGTCATCACATTTGGGTTATCTGCCTGCAGGTAGCCCTCAGCCGGCCTGAATACCAGATTCTTTGGATTTCTGCGTCGGATGCTGTCTCTTCCTCCATGACATCAGGTCGTCAGGGGTATAAAACATGCAGCCGACACCATTACATCAGTCTTTCTTGCCGTGCAGTGCCCGAAGCAGAAGCAGTTTGCAAGTGCCGGTCAGCCGACTCCTGAAATTTTTGTTTTAGAGTTTCAGAACGGAAGTCTTCAAAAAAGCTAAGTACCCCGTTGGGGATCCTTTCTCCTGCTGTAACCAATGTCAGTAAAAGTTAACACTTGTCTTACCTTTGGAAAGCAAATACCTCATAGAGATTTTCATTCTTACTGCATACCCTGTTTAGGCCCAGACCACGACGTCCCTCGTTGGTTTTGTGCCTTGTTCAACACCCGAACTATTCGTCGTCGGGCTGTTTTTGGAGCTAATTACTTTCGTACTCGTTCTGTGTACTCCGAAATGGTTTTGTCTAGCCATCTGACTACCGATCTTCCGAAAAAACGTAAGGATAAAGACAGAGACAGACCGCATAGGTCCAAAACTCCCGACGACGCTTCCATTAAGCTAGGCGCCAGTCCACCAGTACTCAGTGAGGTGCTTTCGCAGCCACTGATACCCACTACTGCTGATTCGCAGGCCTCTACTGAGACCCATTCGGAGTCCGGTATGCTGCAAGATGCTTCTTTGACTATGGAACCTGAGGATGCGTCTACCTTGGATGGGTCCAGAGCCGTTGTGCAGGAACCGGCTTTTGGGGATGTATTCAGGCCTACCGACATTCATATTAAACAGACACCATCGTTTTCATCCAGGCCAAAAACTTGCACTATGCCTAGAAAACTGACGACCAAACCGCAGGCTCAGGCCCCCAGCCTTCCCCCTCTGAGAGACCTAGAACTGATTTTCTTTCCAATTTTCCTGAGCAGGAATCTGATATTTCTGCTCCTTCTGATTACCAGGATTTGTCCTTATCTACTTATGAGGATTCTGATGCAGAGGAGTGCATTCCCTCTCCTTCCCCTCCAGAAGTGTTTTCTTTCTGTGATAACTTGCACACTCTTGGGGAGCATTTCCGCTGGGAAAGCCGGGATTACTCTGAAACCAAAAAGAGACTTGGGGAATTCTTACTCCTACTTCAACACAGGCCTTTAGCTATACCTCCTGTTCTGGAGGTTGTAGATGCTTTCTTGGAATCTAGCCTAACCCCAGACACTTAACCTCCAGCTCCCAGAAAACCTGACTGGTAATACAGAGTACCTGACTCTCACAAGTTCCTCTTCAAGAATCCTTCTGCGGATCCAGTGACAATTTCCCAAGGACCAAAAGGCATTAAGGCTAGTGCTGCCAAAAATCCTACCCCTTCTGATAGAAATTCTAGAGCCTTGGACAGATTGGGTAAGAAGGTATACACTTCTGCTGCTTTAGCTGGTAGGGCTTTAAATTGCCAGTTTCATATGTTAAAGTATCAGCAGCATGTTATGGGACTACTTAGATAGAAAATGATGTTGATTCCTGACTGTGCTGAATATAAAGAATTGCAAGATTTAATGCATTCTGCAGAACAAGTTGGTAAACATACTTTGCAATGTCGTTTTGATGCTTTAGAAGCATCTTGCAGGGCTGCTGTCACTGGGTCTGTACTTAGAAGGCATGCTTGGCTTAAGGAACAAAACTTGCCAGATCACGTTAAAGCTAAATTACTGGATGCTTCCTTAAACCAAGACTGCCTTTTTGGTAACAAAGCTGAAGTCCTCAAAAGGATGGAGGAAAAACCTAAATCTATGCAAATTGTTAAAGATTTCCTACAAGTACAGCCTCCCAGATTCAGTAGGCATTGGCCTTCAGAGAACTGGTCCTTTCCAGGTCCCTTCCAGGCCTTCTCAGTTCAAACCCAGGAACAGCAGACCACCTAGGCTACAGTCTCAGACTTCGCACAGATCTAAGCAGTGGGGGGCTCCCACTCCCAAAGCAGGGAGTAGTAAGCCACCCCCATACGGAAAAATGGCACAATGACATAAACTTAAACCTTCCAAGCCCTGCTCTACTACCTGTTCCCTTAGGAGGAAAGCTTGCCCTGCATGCAAAAAAACTGGGAACTCATTACCCAGGACAAATGGATTTTGAACATAGTTTCCCAAGGATACAGATTCCACTTCCACACACTACCAACTCCAAATGGTTGGCCAGACCTACCCCCAAATCAATGGGTCGAGGCCCAACAGCAGGTTCTCTCTCTCTTCTCAGTATCAGGGCTATTCAACCTGTCCCAGCAAAACAAAGGGACAAGGTTTTTATTCAAGACTTTTTCTGGTACCCAGAAAAGACAACTCCTGGCGTTCTATCCTGGACCTCTCTACTCTCAACACCTTTCTGGTGGTTTCATAATGCTAACTCTTCAACTGCTTCTTCCTATGCTAGCCAAGTATGTTTCAGGGCGGGTTCCATGCACTTTCAGTTCTCTGCACTTCCCTTTGGCTTATCTACTGCACCCAGGGTGTTCACAAAGTGTCTAGCTCCAGCCATTGCATTTTGCAGGCAGCGAAATATTCAAATTTACCCATACTTGGATGATTCTCTGTTTCAGGCAGAAAGCCAGGACTTGCTATTACAACACTTGGCATTCGTAAAGAAGCTTCTAACCTCACTGGGGTTACACCATCAACGAAAAGAAATCTCACCTAGTACCCTGCCAACAGATTGTATTCCTGGGAGCAAGCTTGAACATAACTTCCCAGATGGCATTTCTCACTCCAGAGAAACAACTTTATTTGGCAACCTACTTCAAACTATTACAAACCCCAGGTATCTGCAAGGAAAATACTGCAAGCTCTGGGGTTCATGACCTCTTGCATTCTAATTCCATTCACATATCATTCCCCTCCCCTCAGGCAGCAAATCTTAGCAAAGCTAAAAATAACTTAAACTTCTTAGCTATCCCCCTTAGCTCAAATCATGGAAAAATCATGCATAACACTGTTACTAACAACCCACCCTCTCACCAATAGCTCTCTTTTAGCCTCAAGACACCACACCAGACCTTAACCAAACTAACATAAATCTTCTTCACCTTTCTTTCTTCATAGACCTATATAAACATATCAATACATCTCTTCTCCTCATATCTTCTAAATCAAAAAATCTAAAATGGTAAATCATACTCTTCTCCTGCACACACCTTCTTCTCCCTCTTCACAAGCCCTCTTGACACCTTTCCCTCTTTCCATCTTGACCTCTCAGCTCTCCTCTGCTCTCACAAAGCTCTCTCTCTGTCTCCTCTCTATCTCATCTTCTTTTATTATCTCTATTATTCCATCTTTCATCACTCTTATCTTTCTAATATTGCAGAAATTACCATTTACTACCATAATGCTTCTACAATATAATCTCCACTATCAAACCCAATCAGCCTTCTCACTCAAACACTCAGAACTCTCAACTCACTGTCAACCTTAACCCCCAAAAGTAACCAATCTCTAATCTTCTTAACCCCAAAAACTAATTACCTTAATTCTCACTGTATATCGGCACTCCCAGACTGTGTATTAATGCCATTACTGCAACTGATACCTTCTCTACCATTATTGATAAACATCTTATCTGTCACTATTGATAATTATCAACAATTAATGACAATATCAACACATATCAAACAAAAGATTGGATAATAATAAAGAAAGTCCACACTCCTCCTATACTCTATAATCCTCCTAGCCCACACTATTCACTTCCACCCTAGCCCAAGCACATCTTATTTCACCCTTTTGTCTATCTAAAATATCTTACTAAACTCTACTCAAAAGCACTAAGAAACTCCCTACATCTTACACATCACAATTTCCGCTTTGCCACCACATCACAACCACAGAACACACCACTGTCTAAACCTACAAACAAACTTATTTTTCTAATAAACTTAATTTCAACAAAACAACATTGCAACCTCACAAAATCACCAGCTCTTTCCAAAAAACACCATCTCCTCTTAGCTCAAATTGACTGACTTTATCAACTCTCTGACACAACTACGTTCCTGATAGACTATTTACTTTATGGCAACCAGGCCTTTTACAACGCAGTTCACAGCCTTTATCTAACTCAGTAGGTGAGTATCTTCCATCTCATCCACTCTCTTCCACTCTTTTCTTAACAACTTTAACTCTTTAAAAAACAACTTTTTCTTCATCTTGTACCAACTACCACTTCAGTTTTGCCCCAGCCTATCCTTCTGGCATCCTTAACTCTATCATAAACTTTTCTGTTATCTTCTTGCTCTTCTTCTTTCTTGTACCTCTTGTAAGCCTGTTGGGCATCCTTAACTCTATCATAAACTTTTCATAAACCACTTCTTTGTTATCTTCTTCTGCATAACTGATATATTATATATTATTTATTGTAAATATTACATATAAAAAAAAAAAAAAAAAAAAAAATCTCATAATTATTATTATGTTCTTTTTATTATTGTTCTGTTTTATTTAAATTCTAGAAATTTTGTTTGTTCATTTTTTTTCATTTTTTCACACATGTGTACTGTCTTCTTATGTATTTCCAATATTGTATCTAAACTGAGGAGCTTTTCTCCCCGGGCCTCCACTGAAAATGGACATTAATCCAGCTGGACTAGCCCGGTCAACAAATGTAAAATAAATAAAATAAATAAATAATAATAAATAAGACTGCATATGAGGAAACTCCAATGATATCAATATTCTCAGGACCTGGAAACAATGATTTCTATCATTCTTTGTCTAAAGACAGAGTTCCTCTGGTGGGCAGAGGCCTGCTATCACAACAAGGGACTCCCTTTCACTCTACCCCCTGCCACTCAAACCCTAACAACAGACACATCAGACTGTGAATGGGGAGCTCACATGGCAGGGCAGTGCATTCTGGGCAAATGGAACCTGAGACGGATGCACCTGCATATCATTAAAAAAGAAATGTTAGCTGTACAGAATGCTCTGACAGCCTTCAAAGACCGTATTCTTCCAGGACAACTATTGGTAAAGAGAGACAACACCACAGTTATGTGGTACATAAACAAGCAGGGGGGAACCCAATTGTTATCCTCTCTGCAGACTAGCCATGGCTCTGTGGGACACAGCCTTGAACTACCAAGTGAACCTACAAGCTCAATTCCTGCCAGGCAAACTAAATTCACTGGCAGATGACCTAAGCAGAAATCTCACGGAAACACACAAATGGAAACTAGAACCCAAAATATTCAACCTCTTGAGGAACAAATGGGGGACTCCAGAGGTAGACCTGTTTGCCTCCCCTCAGAACTACCAATTGAACAAATTCTGCACAAGAACTCCCCACCGTCAAGCTTGGAAAGTGGATGCCCTGTCATTTACCTGGGAAAGCCTCTCGGTTTATGCCTTTCCCCCTCTGCCTCTCCTCTCAAAGGTTCTACTAAAGATCAAACAGGACAAGCCAAGGACAATACTGATTGCACCAGACTGGCCACGCCAGCACTGGTACCCCCTCTTGCGCAGTCTGACACTGCTACAACCATGGCACCTGCCTCAGACCCCTTCCCTGCTGTCCCAGCAGACAGGCCAGATTTTGCACCCTCAGCTTCAAACCCTGAACCATGCAGTCTGGCTAATTCCTTGAGCTCCCTCAGTAAGCAGGTACTGGATGTTATTCTGGAGGCAAGGAGGCCTAGTACTAGAAAATCCTATGTTGAAAAGAGGAAAAGATACTGTTCCTGGAGCCAGGCTCAGGGGATGGGTACAACGGTGCCCAGCTTACCTCATATTCTACAGTACCCAACAGAAATGCTCCACAAGGACCTATCCTTCTCGTCAATTAAAATTCATGCCTCTGCCATTTCAGCACATTATAATACTGAGCCACCCCTCTTCTCTCAACCCTTGCTAAAGCAGTTCCTTAGAGGGGCCAAACATTTAAGACCCTCCCCTAGGAGAACTCCCACTCCAGCCTGAGTCCTTAACTTTATATTGGAAAAGCTCACTCTTCCCCCCTTTGAACCAGCTGCTACAGCAGAGTTGAAATTCCTCTCTTGGAAAACGGCCTTCCTTCTAGCCATCACTTCAGCTAGAAGAGTGTCTGAAGTACAGGCCCTCATGGCAGTGGAACCCTTCAATGTCCTTCAAGGATGCATCTGCAGTCATAACATATGGGTTGTCCTGCCTCAGGCAACCCTTCGGTCGGCCGGATTCCAAAGTCTGGGTCTGGCCTCGGCTGATGTCGCACTTTCCCCGACGCCAGAGCTTCTGGGGTATAAAGGCATCAGCCGACGCCATTTTCCTCAGTCTTTCTTGCCGCGCGGTGCCCGAAGCAGAAGCTGTTCGCAAGTGCCGGTCGGTCAGATCCAGAGATTTCAGCTACCGAAGACTTCTAAAAAAGCTAAGTACCCCGTTGGGGACTCTTTCTTGCCTCAGCCGATGTCAAAGTAAATAATTGTTTAACTTGTGGGAAACAAATACCTCATAAGGATTTCCATTCTTACTGCCTTCCTTGCTTAGGCCCAGACCACGACGTATCAGCTTGTTTAGCCTGTGCCTCCTTCAACCGACAGACTCTTAGACGTCGGTCGGAGTTTTCAGAAGAGTTTTTTGGATCCGGTTTTGCATATAAAATGCCGTCAGAGACTCCGACTACACATTTAGCCAAAAAACGCAAGGAAAAGGACCGACACTCGCGGCCCGTGGTTTCGACTGAAACCACGGTTAGGCCTACCGCGAGTGTCTCGGTTTTGGCTGAAACCGAGTCCCTGGTTCTTACTTCTGCCGAAATCATACCTCCGACAACCGAGGCCAGAGAGGCCCCGGCTGCGTCGGCTACAGAAATCCCTACCGAAGAAGCAAGCGCACAAGAATTGTCCGACACCATTCCATTGGACATTTCTACTCCTGCACGTGGGGCAGCTAGGCCCCCTGCTTCTATGTCTATTAAGGCCTTCTCCAGAGCTAAAGCAGCTAAAATTTCAAAAGCCTTACCTGCAAAAGCTACTTCTCAGAGACCTCCCTCAAGTTCTCAGATTCTCAGCCTTGCTGAGGACCTTATATCCATGATTAGGGGTTCCCAACCTCACCCAGACAGGGCCTCCCACCCTCCTCCTGACAAAAGGCCTAGGACTGAACCCCCTGAACTTCTCTCCTCAGACTACTCCTCGGATGGATCTGATTTATCACACCATCAGGAAGGGCCATATTCTCCTTATGAGGATTCAGATGCAGAAGACTCTATTCCTTCTGCCTCCCCTCCTGAAGAATTTTCTTTTGGGGAAACTTTGCATTCAATGAGGGAACACTTTCAGTGGCAGGGTCAGGATTTCTCTGACTCTAGAAAAAGATTAAGAACCTTTTTACACTTACCACAGCATAGGCCTCTAGCCATACCACCTGTGCTAACTGTAGTTGATGATGCATATAATGATGTCAGTTCTGCCCCTGACTCTCTTCCTGACAGATATTACAGGGTCCCAGATTCTCACTTCCATTTGTATAAAGCCCATGCTGCAGACCCAGAAACTATATCTCAGGGCCCAAAAGGCGTTGCAGTTGCCACTGCCAAAAACCCCCTACCCTCTGAAAGATAGAGAGTTGGGATAAAAAGGTTTATACATCTGCTACTCTTTCTGCCAGGGCATTAAACTGTCAATTCC
This sequence comes from Protopterus annectens, assembly GCF_019279795.1. Lineage (NCBI taxonomy): Eukaryota > Metazoa > Chordata > Ceratodontiformes > Protopteridae > Protopterus > Protopterus annectens. Next base: position 360,760,419 of record NC_056736.1, read on the forward strand.
ACATGATACAGTACCAGGAATATTTGTTAGATCAGCTGAATAAAAAGCTTTCTTCTACTGAACCTTTAGACCGAAAGTCCCTTCAGGATTTGGTACACAACTCTCAGCAGGTCAGTAATCATTTCTTAAAATGTGGCTATGATGCACTGGAGGCTTCATTTAGATCAGCTATGACTGGGGCAGTAATTCGAAGACATGCCTGGCTAAAAGAGCAACCCTTGCCAGACCATGTCAAGGCTAAACTCCTAGATGCTCCAATGGAGAAACAAAGTTTATTTGGCTCCCCTGCATGGGAGATTCTAAAGAAAGTGGAAGAAAAAGCATAATCTGTGCAAACAGTAAAGGATTTTCTGCAGGTTCAACCTCCGAGGTTCAGCAGAAACTGGCCTTCAAAGAATTGGTCCTTTCCAGACACCTCCAGAGCACAGAGGGGCAGGAATAGACGCCCAAGAGGCAGAGGTCAATCAAAGGGTGCCTACAGGGGTCGTCAGTGGCAGCCTGCCAACCAGAGGAGTAGTGCCACAGCTACAACTACAACCACTTCCACAGGACAGACACAATGACTTGACTCTGATTCCGCCTACCAGGGAACAACTGGAAGCACCCTTGGGCGGAAAGCTGTCTTTATTCTCAAAAAACTGGTATTGCATTACAAAAGACAAATGGACATTGCAAACCATAGACAAAGGATACAGGTTTCACTTCCGCACTTTTCCAAGAAGGAGCGGAATGCCAAACCTTCCACCAAACCAGAAGCCAGAGGCTTTAAGACAAATCCACAATTTACTTCAGATGAAAGCTATAGAAAGGGTACCATCTATGGAACAAGGCCAAAGATTTTATTCCAGACTATTCCTTGTACCAAGAAAAGAAAACCAATGGAGGCCTATTCTCGACTTGTCCGCACTAAACACATATCTCATTGTGCCAGAATTCAAGATGCTGACCCTACAGCAACTTCTTCCCATGTTGGGCAAGGAGTCTTGGCTGGTGACTCTAGATCTCAAGGAGGCATACCTGCACATCCCTATATGACCAGATTGCAGAAGACACCTCAGATTTCTTGCAGGATCAGAGCATTATCAATTCTCAGCATTGCCCTTTGGCTTATCTACTGCCACCAGAGTATTCACAAAATGCCTGGCATCAGTAATTGCACATTGCAGGCTTCAGGGAATTCAAATCTATCCATACCTGGACGACTGCCTAATACAAGCGGACAACAAGACAAAACTAATAAAGGATTTGGCCTATGTCATGCACCTGTTACAGGCCTTGGGATACACAGTCAACATCCAGAAGTCAAGACTAGTGCCATCCCAAAGGATAACATTTTGGGTGCGGATCTGGACACAATGACTCAGATGGCTTTTCTCACAGAAGAAAAACAAAAGCAACTACCAGTCTACTTCATGGCTTTGACAAGACAAACTCAGCTCACTGCAAGGAAAGTCCTGCAGGCCCTGGGTTACATGGCATCCTGCATAATCTTGATCCCGCATGCCAGGCTACATATGAGAAAATTACAATGGTACCTAAGGAATGTATGGTCTCAACACAGGCACAGTCTAGAAACCATGATACCAATCATTCCATGCCTGAAAAAGGAATTCCTGTGGTGGGCTCAGGCCTGCCAGTCCAACAGAGGGTTGCCTTTCAACAAACCACAACCAAGGCAGACCATCACCACGGACGCCTCAGACCTAGGATGGGGAGCACACATGGAGGACAAGTGTATCCAAGGCCTATGGTCTCAGGACCAGCTGAACTTGCACATAAACCTAAAGGAGATGCTGGCAGTGAAACATGCAATCGAGACATTCAAATCATTCCTCCAGCAAGGACATCTGCTGATTAAGGACAGACAACACCACAGTCATGTGGTACATCAACAAACAGGGAGGCACACATTCCTACCCTCTATGCCGGATGGCAATGGATCTGTGGAACCTAGGCCTGAATCTCAACATCCAGCTGCAGGCCAAATTCGTACCCGGAAAAGAGAATTCACTAGCAGACAGCCTAAGCAGAACTACCACGGATGCCCACGAATGGATGCTGCATCCAGACATCTTCAAAATCATAACAAGCAAATGGGGAATGCCAGAGATAGACCTGTTCGCCTCCCCACTCAACCACCAACTGAAGAAATTCTGCTCAAGGGTATACCACCCACAAGCCTGGAAGGTAGACTCTCTTTCAGCTGGAATGCCCTAACAGTGTATGCTTTTCCACCTCTCCCATTGATGTACAAAGTTCTACTGAAGATCGGGGAGGAACAGCCAAAGGTGATACTAATAGCTCCAGACTGGCCAAGGCAGCACTGGTACCCGCTACTGAGAAGCATGTCTCGGGCGAACTCATGGCCTCTACCCCTATGGCCTCTTCTTCTAACGCAGAACACCTTCAAGACCCTGCATCCAAACTTGAAAACACTGCAGCTAACTGCCTGGAAAATTGCTTAAAACAAAACAAAACTGTTTTATCTCAGAGAGTCAAGGACATTATCCTGGAGGCTCGCAGACCCTCCACAAGGAAGACATACTCAGCTAAATGGAAGAGATTCCTCATTTGGAGCATCAAAGGGTACAAATACCACACTGGCAAACCTAGCACACATCCTAGAATATTTAGCAGAACTGTTCCACAATGGCCTGTCCTATTCCTCCATTAAGATTCATGCTTCAGCAATTTCAGCAGAGTACAACATGGATCCACCTATCTTCTCTCACCCTCTCCTCAGACAATTTTTAAGAGGGATCAAAAATGTAAAACCTCCAAGGAGACCCCCTCTGCCTACATGGGATCTCAATTTTGTGCTGGAAAAATTAACATTACCCCCTTTTGAACCAGCAGCATCAGCAGACTTACAGTTCTTATCTTGGAAAACTGTTTTCCTTCTGGCAATCACTTCAGCAAGAAGAGTATCTGAGTTACAGGCATTAATGGCAGTGCAGCCTTTCCTTATTTTTCACCAGGATAGAGTGTCTCTGAGAACCAATCCTACTTTCATGCTAAAGGTGGTATCCAGGGTATCCTTGAACCAAGCTGTCCATTTGCCTACGTTCTTCCCTAACCCACAGAACAGGGGGGAAAAACTTTTGCACACCTTGGATGTACACAGACAACTACGCTACTATCTGGACAGAACTAAAACCAGCAGAAAAACTGACCAACATTTTGTAGCATATGCAACTGGAGTGCAAGGAAAAGCAATTTCCAAACAGACAATTTCAAAATGGATAGGAAATTGCATTCATTTTTGCTACTCTTTTCATGGAAAGACAGCTCCTGAAAATATCAGGCCTCACTCCACAAGAGCCACAGCCACCACTACAGCTTTCCTACGAGGGGTGGCTACCAAGGACATTTTAGAAGCTGCTGCTTGGAGCTCCATGCATACATTTGCCAAGCATTACAATCTACCTTTATACTCCAGATCCCGAGCAAGTTTTGCAACTGCAGTTTTACAGGGGATCTTAACTACACCATCCTTATCTTAGTACCTCCTCCCCCAGTTTGGCTATGATATTCTACCCATATGTTATGACTGCAGATGCATCCTTGAAGGACATAGTACAGTTTTGTACCTACCATAAATGTAAATGTTCGATAGGTATGCATCTGCAGTCAGGATTACCCACCCTCCTTCCCCTCTGTGGTACTCCTAGGGTGCTTACCCCTTCTTCAGCTAGCTGGGGGAATCTATTATGGTGTATTTTTGTATGTATATATGTATATATATATATATATATATATATATATATATATATATATATATATATATATATATATATATATATATATATATTGTTTGCTACTGTTTGGAATTTTCAACATTTATCCAAATTTAGCCTTCCTAGAGGGCACCTGGCATCTGGGGCAAGAAACACTGAGGAAAATGGCGTCGGCTGATGCCTTTATACCCTAGAAGCTCTGACGTCGGGGAAAGTGCGACATCAGCCGAGGCCAGACCCAGACTTTGGAATCCGGCCTACCAAAGGGCTTCCTGAGGCAGGGCAACCCATATGTTATGACTGCAGATGCATACCTATCGGACATCTACATTTATGGTAGGTACAAAACTGTACTTTATCTTCCATGCGGACCACCTCTGGACTAATTCTTCCTTTATGCCTAAGGTGGTGTCTTCTGTGGCCCTCAGTCAGTCCATTCATTTGCCTACCTTTTTTCCTAATCCATAAAAGAAAGGGGAATGAATATTGCATTCTCTGAACGTGCATGGACAACTTAGATTTTATTTGGACAGGACTAAGCCTCTCAGAAAATCTGAACAGCTGCTAGTTGACTTTGCTTCAGGGGCAGAGGGGAAGGCCGTTTCAAAGCAAACCATTTTCAAGTGGATAGCCCATTGCATTCATTTCTGCTACAAGCACCATGGAAAACCTACCTCACAGGAGTTAGAATCACATTCCACCAGGGTTTCATCGACCTCTGCGGCTTTTCTCAGAGGAGTACCTACCAGGGACATCCTAGAAGCTGCTACCTGGAGCTCTGTACATACCTTCACCAAGCATTACCACATGCCTATCTTTTCTAAATCCAGAGCTGGATTTGCCACTGCAGTCTTGCAGGGCTTAATAGCTGAACCTAATGCTCTTTAACTTCCTCCTCCCTTCCTTAGCTTTGGGAATCGACCCAAATGTGATGATTGCAACAGTGAAACATGAAGAACATAGTACAGTTGTGTACACTTACCATAAATGTAGGTGTTTGAGTGTATTCACTGTTGCAATCCTGGTTACCCTCCCTCCAGCCCCCTGACTTCACTTGGCTCTACCTTTCCTTCTTCTTTGGTATATTTATTTTTTCTGGTGTATTTGCTTTTTGATTGGGGTGTACCATACCTTGTAATTGCTTCCTATTGTGGGGACACCTGACATCTGGGGCAAGAAAAACTGATGTAATGGTGTTGGCTGCATGTTTTATACCCCTGACGACCTGATGTCATGGAAGAAGAGACAGCATCTGACCCAGAAATCCAAAGAGACTGGTATTCAGGCTGGCTGAGGGCTACCTGCAAGCAGATAACCCAGATGTGATGACTGCAATAGTGAATGTACTCTAACATCTACATTTATAGTAAGTGTACACAACTCTACTTTACCTCTTATTTCAAAGTTCCTCCAGAAGGCTCACAGGCTGGGGAGCAAAGTGATCCTCATTGCCCCGTTTTGGCCTCGCCCAGGTATGGTTTCCCTTCCTCTGGTCTCATCTCCTAGCTCCTCCATGGATCTTAGATCCGATTCCGGATTTCATCTCTTACCCCTCGGGGGGGGGGGGGGGTTCCTCATCCAAACATGGACAGTTTAAAGCTCATTGCCTGGCTGCTCCAATTCCCTTGATAGCTAGGACCCCCGGTTTATCCTCCCCGGTGAAGACTGTTCTGGTGGCAGCTCACAAATAGTCTACCAAGACGTAGTAAAGGGAAGCGTTTCTCCATCTGGGCTTCTCAAAGGGACCTGGACCCTTTAAGAGGTCCAGCCCCAGCAGTGTTGTAATTCTTGACGTATATATTCCATCAGGGTGCTAGCTATTCTACTGTAAACGTTCAACTGGCTGCCATTTCCAACTTTCATATTGGGAAGAAGATGATTTCTTTAGCATCCTCTAGACTTTGTAAAACCTTTATTAAAGGTACCTTTCTTTTAAGACCCCCGGTGAAGGATCCTACCCCTCCTTGGGACTTGACTTTGGTTTTACAGGCTCTGGTTGCTCCACCCTTTGAGCTGGCTGCGTCAGTAGACCTAAAATTTTTGTCTTGGAAAACGGCCTTCCTAGTAGCTATCACCTCGGCTAGGAGGGTTTCAGAACTTCAAGCATTGTCTATCAAAGCTTCATATATGACTTTACATAAGGACAGGGTATCACTTCGTACCAATCCATCCTTTCTTCCCAAAGTGGCTTCTGAGACCAATATTAACCAGGTGACCTGTGTTGTTCCCAAATTGTCAGAACAGGGATGGATACAAATTACACTTGTTAGACGTACATACACAACTGAGGTTTTACTTACACAGAACTAACGCCTTTCGCAAGTCCGACCAGTTATTTGAGTAAACCAATCTCCAAGGTAACTTTGGCTCGATGGATCTCTCATTGTATCGTTCAGGTATACAAAGACAAAGGCGTGCCACCTCCAGGTCAAGTAAAAGCACAATGTCCTCCTATTCTCATATTGCAGTATTCATAACAGTAGGGAGTTTGCTGCCTGCAGTGCCACCGTCCGGCCAGTATACCAAAGTCTTTTTTACAAGAGGGTGCATGTGACGTCCTTTACCAGGGCCATAAACTGACGCTGGGTATAAAAGTGACATCTGCACATAGCCTTATCAGAAGTTTTCTGCCACAGTGAACGTCGGACTCCTGTTTGCCCGTTCCACAAGCAGATCACATTTATTCAGATGACCGAATATGATTCTGTTCAAGACCAGTTGACCACTTCTTCGACTGATACAGATAAGTGCCCTGTTGTTTTTTTTTTTCCCTTACTTTGATTACAGTTTAGACTTGCATGTCAGCTAGAAATGGGAAGTGTGCTTGTGGAAGACAAATTCCTCACAAGACATGCATGAGAAGTGCATATTTTGCTTAGGTGAGGCCCACGACCATATGTCCTGTCCTATCTGCAAATCTTTCGTCCCTAAAGCTCTCCGAAGCTGCTTGGCTGCACTGAAGCTGTATTTAGAGAACCAAAGGCTACGTCACTTCGCGCTAGGTATGGAAGGAGAGGAGTAGGCCCATCTGACGAGCTACCGAGGAAGAAGGCCAAGAAAATCAGGCCCGAATCCCAAGCTGCGCCTCAGGTGTCCAAGCAGGTTCTAGAGATGCTTGAAAGCCCAGAATCAGCTCAGACGATGGTGTCCAAAGCAGGCCTGGGGACCTAAATGGAAGCTGGAATGCCGGAAACCGGTTGTACGTCTGCTGAGGCAATTCAGCCATCAGAAACTGATGGCGGAGGGGAACCACAACTCACACAGTTGGAACGCCCTGCTCCTTCTTTTCCTACTAAGCAGATGTCCACTTCTATGCTTTTTCCACCGGCAACTCCTTTGAAGAGAAAACAAAAAACTACGCACCCTGAACCTCAACTGGTGCCTTGTTGGGAAGTGTTCTCACAAAGTCTCTTTAAGGCTTTTCAGGCCTTGCAGACACAACAACTTCCCCCCACTCTCTCACCTCAGCAACCCGTTCAAGTATCTGAGACAGATTACTCCTCTTCTGAGGAATCCTTCTCTTATGAAACCCAGATAGACTCACCTAAGGATTTCATTACCCTAGAGAAAGGAGGATTCTATCTCTCCTGAATACCCAGGAGAAGACTTTACCTTTGGTGACACTATCTCCCACATGAAGGAATATTTTTAAGTGGCAGGTTTCAGAAGTTTCTGAATACAAGAAAAGGTATTTTGACTTCTCACAAATGGAACAACCATCCCCTTCTGCTGTCCCTCCCTTACTAATTGCTTTTCAGGATGCTTTTTTGGCTGCTTCTCAGTCTCCTGACTCACAACCTTAACCACAATTAGACCATTTCTATAAGGTCCCCAAGGACACCCAGTTTCTCTTTAGAAATCCACCAGCAGATCCAGTTGTTACAGCTGTCTCTGCAGACAAATCTTCAAGGCAGTTACCTTTCGCTGCTCTTTACCCAACGGATAAAGACAGCAAATTTATGGACAGACTGGGGAAAAAGGTATATACCTCCGCTACTATAGCCATAAGGCCTTGAACTACCAAACACACATGGCCGGGTATGTTTTGGATACCATTTCCAAAGCCTGTACCTTTCTGCCTGAGGTACAGGACTCCCCTATAAAAGTCCAAGTTAATGCCCTACTTTTCACAGCATCACAAGTGACCAGGCACTCCATTAAGTGCAGTTACGATGCTGTGGAACCCTCATCTAAATCAGCTGGTTTAGGATCAGTACTAAGGCGATATTCCTGGGTTAGGCTTCAACCTCTCCCTATGGATGTTCAGACTAAATTACTGGATGCACCCTTGGACAATAAGGCCCTCTTTGGACAGGGTTCTGCTGAGCTCCTTAAATAATTTCAAGAAAAGGGAAAAGAATTACAGAATTTCAAACATCTTCTGGTATCCCCTATTCCTGGGTACCACAGGAATTACCCACAGAAGCCCTCTTTTGTTAGAAGGCAGCCCTTTCACTCAGCCCCTCCATCTAAGGGACGTAGACAGCCCAGAAAAAGCTCTACTCCCAGGTTTCCCACTAGCTCCTCCTCTACATCTTTTCATTCAGTCTGACCCGTCCAGACTACCTCCACTGTGACTCACCCTGGCTGCATTCAGAAGCACCCTTATCCCTTCGACTCACCCTTTTCCTACCCTCCTGACAGAGAATAACAGCGGAACAGTGGGTCCTCTGCATCATTCAGAGAGGATATTTCATGACCTGGTGGATGCTCCCACCTTTTCAGGGTATCCCTCAGCCACCAAGAGACCAAATCCACTTATTCCCAACCATCATTCAATAGCTCCTAACTCTCAGGGCACCATAGAACAGGTGCCTACCCCACAAAGAAACACAGGCTTTTACTCCAGAATGTTTCTTGCACCAAGGAAAGATGGCCCTTGGAGGCCAGTCCTAGACCTATCCTTCTTAAACCTCTTCCTCCACTTTCCCAGCTTCAAAATGATCACCTTTACCCGTTCTCTTACCACTACTTCCCCCCCAGGCATTCAAGGTAGCCTTGGACCTGAAGGATGCCCATCTCCACATTTCTGTCCATCCAAATTTCAGGAAATTCCTCAGATTTGTACTAGGCTCCTGTCATTTTCCATTCTTTGCCCTGCCCTTTGGTCTCTCCACTGCTCCTTGAGTGTTTACAAAGTGCCTAACCCCCTTCATTGCTCACTGCAGGACCTAGGGTATGCATGCAGATATACCCATACCTAGACGACCTGCACATCCTTCATCAAGACTACCAAGGTCGTCGTCTTCACCTCCAGCAGGTGTCTCCCACCCTAACTCAATTAAGGTTCACCCTAAATCTAGAAAAATCACACCTGACCCCCTCGCAAGATTTGGTTTTCTTGGGATGCAGGATCAGAACAGACTGCATGAAAGCCTTCATCCCAGACCAAAGGATCAAGGACCTTTGCATATACCTGAGTCTGATCCTTACCCACTCCTCCTTGACAGCTCGTGAATTCATGAGAATGCTAGGCCACATGGCATCCCTCATACCCATGTTGCCTCTGGCAAGACTCCACATGTGCAAAATCCAGTGGGTCTTGAAAAACCAATGCAGCCAACATTCCCAATCCATGGACTCTCCTCTTCCACGGCTCCTGTGCTTAAAAAAGGAAATCCTGTAATGGCTCTCAGCACTGCTTCTCAACTTAGGAACCCGCCTTCAACTTCCAGGCCCATAAAATCAGGTATCCACAGATGCGTCAGACCTGGGATGGGGTGTAGTGCTCTTAACAAACCAACAACAATTCTCAGTTCAAGGCAAATGGTCCACTCAAAGGCAAAAGGACCACATCAGCATCAAGTAAATGAGGGCATTGCTACTAGCCCTTCTAACTTTCAAACCCACTGTCCTGCCAGGAACCCTGAAAGTAATCACAGACAATATGACTGTCCTGTGGTACATCAACAAGCAAGGGAGGACCGGGCCCCCTACCCCCATGCACCTTGGCCATCCAGATTTGGAACCTAGCAACTTCCCTCCAGGTTCACCTGCTAGTAGTGTATATATCCCCTCAGCAGAGAATGTTATGGTAGACAAACTCAGCAGAACCTCGGCTCCCTCTCATGAATAGATACTTCAGAGAGAGGTCTTCCTGGACCTGATACACAGGTGGGGGTATTCCACAAGCAAATCTCTTTGCCTCCCCCCAGAACAAGCAGATGGCCCAACTTCTGCATAATGGGTCCACATCCAAAAGCTTGGAAAGTGGACGCATTCTCCTTCTCTTGGGGAAGGAGTGTATCTTTACGCCTTCCCTCCTTTCACACCAATTCAGAAAGTCCTCCTGAAAATTCAGAACGACAAACCCAAAATCCTACTGGTGACCCTGTATTGGCCAAGACAGCATTGGTTCCCCCTCCTACACTTACTAGCAAAGGGCAATTAACCAGCATGGGTAGTCCACCTATTAGACCTGCGGACACAGGACAAGGGATCCCTACTCCACCCACAGGTGAACAACTTGAAAATTACCTTATGAGTGATAGGATTCTAATCCCGTATACACGCTATATTCAGAGGACATACTCAATGATGATCTTTGTGTTTCGCTGTTGCAGTCATCACACTTGGGTTATCTGCCTGCAGGTAGCCCTCCGTTGTCTCGAATACCAGAGTCTTGGGATTTCTGCATCGGATGCTGTCGCCTCTTCCATGATGTCAGGGGTATAAAACATGCAGCCGATGCCATTACAGCAGTCTTTCTTGCCAAGGAGGAGCTGGAAGCAGAAGCAGTTCGTAAGTGGCGGTCGGCTGCTACCTGAAATTTTCGTTTTTCGTGTTTCAAACCTGAAGTCTTCTAAAGCTAAAAACTCCATTGGGGATTCTTTTTTCTTGCTCTAACTGATGTCAGAAAAAGTTAACAATTGTCTTGCCTGTGGAAAGCAAGTACCTCATAGAGATTTTCATTCTTACTGCGTCACCTGTTTAGGCCCAGACCACAAAGTCGCTCGCTGTCGGTTTTGTGCCTTACGCCCGAACCATTCATTGTCAGGCTATTTTTGTAGCTAAATTCTTTCGTTCTCGTTCTCCGTATTCCGAAATGGCTTCGGTAAGCCATCCGACTACTGATCTTCCGAAAAAGCACAAAGACAGAGACAGGCCGCATAGGTCAAAAACTGCTGACGACATTTCCGTTAAGCTAGTCGCTAGTCTGCCGGTACTCAGTGAGGCCCCTTTGCAGCCCCTGATACCAGCTTCTACAGATTTGCAGGCCTTTACGGAGACCCATTCGGGGTATGGTATGCTGCAAGATGCTTCTTCGACTATGAAACCTGTGGATGTCTCTACCTTGGATGGGTCCAGAGCCACTGTGCAGGCACCGGCTTCTGAGGTTGTATTCTGACCTACCGATATTCATATTAAACAGCCAACTTCTTTTTTAACTAAAACTACCGAGTTTATCAGACCCAGAGTTTGCACTATGCCTAGAAAACCGACGTCCAAAGAGCATGCTCAAGTTCCCATGCCACCGGAACAAATGCTTAGAATGGCTGAAGACCTTATTACTCTAATCAGGGGAAGCCTGCCTTCCCCTGCTAAAAGACAAAGAATTGAATTTCCTTCTGATTCTGCAGGCCAGGAGTCCGGTGACTCAGACCCTTCTGATTACCAGGACATACCCTTATCTACCTATGAGGATTCAGATGCAGAGGAATCCATTCCCTCTGCCTCCCCTCCAGAGGATTTTTCTTTTGGTGAAACCTTGCATACCTTGAGAGCATTTCCTCTGGGAATGCCAGGACTATCCTCAGTCCAAAAAAGAGACTCTCTGAATTTTTAGGTTTGCCTCAGCGCAGGCCTGTAGCTATACCCCCTGTCCTGGATATTGTCGATGTCTTAATGGAATCCAGTCTTACTCCTGACACTTTACCACCAGCTCCTAGAAAACCTGATAGGTACTACAGAGTATCTGACTCTCACAAATTTCTCTTTAAGAATCCTACTGTGGATCCAGAGACCATTTCCCAGGGACTTAAAGGCATTAAGGCCACTACAGCCAAAACCCCTACCTCTTCAGACAGGGATTCTAGATGGGGTAAGACGGTATATACCTCTGCAACTCTTGCCATCAGGGCTTTGAATTGCCAGTTTCACATGTTGAAGTACCAGCAACATATTATGGAACTAACTAAACAAAAAAAAATGGTGTTACTTCCAGATTGTGCAGAAAATAAAGATTTACAAAAGTTAATGCATTCTGCTAACCAAGTTAGTAAACATACTCTGCAGTGTGGGTTTGATGCCTTAGAAGCATCTTGCAGGGCTGCTGTCACTGGGTCTGTACTGAGAAGGCAGGCTTGGCTGAAGGAACAAGTCTTGTCAGACCATGTCAAAGCAAAATTACTAGATGCTCCATTAAATCAGGATCGTTTGTTTGGCACAAAGGCAGAAGAAGTTCTTAAAAAGATGGAAGAAAAAGCTAAATCTATGCAAACTGTCAAAGATTTCTTACAGATGCAGCCACCTAGATTCAGTAGGCATTGGCCTTCAAAAAACTGGTCCTTTCCAGTCCCTCCCAGGCCTTCTCAGTCCAAACCCATGGGAAACAGACCCCCAAGATTACAGTCTCAGGGTATGCAGAGATCTAAACAATGGAGTTTTCCCACCTCAAAGACAGGGAGTGGTGAGCCACCCTCCTTATGGAAAAAGTTCACAATGACTTTCCAATTATCCTTCTCCAGCCATGTCCAAGTACTTGCACCCCTAGTAGGAAAACTCCCTTCATGCAAAAAAAGGATGTCCATTACTCAGGACCGATGGGTTCTAAACAGTAGTCCAGGGATACAGATTCTACTTCACTCACTGCCAACCCCAAGCGGGTTGCCAGACCTTTCTCCAAACCAGTGGGCAGAGGCTCAAAAGCAAGTACTTTCCCTTCTCCATATCAGGGCTATTCAACCTGTTCCAGTAGAACAAAGGAGACAGGGTTTCTACTTCTGACTGTTCCTGGTGGCCAGAAAAGAGAGCTCTTGGCGCCCTATCCTGCATCTATCAATTCTGAACACCTTTCTGGTGGTCCCAAAATTCAAAATGCTTACACTGCAACAGCTTCTTCCTATGCTAGCCAAGGATGCCTGGTTAGTCACCCTAGACTTAAAAGAAGCTTATCTGCACATCCCCATAAGGGAATCTTGCAGGAAATATCTGTTTCAGGGCAGGCTCTATGTACTATCAGTTCTCTGCACTTCCCTTTGGCTAATCTACTGTGCCCAGAGTATTCACAAAGTGCCTGGCTTCAGCCATTGCATACTGCAGGCAGAGAAATATTCAAATGTACCCATACTTGGACGATTGCCTGATTCAGGCGCATAGTCAGGAATTGCTACTTCAGCCCCTGACATTTGTAAAAAGACTTCTAACTTCACTGGGCTGCACCATCAATGAAAACAAATCACAACTGATGCCCAGCCAACAAATTATATTCCTGGGAGCAAGCTTGAACACAACTTCCCAGATGGCATTCCTCACTCCAGAAATGCAGGTCCATTTGACAGCTATCTGCAAGGAAAATACTGCAAGCCCTAGGGTTCATGGCCTAATGCATTCTGCTATTTCCATATGCAAGACTGCATATGAGGAAACTTCAGTGGTACTTAAAAAGTCTCTGGTGTCAACATTCTCAGGTCCTGGAAACAATGATTCCTATCATACCTTGTCTAAGGGCAGAGTTCCTTTGGTGGGCAGAGGCATGCAACCACAACAAGTGACTTCCTTTCACTCAACCCCTCGCCACCCAAACCCTGACAACAGACACATCAGACTATGCATGGGAGGCTCACATGGCAGGCACATGCATTTAAGGCAAATGGAGCCCAGAACAAATTCCCCTGCATATCAATCAAAAAGAGATAGTAGCTGTACAGAATGCTCTGACAGCCTTCAAATACCTTATCCTTCCAGGACAGCTCCTGATAAAGACAGACAACATCACAGTTATGTGGTACATAAACTAACAGGGGGGAACTCATTCTTACACACTCTGCAGGTTAGCCATGGCCCTGTGGAATACAGTCTTAAGCAACCAAGTGCACCTACAAGCTCAGTTCCTGCCAGGCAAACAAGATTCACTGGTATTCGACTTAAGCAGAAATCTACTGGACCCCTCACGAGTGGAAACTGCAACCCAACTCATTCAAACTTCTAACCCAGAGGTAGGGAACATTGGAGGTGTGGACCTTTTTGCCTCCCCCCAAAACCACCAGTTGAGCAAATTTTGCACCAGGAACCCTCATAGCAGAGCCTGGAAGGTGGCTGTCCTATCCTTTACATGGGAAAACCTCTCAATTTATGCCTTTCCTCCTCTGCCCCTCCTCTCAAAAGTACTACTCAAGATCAAACAGGACAGGCCAAGGGCAGTCCTTATTGCACCAGACTGGCCACGCCAGCACCGGTACCCACTCCTATGCAGTCTGACAGCAGTGCCACCCTGGCACCTACACCAGACACCTTCTCTGCTGTCTCAGCAGGGGCAGACAGATTTTTCATCCTGAACTGCAAACCCTACACCTTGCAGCCTGGCTTATCCCCTGAATACACCACCAGCATCCCTCAGCAAACAGAGGCTGGACGTCATCCTTGAGGCCAGAAGGCGTAGTACTAGGAAATCCAATGCTGAAAAGTGGAAAAGATATTGTTCTTGGAGTCCATCTCAAGGAAAGGACACAGCTGTGCCCACCTTACCTCAAATCCTTGATTACCTAGCTGCTCCACAAAGGCCTGTCCTTCCTATCCATTAAGATTCATGCTTCTGCCATCTCAGCTCATTATAATACTGAGCCACCTCTCTTTTCTCACCCTTTCATCAAACAGTTCCTGAGAGGAGGTAACAATTTAAGGCCCCCTAGGAGAGCTCTCACCCCAGCCCGGGACCTTAACTTTGTACTGGAGAAGCTCACACTTCCCCCTTTTGAACCTGCTGCTTCAGCAGAGTTAAAATTCCTCTCTTGGAAAACAGCCTTACTTCTAGCTATTACTTCAGCAAGAAGAGTGTCTGAGTTACAGGCACTAATGGCGGTGGAGCCCTTCATTACTTTCCGTGCTGACAGGGTTTACCTCAGGACTAACCCATCCTTTATGCCCAAGGTGGTATCTAGTGTGGCTTTAAACCAATCCATCCATTTGCCAACCTTTTTCACTAATCCTCAGAATAAAGGGGAAAGGATCCTGCACTCTTTGGACGTGCACAGAGCACTCAGGTTCTACCTTGACAGGACTAAGCTTTTCAGAAAATCTGACCAGCTGCTAGTCAGCTCTGCTACAAGGACAGAGGGTAATGCCATTTTGAAGCAAACCATTTACAAATGGATAGCACACTGCATCCATTTCTGCTACAAGCACCATGGGAAACCTACCCCTCAGGGGATTAGAACTCATTCCACTAGAGCTGCTTCAACCTCTACAGCATTTCTCAGGGGATTCCCTACCAGGGACATCCTGGAAGCTACAACCTGGAGTTCTGTACACACCTTCACCAAGAATTACCACCTACCTATTTTTTTTTAAATCCAGAGCTGGATTTGCTACAGCTGTCTTACAAGGCCTGCTAGCCAGCCCTAACACTTCTTGACTGCCTCCACCCTTCCTCAGCTTTGGGAGTCAACCTAAGTGTGATGACTGCAACAGTTAAAACAAGAAGAACATAGTACAGTTGTGTACACTTACCAAAAGTGTAGATGTTCGAGTGCATTCACTGTTGCAGTCATGATTTCCCTCCCCCCCAGCCCCCTGGCTTTCTCTATCCTTTCTACCTATCCTATTTATGGACATTTTTTATGGCAGGGGTATTTACTTTTTACTGGAGTTGTTCCACACCATGTAATAGCTTCCTATTTTGGGGGCTCCTGACATATGGGGCAAGAAAAACTGATGTAATGGCGTCGGCTGCATGCTTTATATCCCTGACGACCTGACGTCATGGAAGAGGTGTTAGCATCCGACTCAGAAATACAACTATATTTATTTTCAAGGGGAATTATACCATCAACAAGATGGCGTAGCTATGGGGTCTGCCTACGCACCCATTTATGCGAACATTATTATGCTATATTGGGAGAAAATATATATTTTTAATTCTAAGTTTAATGAATATATTATAGGGTACTATAGGTTTTTGGATGACATTTTTATTCTGTGGGTTGGATCAGAACAGGAGATTACCAATTTTATGGACTATATTAATAATACTACAGACTTTTTAAAATTTACATCTGAAATGGATTCAGAAGAAATCCATTATCTTGATGTGAAGCTTATAAAAGACCATGCCAACAGAAAATTTAAATCTAGGATTTATAGAAAAGACTGTCATTCAAATTCTTATTTACATTTCTTGAGTGACCACCCATACCATTCCAAAAAGAATGTAGTTAATGGACAAATGATTAGGGCAGCCAGGATGACATCAGATAGAGGTGATTTTATTGAAGAAATGGAGACAATTTACAAAATGTTTAAGGAAAGGGGTTACCCAGACAATATGATTCAACCTGTCAAGAAATTTGTATATGACAAATGGGGAACCATCTATAAACCCTTACTTACTAACTGTGAATTTGCAGGTATTGATAAAAGGAATAATGGTAACAATGGTAAGGATGAACCGCTGCCCTATTTAATTTTAACGCATTATAATGGTATGGGTTGGATAAAGAAATGTATAAATGACACATGGGAGTTATTTAATAAAATACCCACGCGAGTAGATATATTTCAACAGCCGCTTAGATACAGTTTTAGAAGAAATAGGAATCTCAAAAATATTTTTGAGAAAAAGAAAAATTCTAATAAATCGACAGGTGGTGCAAGTGCCAAATATGGCACATTTAAATGTGGCAGATGTGCACAATGTTCATTCATAGCAGGAACAAAGGAACTGGATATTCCCAACATTAACGTGACATTAAAAGGAAATAAAAATTACAGTTGTTATACAAAAGGGGTCGTATATATACGTTATTGCAGGAAATGTTGGAAATATATTGGCAAAACAGAACGCAATTTAAGGGTACGTATATACGAGCATATACGAGATATTACCAAAAAGAATGATGATAATGCATTATTTAGACACACACATTGTTGTGATGAAGCTGATTTTAAATTTTGGATAGTGGAAGAAGTTGGCTTGCAAGAAAGAGGTGGTGACTGGGAAACCAGGCTGGAATTCAGAGAGATGATTTGGCAGTTAAGGTTAGATGCATGTGGTATTTATGGTTTAAATGACCACATTTCCATCAGCCCAGCCCTCAAAATGCTTGCAGAAGACCGAAAAAGACACTATTAGGTTTATTATAGGTCAACAACCCCTTGATAAAGTATTATATTAAGATACCATATTAAAAATATTAAAAACAAAATGACAAATAGTTTTTTATAGTTTCATATAAATACATGCATTTTTTGAGATATTCACATATATGTATATATATTTATAAATATTTTTTATGAGAATATTTTTATAAATATAGTTTTATTTTTTAAGCATTTTAGCAAGATTTATACATGATATTTATATATGATATTTATTCAATAATCTAATGTTTATCAGTTTGATTTTAAAATACTTATTTATAAATGGAAGTGTGTAGAGTATTGTGTGTGTATATACATATGTCTATGGTGTACCATGTTTTAAACAAAACACCAACAATCAAATATGTGATTGCTATACATTTATTAATATGTATTTATTTTAGTAAGGGTCTGTCTGTGTGATATATATATATATATATATATATATATATATATATATGTATATTATTTATTATTTTTTTGTGTATTTACAATTATTTTTTAGTACTTTTAGGTACAAGCTTTTTTTATTCCATCAGTGAATAAATGAAGTGAATGGCCAGCCAATGAGAAATTCAATTGAATAATTAATTCATTTAATTAATTTTATTACATCTGATTGTATTTAAATGGAGAATTTTTTTGTTTAAACAGATTCTGAGGAAGTCTCCGTGCAGGAGATGAAAGCGCTTGTTCGAATTGTGTGTGGTTTATATCAATAAATTATTTTCGTCACCTTTCGTTCTTTGAATTATTGCCACTATCTGAATTTTTTGAAGAATATCCTGATGATTTATGGTTTTTATACGGAGGAGAGCCTTCATTGATACTGGATTGGACATGGTGTATTAGTCCGACTCAGAAATCCCAAGACTGTGGTATTCGGGCCAACTGAGGGCTACCTGCAGGCAGATAACCCAAGTGTGATGACTGCAACAGCGAATACACTCGAACATTTACATTTATGGTAAGTGTACACTGTACTTTCTGCAGGAGGCCAGAAAACCTAGTACTAGGAGATACTATGTATTTATGTGGCGCAGATTCTCCAAGTGGTATCAAAGGAATAACCAGGACCCCCTCACTACTCTAATACCGGTGGTCCTATCCTATTTGTGTGAGCTATTCCACTCAGGACTAACTTATTCTTCAGTCACAGTCCACTTGTCTGCGATCTCTGCCTGTCTGCCCATTGTACCCCCTCTGGTATCCAGACTGGAGGTCAAGCTTTTTCTGAAAGGAGCTCTTCACATCAGACCCCCCAGAGGACCCATTCCCCCACCTTGGGGCTTAAATTCTGCTTTAGAAAAGCTAACCTTACCTCCTTTTGAACCACCTCACTCAGTTTCCCTGAAGCTATACACCCTGAAAACAGTTCTCGTAATGGCCCTTACCTCCCCCCGGAGGGTCTCAGAGATACATGCCCTTATGACCACCTCTCCATACCTTGTTTTCCACAACAACAGAGTGGCTGTCAGGGCCAACCCTTCCTTCATGCCCAAGGTAGTTAATGAGCTTTCATTGAATCAAACTATTAATCTACCAGTTTTCTACCCTCATTCACAAAACTCATCAGAGAGGACTCTACATTCCCTGAATGTACACGGAAAACTCCAATATTACATGGACAAAACTAAGTCTATCAGGAAATCTGATCAATTATTCTTCTCCTTCCATCCCAGAGCCCTAGGGGGAAGGCAGTGTCAAAACAGATCATTTCCTCATGAATCTCCAAATCAGTTTCATTGTGCTACTGCCATCATGAGAAAGCCTTGCAAGGCGATGCTAAACCTCACTCTCCCAGGGCAGCTGCCTCCTCTACTGCCTTTTTCAAAGGCATGGACTTCACCTCCATTTTAGAAGCAGTCACTTGGACCTCGGTACACACCTTCACCAAGCACTATAAGCTGGATATGGCCTGTAGAGCAAGAGCAGGCTTTGCCAGGTCTGTCCTCCAGGGCTTGGTTGATCAAGGAAACCTTTCCTCTACCCAGGTTCATACTTAAAGCTGTGGTACTCTCCCTACTGTTATGAATACTGCAACATGAGAATAGAAGGACATAGAATAGTTGTATAAGAACTTACCATAACCCTGGATGTCTTTCTCTTCCATGTTGCAGTATTAAGTCCCACCCACCTACCCTCTGTTTCTTTCCAAACAGAACTCCATGGCCAACCTGTGGGGATGTAGTCATTACCTTCCCCAGTCTTAACTCTCTTCTACACAACCAACCTACTGCCCTGGGCCTGGCCTGCATGCAAGTCTAAGGGTCTCCAACTAGGACCCTCCTTTGCAATCCACAGGAGCGCTACGGTATGTGGCAAAACAGTTCTGATGAGGGTATGTGCGGATATCACTTTTATACCCTATGTCGGTTTATGGCCCTAGTAAGGGACGTCACGCGTACCCTCCTGTGAAAAAGACTTCGTTATACTGGACGGATGATTGTGAAAAAGACTTCGTTATACTGGACGGATGATTGCGCTGCAGGCAGCAAACTCCTTACTGTTATGAATACCGCAGCACGAAAGAGGACAACATCTAGGGTTATGGTAAGTTCTTACACAACTATTCTTTCTACCAGGTCCATGGCTACCTCTGCAAGTTTTGGGTCCAGGGTGTGTCTGGATGATATTTGTTCTGCGGCTACTTGGTCCTCATCTCATACCTTTATTTCTCACTATAAACTGGACATGATATCTAGAGGGAGAGCATCCTTTGGCTCCGCGGTGCTCCGGAATATCCTTCCATGAGGGCCACCTAGGTGTTTAGTAGCTGGGAACTCTGTCCCACAGGTTGAAGAGCAAATGAAGTAAACTACTTCAGATAAAGAAGTTCTGTACTCACCATAATGTTCCATCTGAGTAGTTGTACTTCATTTGTCTTCAACTGTCCCTCCCTCCTTCCCCCTAACCTTATTGTTTTATTACACTGGTAGCTAAGAGAGGGTGCCTCTGCGACTCTCCTGTTCATGCTTGTTAGGTTTTGTGTATAACCTGTTGTGGTAAGGTCTAATTGGGTCGGACTTAGGTTGATGGTGCAGCAAACTCGATCTGAGGGAAGGAAGGAGATGGAGGAGTATTATGGGTAAAGGGAGGAGCTTGGAGCTCAGATCAGATGCTGGTGAAGCTGCCATCTCGGATCCAATCCGGATCCAAATACTAACAGGTTGAAGACAAAGTACAACTACTCAGGTGGAATGTTATGTTGAGTACATAACTTATTTTTTCAAGGTGTTTGTGTCTGTACAAGGCACCGCTAACCCGTTTGCCCGGTCCAAGGCCTGTATACAGGCAAAATTAAACAGTTGTAAACTATGCCAATAGGAAGTCACACAATGATCCTTCCTCAGGCAATGTCCAGCTTTTAGACAAGGCTATATCCACACTCGTCTACCACAAGGGTGTAGGGAAGCCCTTCTTAATGTAAGATGGCTGGATTTGAGTTTAAGTGTATGAAAAATGGTGTAGATTCAGCAAGTCTGGATCTATTGTGTGCTAACTAAGCAGTATTTCAGTGCAAAACAAGGGCAAGTAATAAGCAGGCACAAACATCAAAACAGTCAAAAAGGCATAAAGTAATGCAGTAAAACAGTAAAATACAGATGAAAAAGTGTAGATCAAACTCTAAATAAGCTTAATTTCTTGCTCTTACATTTGGAATGCTTGGATTCAAGCCGAAACACTCTGGACCTCTGGTAAAGGGAACCTAACACAGAGCAGCTCTGGTTAATTGGGCTTAAACCAGAAGAAAGACATAACAGGGACAATAAGTCAAGCCTTCAACCTGCAATTCCCAGCTGATTTTCACTTAACAGTGAAAACATTTTGCAGTCATAAACTTCACTGGCCATTACAACTGTTGCCCCCCCCCCAAAAAAAAAATCAGCTTTCATGGCTGTTATGGAACTGTCCGTAAACGTTCCATAAAACTTCCTTCTCAAGTTTATCCAAATGAAATTATGTTTTTATATTGGGGGTTGGGCAATGAAGCCCTTAACTCCATTTCACAACTTTTTTTTTCAAAGAATTTTATCAGTGGATGGAGGAGTGGGTTAAATTAAGTAGGTTTAGCTAACATATTGTCAGTACTCTTGTTTTTAAATACAACTCTCAAAAGATGTTCATCGTGCATACAGCTGCAGTAATCACAGATGGGTTCTCTGCCGTCAGGCAGGTCCTCGGTCGGCCGAATTCCAAAGTCTAGGTCCGGCGTCGGTTGCTGTCGCCTTCTTTCCTGACGTCAGTGCGACAGGGGTATATAAGACACAGCCAACACCATTTTCTTCAGTCTTTTTTGCCGTGCGGTGCCCGAAGCAGAAGCAGTTCGCAAGTGCCGGTCGGCCAGCTCCTGAAATTACGAAAATTTGGAAACCGAAGTCTTCTTTAAAGCTAAGTACCCCGTTGGGGAAACTTTTCTTGCCTCAGACCGATGTCAAAGTTAACAATTGTATTTCTTGTGGGAAGCAAATACTGCATAAGGATTTCCATTCCCTCTGGATACCTTGTTTAGGCCCAGACCACGACGTCTCGGGCTGTCGCTTTTGTGCTACTTTCAATAAACGCACTATTAAGCGTCGGGCGGAGTTCGCCCAGCACTTTTTTGGTAAAGCTTTTGATTATAAAATGTCGTCGGAGACTCCGACTACCGTTTTGTCCAAAAACCGCAAGGACAAAGACCGACACGCGAGGTCCGCGGTCTTCACCGACACCACGACAAAACCGGCTACACGTGGTCCGGTTCTCAGCGAGGCGCCTATGCAGCCCCTGACTACCGACGACACTTCTTTGGCGGTGTCTTCTGTAACCGAGACCGCAGGTGCCTCGGCCCATACCCAGACTACAGTTACCGAAGCCACTTTGAGTGTTGAGCCTCCTAATGTGGACAGGTCCACTTCCACCCATGGTGTCTTTAGACCCTCATCTTCCTTTTCCATAAAGGCATTTACTAAGTCCAAATCAGCTATGCATCCCAAGAGGCCTGTTGCACAGAGCCCATCTCCAGGCCCCATGCCTAAAAAGCAGATGCTAAAAATGGCTGAGGATTTAATTACTCTTATCAGGGGTTCCCAACGCCCTCCGGACAAGAGACCCAGAGTGGAGGAAGATTCTCCCTCTTCTGACCAGGGCTCCATTATTTCAGAACATTCTGATGAAAAGGAACACTCGTACTCCCCTTTTGAAGATTCTGATGCAGAGCAGTCCATTCCTTCTGTATCTCCCCCAGAGGATTTTTCTTTTGGGGAAACCTTGCATACCTTGAGGGAACACTTCCATTGGGAAGGCCAAGACTTTTCTGATTCCAAGAAAAGACTTAGGGAATTCCTTTTGCTACCTCAGCACAGACCTCTGGCGATACCTCCTGTCCTGGACATACTTGATGATGTTTACTCGGAGGCTTGCCTTAATCCGGATTCCCTGCCTCCTGCCCCAGTCAAGCCTGATAGGTACTACAGAGTTCCTAACTCTCACCAATTTCTTTACAAAAGCCATAATGCTGACCCTGAAACCATTTCTCAAGGCCCCAAGGGAATGAAGGCCTCTACTGCTAAGAATCCACTACCTTCCGAAAGAGAGTCTAGATCCTTAGAAAGGTGGGGGAAAAAGGTATATACCTCGGCCCCCCTAGCCATCAGTGCCTTAAATTGTCAGTTCCATATGCTTAAATATCAGTAGTTTCTGTTATCACAATTAAGGAATAAAATGTCACAACCTGAACAACCAGATTTGAAGGAGTTGCAGGATATGATGCATAGTGCAGAACAAGTGGGTAAACACACCTTACAATATGGCTATGATGCTCTAGAGGCCTCAAGTAGAGCTGTTGTTACAGGATCAGTCATTCGTAGACATGCCTGGCTTAGGGAACAAACCTTGCCTGATCATGTTAAAGCTAAACTACTAGATGCTCCTTTACAAAAGGATGTATTATTTGATACTAATGCTGAGGAGATACTACGGAAAATGGCAGAAAAAGCTAAATCTATGCAAACTGTCAAAGCTTTTCTACAGGTTCAACCACCACGTTTTAGCAGAAATTGGCCTTCAAAAAACTGGTCCTTTCCAGCCACGGACAAACCCCAAAGAGGTAGATACAGGTGCACAAGGGGCAGAGGACAATCACAAGGATCATATAGAGGCAGACAATGGCAAACTCCAGCACCAAGAGGTGGCGAAGACAGTGCACAACAATACAGGAAACAAAACCAATGACTTTCCCCTTTTCATGCCAAGCAAGTCTCAGCTGGCAGCATCCTTGGGAGGAAAGCTGGCATTATTTACAAGAAATTGGCATATTATCACAACAGACAAATGGATCCTGGACATCATAAACAGAGGCTACAGATTTCATTTTCACACACTTCCAAAAATGAGAGGCATGCCGAACCTGCCACACAATCAAAGGGCAGAGGCTCAAATACAAATTTCAAAGCTCATGGACATGAGAGCTATTCAAGAGGTACCTACTCACGAACAAGTTCAAGGTTTTTATTCCAGACTATTCCTGGTACCAAGGAAAGGAACCGACTGGAGACCCAGTTTGGACTTATCCATCCTAAACACATTTCTACTCGTACCAAAATTCAAGATGCTCACCTTACAGCAGCTTCTTCCCATGCTGGGCAAGGAGTTTTGGCTGGTAACATTGGACCTCAAGGAGGCATACCTGCATGTCCCAATCAGACAAAGCTGCAGAAGATACCTCAGATTTCTTGCAGGATCAATCCACTATCAATTCTCTGCATTGCCCTTTGGCTTATCTACTGCGCTCAGAGTATTCACGAAATGCCTGGCATCAGTAATTGCCTACTGCAGACTTCAAGGGATGCAAATTTACCCTTATTTGGACGACTGCCTGATCCAAGCGGACAGCAAACACATACTTCTGGAACATGTTCATCGTGCATACAGCTGCAGTAATCACATATGGGTTCTCTGCCATCAGGCGGGTCCTCGGTCGGCCGAATTCTAAAGTCTTGGTCCGGCGTCGGTTGTCGTCGCTTTCTTTCCTGACGTCAGTGCGACAGGGGTATATAAGACACAGCCGACGCCATATTCTTCAGTCTTTTTTGCCGCGCGGTGCCCGAAGCAGAAGCAGTTCACAAGTGCCGGTCGGCCAGCTCCTGAATTTACGAAAAAATTGGAAACCGAAGTCTTCATTAAAGCTAAGTACCCCGTTGGGGAAACTTTTCTTGCCTCAGACCGATGTCAAACAAAGTTAACAATTGTATTTCTTGTGGGAAGCAAATACCGCATAAGGATTTCCATTCCCTCTGCATACCTTGTTTAGGCCCAGACCACGACGTCTCGGGCTGTCGCTTTTGCGCTACTTTCAATACACGCACTATTAAGCGTCGGGCAGAGTTCGCCCAACATTATTTTGGTAAAGCCTTTGATTATAAAATGTCGTCGGAGACTCCGACTACCGTTTTGTCCAAAAAACGCAAGGACAAGGACCGACACGCAAGGTCCGCGGCCTCCACCGACACCACGCCAAAACCGGCTACACGTGGTCCGGTTCTCAGCGAGACGCCTATGCAGTCCCTGACTACCGACGACACTTCTTTGGCGGTGTCTTATGTAACCGAGACCGCAGGTACCTCGGCCCTTACTCAGACTACAACCACCGAAGCCACTGTGAGTGTTGAGCCTCCTAATGTGGACAGGTCCACTTCCACCCAGGGTGTCGTTAGACCCTCATCTTCCTTTTCCATTAAGGCCTTTACTAAGTCCAAATCAGCCATGCATCCCAAGAGGCCTGTTGCACAGGGCCCATCTCCAGGCCCCATGCCTAAAAAGCAGATGCTTAAAATGGCTGAGGATTTAATTACTCTTATCAGGGGTTCCCAACCCCCTCCAGACAAGAGACCCAGAGTGGAGGAAGATTCTCCCTCTTCTGAACAGGGTTCCATTTTCTCAGAACATTCTGATGTAGAGGAGCACTCGTACTCCCCTTATGAAGATTCTGATGCAGAACAGTCCACTCCTTCTGTATCTCCCCCAGAGGATTTTTCTTTTGGGGAAACCTTGCACACTTTGAGGGAACACTTCCATTGGGAAGGCCAAGACTTTTCTGATTCCAAGAAAAGGCTTAGGGAATTTCTTTTGTTACCTCAACACAGACCTCTGGCTATTCCTCCTGTCTTGGACATACTTGATGATGTTTACTCGGAGGCTTGTCTTAATCCGGATTCCCTGCCTCCTGCTCCTGTTAAACCTGATAGGTACTACAGAGTCCCTAACTCTCACCAATTTCTTTTCAAAAGCCATAATGTTGTCCCTGAAACCGTTTCTCAAGGCCCCAAGGGGATGGAGGCCTCTACTGCAAAGAATCCACTTCCTTCCGAAAGAGAATCTAGATCCTTAGAAAGGTGGGGAAAAAAGGTATGCACCTCGGCCACTCTAGCCTTGAGGGCCTTAAATTGTCAGTTCCATGTGCTTAAATATCAGCAGTTTCTGTTAACACAATTAAGAAATAAAATGTCTCAACCTGAACAACCAGATTTGAAGGATTTGCAGGATATGATGCATAGTGCAGAACAAGTAGGTAAATACACCTTACAATGTGGCTATGATGCCTTAGAGGCCTCAAGTAGAGCTGCTGTTACAGGATCAGTCATTCGTAGACATGCCTGGCTTAGGGAGCAAAGCTTGCCTGATCATGTTAAAGCTAAACTACTAGATGCTCCTTTACAAAAGGATGTAGCAAAAGCTAAATCTATGCAAACTGTCAAGGCTTTTCTACAGGTGCAACCACCCAGTTTTAGCAGAAATTGGCCTTCTAAAATCTGGTCCTTTCCAGCCACGGACAAGCCCCAAAGAGGTAGATACAGGCGAACAAGGGGCAGAGGACAATCTCAAGGATCATATAGAGGCAGACAATGGCAAACTCCAGCACCAAGAGGTGGCGAAGACAGTACACAACAGTACAGAAAACAAACCCAATGACTTCCCCCTTTTCATGCCAAGCAAGTCTCAGCTGGCAGCACCCTTGGGAGGAAAGCTGGCATTATTTACAAGAAATTGGCATATTGTCACAACAGACAAATGGATCCTGGACATTATAAGCAGAGGCTACAGATTTCATTTTCACACTCTTTCAAAAATGAGAGGCATGCCAAACCTGCCACACAATCAAAGGGCAGAGGCACAACTACAAATTTCAAAGCTCATAGACATGAAAGCTATTCAAGAGGTACCTACTCATGAACAAGGTCAAGGCTTTTATTCCAGGCTATTTCTGGTACCAAGGAAAGGAACCGACTGGAGACCCATTTTGGACTTATCCATCCTAAACACATTCTTACTCGTACCAAAATTCAAGATGCTCACATTACAGCAGCTTCTTCCCATGCTGGGCAAGGAGTTTTGGCTGGTAACATTGGACCTCAAGGAGGCATACCTGCATGTCCCAATCAGACAAAGATGCAGAAGATACCTCATATTTCTTGCAGGTTCAATCCACTATCAATTCTCTGCATTGCCCTTTGGCTTATCTACTGCGCCCAGAGTATTCACGAAATGCCTGGCATCAGTAATTGCTTACTGCAGACTTCAAGGGATACAAATTTACCCTTATTTGGACGACTGCCTGATCCAAGCGGACAGCAAGCACATACTTCTGGAACATCTGGCTTATGCAACACGGTTACTGAATTCTCTGGGATACACAATCAACAAAGAGAAATCCAGGCTAACACCATCTCAGAAAATAACTTTCCTGGGTGCCAACTTGGACACAAACACCCAGATGGCCTATCGTACGCCAGAAAAACAGGGGCAACTAACTCAGTACTTCAAAATACTAGCAAATTGTACCAGGCTTACTGCAAGGAAAATCCTGCAGGCTCTGGGCTTCATGGCATCTTGCATTCTTTTAATCCCATGTGCAAAGTTGCATATGAGGAAACTTCAGTGGTACCTAAAAAACCTATGGTCTCAACACAGCCACAGTTTGGAAACAATAATACCAATAATTCCATGTTTGCAAAAGGAATTTCTATGGTGGGCCCAAGCATGTCAAACAAACACAGGTCTCCCATTCTGCAAGCCTCAAGCAAATCAAGTCATCACAACAGACGCTTCAGATTACGCCTGGGGGGCGCACATGACTGGCAGGTGCATTCAGGGCAAATGGTCTCAAAAGGAAAAGCACCTTCACATCAATCAAAAAGAAATGCTGGCAGTGATAAATGCGATTACAGCATTCAAGGGCCTCCTGCATCCAGGACAATTACTGATAAGAACAGACAACACCACAGTAATGTGGTACATAAACAAGCAAGGAGGAACACATTCATACCCCCTGTGCAGACTAGCCATGACACTTTGGAACTTGGCTCTGGAATGGCAAATCGAGCTTCAAGCACAGTACTTGCCAGGTTTGGAAAACACACTGGCAGACAATCTAAGCAGAAATATGGCAGATCCACACGAATGGAAGCTGCATCCTCAAGTGTTTACAAGGATAATCCAAGTGTGGGGGAGGCCAGACATAGATCTCTTCGCCTCCCACAGGAATAATCAATTGGAAAAGTTTTGTTCAAGGACCTTTCATCCAAAGGCCTGGAGAGTGGACGCCCTTTCATTCAGTTGGATAGCATGTGCACTTTACGCTTTCCCACCTCTGCCTCTTCTGCCCAAGGTGCTCTTGAAAGCAAGAGCAGACAGACCGAAAATTATACTGATTGCTCCAGACTGGCCAAGACAGCACTGGTACCCACTCCTGAGGAGCCTAACACATACTTCTCCCTGGTACCTTCCTCTAATGCCTCTTCTGCTGACTCAGCATAGCTACAAAACTCTTCACAGTCAGCTGAAAACCCTCAATCTCGCTGCATGGAAAATTCCTTAACACCACAACAGACCCTATTCCCCAAAGAGATGCAGGATGTCATTTTGGAGGCCAGAAGGCCATCTACTAGAAAGGCTTACTCCACAAAATGGAAACGGTTTTGCTCTTGGAATGAGAAAAAAGGCCAGGATCCTAGAAAACTGAATTTGCTTCAGGTGTTACAGTATCTAGCTGAGTTGCTGAACAGTGGACTTTCATTCTCCTCCATAAAAATCCATGCCTCAGCCATTTCTGCAGAGTTCAACACGGATCCACCGTTATTCGCCCACCCACTTTTAAGACAGTTTCTCAGAGGGGCTAAGAATATAAGACCACCAAGGAAACAACCAGTGCCAGCCTGGGATCTTAATTACATTCTAGAAAAATTAACATTGCCTCCCTTTGAACCAGCTGCCTCAACAGATTTGCATTATTTGTCCTGGAAAACAGCTTTCCTTCTGGCCATAACCTCAGCTCGTAGGGTTTCAGAACTACAAGCCCTTATGGCTGTGCAGCCCTTTCTCATCTTCCATCAGGACAGGGTTACCCTTCGAACCAACCCATCATTTATGCCTAAAGTGGTATCCAGGGTAGCTTTAAATCAAGCCATACACTTACCTACCTTTTACCCCAATCCTCAAAACAAAGGGGAAAGGCTGCTACACTCCTTAGATATCCATAGGCAGCTACGTTACTATTTGGACAGAACAAAGCCTTTCAGGAAATCAGAACAACTTTTTGTGTACTATGCTGTAGGAGCTCAAGGGAAACCTATTACCAAACAGACAATTTCAAAATGGATAGGCCACTGCATACGGTTTTGTTACTCCTATCATGGGAAATCTGTCCCTACAGGCATCAGATCCCACTCTACCAGGGCCACAGCTACCTCTACAGCCTTCCTTAGAGGAGTTCCTACCAAAGATATTTTAGAGGCTGCCACTTGGAGTTCTGTACAAACCTTAACAAAACACTACCACCTGCCTTTATATTCCAAAACTAGAGCAGGCTTTGCTACTGCTGTGTTGCAGGGCATTCTGGCTCATCCCAGTTCCACCTAGTGCCTACCACCCTGTGCGTAGCTTTGGGATTCTACCCATATGTGTTTACTGCAGCTGTATGCACGATGAACATAGTACAGTTTTGTACCTACCGTAAATGTAGATGTTCGAGTGCTTATACAGCTGCAGTACAGGTTTCCCTCCCTTCTTCCCCTCTTGGTAAAGGACTAGTGGCTAACACCTCCTCTTACAACCTAATTTGGGTTATCCTCCTATGGTGTATTTGCTTGCAACTACTGTTTTTTGATTACATTGCATTTCTTGAATATATTTATATATATTATTTATCTATTACCTTCCTTCTGGGGGCACCTGACATCTGGGGCAAGAAAGACTGAAGAATATGGCGTCGGCTGTGTCTTATATACCCCTGTCGCACTGATGTCAGGAAAGAAAGCGACGACAACCGACGCCGGACCAAGACTTTGGAATTCGGCCGACCGAGGACCCGCCTGACGGCAGAAAACCCATATGTGATTACTGCAGCTGTATAAGCACTCGAACATCTACATTTATGGTAGGTACAAAACTGTACTATCTGGCTTATGTAACACGGTTATTGAATTCTCTGGGATACACAGTCAACAAAGAGAAATCCAGGCTAACACCATCTCAGAAAATAACTTTCCTTGGTGCCAATTTGGACACAAACACCCAGATGGCCTAACTTACGCCAGAAAAACAGGGGCAACTAACTCAGTACTTCAAAATACTAGCAAATTGTACCAGGCTAACTGCAAGGAAAATCCTGCAGGCTCTGGGCTTCATGGCATCCTGCATTCTTCTAATCCCATGTGCAAAGTTGCATATGAGGAAACTTCAATGGTACCTAAAAAACCTATGGTCTCAACACAGCCACAGTTTGGAAACAATAATACCAATAATCCCATGTTTGCAACAGGAATTTCTATGGTGGGCCCAAGCATGCCAAACAAACACAGGTCTACCATTCTGCAAGCCTCAAGCAAATCAAGTCATCACAACAGACGCCTCAGACTACGCCTGGGGGCACACATGACAGACAGGTGCATTCAGGGCAAATGGTCCCAAAAGGAAAAGCACCTTCACATCAATCAAAAGGAAATGCTAGCAGTGATAAATGCATTTACAGCTTTCAAGGACCTCCTGCATCCATAAACAAACAAGGAGGAACACATTCATACCCCCTGTGCAGGCTAGCCATGTCACTTTGGAACTTGGCTCTGGAATGGCAAATCGAACTTCAAGCACAGTACCTGCCAGGATTGGAAAACACGCTGGCAGACAATCTAAGCAGAAATATGACAGACCCACAGGAATGGAAGTTGCATCCTCAAGTGTTTACAAAGATAATCCAAGCATGGGGAAGGCCAGACATAGATCTCTTTGCCTCCCACAGGAATCATCAATTGACAAAGTTCTGCTCAAGGACCTTCCATCCAAAGGCCTGGAGAGTGGGCGCCCTTTCTTTCAGTTGGGCAGCACGGACAGTTTATGCCTTCCCACCTTTGCCTCTTCTGCCCAAGGTGCTCTTGAAAGCAAGAGCAGACAGACCGAAGATGATACTGATTGCTCCAGATTGGCCAAGACAACACTGGTACCCACTCCTGAGGAGCCTAACACATACTCCTCCCTGGACCCCTACCTCTGAGTCTTCTACTGACTCAGCACAGTTACAAAACTCTTCACAGTCACCTGAAAACACTCAGTCTGGCTGCATGGAAAATTCCTTAACACCACAACAGACCCTACTCTCCAAAGAGGTACAGGATGTCATTTTGGAGGCCAGAAGGCCATCTACTAGAAAGGCTTACTCCGCAAAATGGAAACGGTTTTGCGCTTGGAATGAGAAAAAAGGCCAGGATCCTAGAAAACTGAATTTGCCTCAGACATTACAGTATCTAGCTGAGCTGTTGAACAGTGGACTTTCATTTTCCTCCATCAAAATTCATGCCTCAGCCATTTCTGCAGAATACAACACTGATCCACCCTTACTCTCTCACCCACTCTTAAGACAGTTCTTCAGAGGGGCTAAGAATATAAGACCTCTAAGGAAACGACCAATACCAGCCTGGGATCTTAATTACATTCTAGAAAAATTAACATTGCCCCCCTTTGAACCAGCTGCCTCAACAGATTTGCAATATTTGTCCTGGAAAACAGCTTTCCTTCTGGCCATTACCTCAGCTCGTAGGGTTTCGGAACTACAAGCCCTCATGGCTGTGCAGCCCTTTCTCATCTTCCATCAGGACAGGGTTTCCCTACGAACCAACCCGTCATTTATGCCTAAGGTAGTATCCAGGGTAGCTTTAAATCAGGCCATACCCTTACCTACCTTTTACCCCAATCCTCAAAACAAAGGGGAAAGGCTGCTACATTCCTTAGGCATCCATAGACAGCTTCGTTACTATTTGGACAGAACAAAGCCTTTCAGGAAATCAGAACAACTTTTTGTGTCCTATGCTGTAGGAGCTCAAGGGAAGCCAATTTCCAAACAGACAATTTCAAAATGGATAGGCCACTGCATACGGTTTTGTTACTCCTTTCATGGCAAATCTGTTCCTACAGGCATCATATCCCACTCCACAAGGGCCACAGCTACCTCTACAGCCTTCCTCAGAGGAGTCCCTACCAAAGATATTTTGGAGGCAGCCACTTGGAGTTCTGTGCATACCTTCACAAAACACTACCACCTGCCTTTATACTCCAAAACTAGAGCAGGCTTTGCCACTGCTGTGTTGCAGAGCATTCGGGCTCTTCCCAGTTCCACCTAGTGCCTACCACCCTGTGCGTAGCTTTGGGATTCTACCCATCTGTGATTACTGCAGCTGTATGCACGATGAACATAGCACAGATGTCCTTCAAGAATGCAACTGCAGTCATAACATATGGGTTGTCCTGCCTCAGGCAGCCCTCGGTCGGCCGAATTCCAAAGTCTGGGTCCGGCGTCGGCTGGTGTCGCCTCCTCTCTGACGTCACAATGGCTGGAGTATAAAGGCATCGGCCGATGCCATCGTCTCCAGTCTTTCTTGCCGCGCGGTGCCCGAAGCAGAAGCAGTTCGCAAGTGCCGGTCGGTCAGCTCCTGTGTTTTCAGTACCGAAGTCATCTAAAAGCTAAGAGACAGAGTCTCCCTAAGAACAAATCCTACATTCATGCCAAAGGTTATTTCCAGGGTGTCTCTAAATCAAGCTATTCATCTGCCTACATTCTTCCCCAATCCTCAAAATAGGGGGGAAAAGCTACTGCATACTTTGGACATACACAGTCAACTACGCTACTACTTGGACAGAACTAAGGCCACCAGAAAGTCTGACCAGCTGTTTGTAGCTTATGCTGCTGGAGTACAGGGAAAGGCAATCTCCAAACAAACAATTTCAAAATGCATTGGACACTGCATCAGATTTTGCTATTCTTTTCATGGAAAAGGTGTGCCAGCCAATATTAGGCCACACTCCACCAGAGCTATAGCCACTTCCACAGATTTCCTAAGAGGAGTGGCAACAAAGGACATTTTAGAGGCCGCTACATGGAGCTCCGTGCATACATTTACCAAGCACTACCACCTGCCATTGTACTCCAGATCCCGAGCAGGCTTTGCTTCGGCAGTCCTGCAGGGGATTATAGCTACACCATCCTTATCATAGTGCCTTCCACCCCCAGCTTGGCTATGGTATTCAACCCATATGTTATGACTGCAATTGCATTCTTGAAGGACATAGTACAGTTTTGTACCTACCATAAATGTAGATGTCCGATAGATATGCAACTGCAGTCGGATTTTCCCACCCTCCTACCCGCTGTATCCTTCTGTTTGGGTCACTACCCCTCTTCCCTTCAGCTGGGGGTATTTCCTATGGTGTATCTGTTTATTACTATTGTGCATGCTTGGGATTATTTTTTATCTATTTACAAAATTTAGCCTTCCTAAGTGGGCACCTGACATCTGGGGCAAGAAACACTGAAGAAGATGGCGTCGGCCGATGCCTTTATACTCCAGCCGTTGTGACGTCAGAGAGGAGGCGACACCAGCCGACGCCGGACCCAGACTTTGGAATTCGGCCGACCGAGGGCTGCCTGAGGCAGCACAACCCATATGTTATGACTGCAGTTGCATATCTATCGGACATCTACATTTATGATAGGTACAAAACTGTACTTTATGTACCTACCATAAATGTAGATGTTCGAGTGCTAATACAGCTGCAGTACAGGTTTCCCTCCCTCCTTCCCCTCTTGGTAAAGGCCTAGTGGCTAACACCTCCTCATACAACCTGATTGGGTTATCCTTCTATGGTGTATTTGCTTGCAACTACTGATTTTTGATTATATTGCATTGCATGATTATATATATAATTTATGTATTGCCTTCCTTCTGGGGGCACCTGACATCTGGGGCAAGAAAGACTGAAGAAAATGGCGTCGGCTGTGTCTTGTATATCCCTGTCGCACTGACGTCAGGAAAGAAGGCGACAGCAACCGACGCCGGACCTAGACTTTGGAATTCGGCCGACCGAGGACCCGCCTGACGGCAGAGAACCCATCTGTGATTACTGCAGCTGTATTAGCACTCGAACATCTACATTTATGGTAGGTACAAAACTGTACTTTCAGTCTGCAAGTATACACTTTTAAATTATTTATAGTGTTGACCAAGCTAGTTCTGTTGGTCAGTGTGTATGCATGAACCCTTTTTGAAGTATTTTAATATCACAACATTCAAAATTCTGGAAGACAAATTGAATATTTTGAAATTAAAAGTTGTATTCTGTTGCACTCCTAATAAAAATATTGGCTAAAATAACTGGGATTTCAGGTATTCTACCCTTGGATTTTCCTTTGTTCCTTCTGCCCATGTCGGTGTGCTTGAATTCACATTTTCCTAAAATAAATCTGTTGTACCCCTTGCTGCCAAGAGCTGGGCTTCTTCTTCTTTTTGTTTTATTGTTGTTGTTGAACCTGACTTTAAAACAATCATCTGTTTGTTCCTCTTTGTGTTTTAAGTGTGTTGACCATGCTGGAATAAATATGAAGGATGGGAGCAGGCTCTATTGTTTAGAGTACAGAGTACAAATAGCTAATGGTAAGTGCAAGCAATAGATATGGTTTAAATCTGTCAATTAATTTTAAATGTTACTTGACGATATTAAGGGTTTTTAAATGTTGATTCACATGATTTAAATGTTGTGACCTTTACATTTACATGTTGTACTGCTTACGCATGATCGGCATTGGTTAC
Organism: Protopterus annectens; assembly: GCF_019279795.1. Classification (NCBI taxonomy): domain Eukaryota; kingdom Metazoa; phylum Chordata; order Ceratodontiformes; family Protopteridae; genus Protopterus; species Protopterus annectens. The sequence goes on from NC_056736.1 coordinate 360,794,563, forward strand.
TTTTTTAATCTGATGAAGTCAGTCCTGTGTAGCTAGCAGTAGACAAAAGCACTTACTCTAAAATTAAAAAAATAATAAAAATAATAATAATAAAGTGAACTTTAATTATTCTGCTGGACCTTGCATCTTGTTTTTATCCGGCTGGATTGTGTTTCCTCTTTGATCTATACTACTTTGACATAAAAGCTTATATTAAGGGATTGTGGCAGACCAAGATTGTTGGTTGTAAACCTGGATATGTTAACTGCCACCATTCTTATATCCAAACTTTCCAGCAAGGACAAGGCCACACATCTGCTTGGAGTGTTAATCTGAGGATTACCCCCAATTTCAAGCAATGCAGCATAGTTTCCTTTTTGTAAATCTGGTGTCACTACTGCATAGCACGTTGAAAGCATTCCACTTAAATAATCTCGGTCATCAGGGACTTGGGTAACCAAGTTGATAATATGCTCTCTTACGAACCCAGTCTCTGTCATGGTTACACTCTTATACCTTATAGAACTTATTATTTGTGGTATCTCATCAAGACCCACAGTAGATGTAGTTCAGCTTCATTCATCTGTTATGCCTGCCATTGAATAATAAAGTCTTCTTCGGCAAGTACGTTGCTAAGCACCTAAACCAGCTTGAAAGACCACGTGTTTTATCACAAGGATTGTCTCGAGTCTCTGTACCGTTAGCTAGTCTGATAGACTGAAAGCCATTGCCTCTACTAGTGTTGTGGTGGGGGGGAGTAATAATCTTCATAGCTGTTTGTGCTATAAATGACAAAGCACTCGTTGAACTCATTCCCCTAAATAAAACTAGCTTGAGGCAAACACATCCACTCAAGACCTAAATCTATACATGTTCATTGTGTTTCACTGTTGCAGTCGTAACATATGGGATGTCCTGCCATGGAAGCCCGTGGCTGGTCTGACTACCAGAGAAATTTTCTCCTCCTCCTGTAGCAGGTGGTCGCCCTGTCTGACGTCGATGACTGGATAGAAAGGGAGTTGGCTGATCACATCAGCAAAAGCTTGTCGGACTCCCCAAGAGTGGCAACTGCATAGAGTAGTTTTTTCTTAGCATAGCCAAAAAAATGGGGTGTGCCACAAATCCTTTTTTTCCAGCAAAGAAAATACTCACTTGGAAATGTTCTGCTGCAGGACCAAAACGAGGTCAGCCTGGAAGACAGATGCCTTTTTCTTTCCTTTGGACAGGCCTTTTCCTCTATGCCTTTTTCCCCTATACACTTGCTCCCCAGGGTACTGCTGAAGATAGGGGAAAAGGTCCAAGTGTCATTCTAGTAACCCCAAATTGGTCAAGGCAGTACTGGTACCCCCCTGTTGCTCAGTTTAACCAACAAAGACCCATATCTGCAGCCACAGAGATTGGACCTGTTAACGCAGCACAAGGGCACAATCATATATCCCAACCTCCACACACAGAAACTGACAGCTTGAATGATACCTTGATCCCAGGGAAGGAGGTGCTCCTTGACAAATGGGTCCTGGACACTCTAAAAGAAGCCAGGAGACCTAGCATGAGAAAGTAATACTCCACCAAATGGAAAAGTTTCATTATGTGGTGCAAACAAAAGGGTCAAAGCCCTCGGCAAGCTGAGATTCCCTATAATCCTGTCATACATTTCAAGCCTTTTTGAAAAAGGACCATCTTACTCTTCTATAAAAATCCATGCTTCAGCTATTTCTGCCCATCTGCCTTCTCAGCCTCTCTCTTTTCCAGTCCTCTCATGAAGCAGTTCCTGATAGGGGTTGCCCACATTAGATCTCCCAGAAAACCTTCTGTTACCCCATGAGACCTCAGCTTCATTCTGGAGAAGCTCACCCTCCTACCTTTTGAGCCAGCTGCTTCTGTAGCTGTATAATTCATTACCTGGAAGACAACTTTCCTACTTGCCATTAGTTCAACCAGAAGGGTTTCAGAGCTTTAGGCCCAAATGTGTGTGGAATCTTTCATCATTTTCCACCCAGACAGATTGTGTCTTACGACCAATCCTTCATTAATCCCCAAGGTAGTGACAAAGGCTTCTTTAAACCAGACCATACTCTTGCCTACATTCTTTCCTAACCCTCAAAACAAGGAAGAAAGGATCGTCCATATGTTGGATGTGCATGGGCAACTGTGTTACTACTTGGATAGAACCAGGAATGTCAGAAAGCCTCATCAGCTTTTTGTGGCCTTTGCCAGTAGCTCTGAGGGGAGACCAGTTTCAAAACAATCAGTCTCCAAATAGATTTCCACTGTATTTCATTTTGCTACAGCCATATTGGGAGGGAGTCTCCAGACTCTGTGAGGACACATTCTGCTAGGGCTACCACTACATCTGCTGCCTTCATTAAAGGGTTGGCCACTATGGATATTTTGGAAGTCACTATTTATTCATTTGTGCTTCCCTTCACCAAACATTACTATCTTCCTACCATTTCCAACTCCAAAGCTGGGTTTGCCACTGCCATCTTGCAGGGCATCCTTTCATCTCCGTGATCCTTCCATCCACTTTCCTTGTAGCTTTGACAGTCTTCCCATACATTATGACTGCAACAGTGAAACATGAAGAACATAGTACAGATGTCCTTCAAGGATGCATCTGCAGTCATAACATATGGGTTGTCCTGCCTCAGGCAGCCCTTCGGTCGGCCGGATTCCAAAGTCTGGGTCTGGCTTCGGCTGATGTTGCATCTTCCCCGACGTCATAGCTGCTGGGGTATAAAGGCATCAGCCAACGCCATTTTCCTCAGTCTTTCTTGCCGCGCGGTGCCCGAAGCAGAAGCTGTTCGCAAGTGCCGGTCGGTCAGATCCAGAGATTCAGCTACCGAAAACTTCTAAAAAGCTAAGTACCCCGTTGGGGACTCTTTCTTGCCTCAGCCGATGTCAGACAAAGTAAATAATTGTTTAACTTGTGGGAAACAAATACCTCATAAGGATTTCCATTCCTACTGCCTTCCTTGCTTAGGCCCAGACCACGACGTATCAGCTTGTTTAGCCTGTGCCTCCTTCAACCGATGGACTCTTAGACGTCGGTCGGAGTTTGCGGAAGAGTTTTTTGGCTCTGCTTTTGCATATAAAATGCCGTTGGAGACCCCGACTACACATTTAGCCAAAAAACACAAGGAAAAGGACCGACACTCGCGGCCCGCAGTTTCGGCTGAATCCGTGGTTAGGCCTACCGCGAGTGTCTTGGTTTCGGCTGAAACCGAGGCCTCGGTTCTTCCTTCCGCCGAAAACATACCTCCGACAACCGTAGCCAGCGAGGCCCTGGCCGAGTCGGCTACAGAAATCCCTACCGAAGAAGCAAGTGCACAAGATTTGTCCGACACTATTCCTTTGGACATTTCCACTCCTGCACGTGGGGCAGCTAGGCCCCCTGCTTCTATGTCTATTAAGGCTTTCTCCAGGGCTAAAGCAGCTAAAATTGCTAAAGCATTGCCTGCAAAATCTACCTCTCAGAGGCCTTCCTTAAGTTCCCAGATGCTCAGTCTTGCTGAGGACCTTATTTCTCTGATTAGAGGTTCCCAACCTCACCCAGACAGGGCCTCCCATCCTCTTCCTGACAAAAGGCCCAGGACTGAACCCCCTGAACCTCTCTTTTCTGACTACTACTCCGATGGATCTGATTTGTCAGACCATCAGGAAGGGCCATACTCACCTTATGAGGATTCTGATGCAGAAGACTCTATCCCTTCTGCTTCCCCTCCAGAGGAGTTTTCATTTGGGGAAACTTTACACTCTATGAGGGAACACTTTCAATGGCAGGGTCAAGATTTCTCTGATTCTAGAAAGACTAAGGACTTTCTTACACTTGCCACAGCATAGGCCTTTAGCCATACCACCTGTGCTAACTGTAGTTGATGATGCATATAATGATGTCAGCTCTGCTCCTGACTCACTTCCCCCGGCCCCTGCCAAACCTGACAGATACTACAGGGGTCCTGATTCCCATTTCCACTTGTATAAAGCCCATGCTGCAGACCCAGAAACTATTTCTCAGGGCCCGAAAGGTGTTGCAGCTGCCACTGCTAAAAACCCACTACCCTCTGAAAGGGAGTCAAGAGCATTAGAGAGATGGGGAAAAAAGGTTTACACCTCTGCTACTCTTTCTGCCAGGGCTTTGAACTGTCAATTCCATATCATACAGTACCAGGAATATTTGCTAGATCAGCTGAATAAAAAGCTTTCTTCTCCTGAACCTTTAGACCTAAGGCCCTTCAAGATTTGGTACACAATTCTCAGCAGGTCAGTAACCACTTCTTAAAATGTGGCTATGATGCACTGGAAGCTTCATTTAGATCAGCTATGACTGGGGCAGTAATTCGTAGACATGCCTGGCTAAAAGAGCAATCCTTGCCGGACCATGTCAAGGCTAAACTCCTAGATGCTCCAATGGAGAAACAAAGTTTATTTGTCTCCCCTGCACAGGAGATTCTGAAGAAAGTGGAAGAAAAAGCAAAATCTGTGCAAACAGTTAAGGAATTTCTGCAGGTCCAACCTCCGAGGTTCAGCAGAAACTGGCCTTCAAAGAATTGGTCCTTTCCAGACACCTCCAAGGCACAGAGGGGCAGGAATAGATGCCCAAGAGGCAAAGGTCAATCAAAGGGTGCCTACAGGGGTCGCCAGTGGCAACCTGCCAACCAAAGGAGTACTGCCACAGCTGCAACTACAACCACTTCCACAGGTCAAACACAATGACTTGACTCTGATTCCGCCAACAAGAGAACAGCTGGATGCACCCTTGGGCGGAAAATTGGCTTTATTCTCAAAAAACTGGCATTGCATTACAAAAGACAAATGGATATTGCAAACAATAGACAAAGGCTACAGGTTTCATTTCCACACTTTACCAAGAAGGAGCGGAATGCCAAACCTACCACCAAACCAGAAGCCAGAGGCTTTAAGACAAATCAACCATTTACTTCAGATGGAAGCAATAGAAAGGGTACCATCTCGGGAACAAGGTCAAGGCTTTTACTCCAGACTATTCCTTGTACCAAGAAAAGAAACCCAATGGAGGCCTATTCTCGACTTGTCTGCACTAAACACATATCTCATTGTGCCAAAATTCAAAATGCTGACCCTACAGCAGCTTCTTCCCATGTTGGGCAAGGAGTCTTGGCTGGTGACTCTAGATCTCAAGGAGGCATACCTGCACGTCCCTATACGACCAGATTGCAGAAGGCACCTCAGATTTCTTGCAGGATCAGAGCATTATCAATTCTCAGCATTGCCCTTTGGCTTATCTACTGCGCCCAGAGTATTCACGAAATGCCTGGCATCAGTAATTGCACATTGCAGGCTTCAGGGAATTCTAATTTACCCATACCTGGACGACTGCCTAATACAAGCGGAGAACAGGACAAGACTTACAAAGGATTTGGCCTATGTCATACACCTGTTACAGGCCTTGGGATACACAGTCAACATCCAGAAGTCAAGACTAGTGCCATCCCAAAGGATAACCTTTTTGGGTGCGGATTTGGACACAATAACTCAGATGGCTTTTCTCACAGAAGAAAAACAAAAGCAACTACCAGTCTACTTCATGGCTTTGACAAGACAAACTCAGCTCACTGCAAGGAAAGTCCTGCAGGCCCTGGGTTACATGACATCTTGCATAATCTTGATCTCACATGCCAGGCTGCATATGAGGAAATTACAATGGTACCTAAGGAATGTATGGTCTCAACACAGGCACAGTCTAGAAACCATCATTCCAATCATTCCATGCTTGAAAAAGGAATTCCTGTGGTGGGCTCAGGCCTGCCAAGCCAACAGAGGGTTGCCTTTCAACAAACCACAACCAAGGCAAACCATCACCACGGACGCCTCAGACCTAGGATGGGGAGCACACATAGAAGACAAGTGCATCCAAGGCCTATGGACTCCAGACCAGCTAAATTTGCACATAAACCTAAAGGAGATGCTGGCAGTGAAGCATGCAATCGAGGCATTCAAATCATTCCTCCAACAAGGTCATCTGCTGATAAGGACAGACAATACCACAGTCATGTGGTACATAAACAAACAGGGAGGCACGCATTCCTATCCTCTATGCCGGATGGCAATGGATCTGTGGAACCTAGCCCTGAATCTCAACATTCAACTGCAGGCCAAATTCGTTCCAGGAAAAGAGAATTCACTAGCAGACAGCTTAAGCAGAACTACCACAGATGCTCACGAATGGATGCTGCATCCAGACATGTTCAAAAGCATAACAAACAAATGGGGAATGCCAGAGATAGACCTGTTCGCCTCCCCACTCAACAATCAACTGAAGAAATTCTGCTCAAGAGTATACCACCCACAAGCTTGGAAGGTGGACTCCCTCTCTTTCAACTGGAATGCCCTAACACTGTATGCTTTTCCACCACTCCCGTTGATGTACAGAGTACTACTGAAGATCAGAGAGGAGCAGCCAAAGGTGATACTGATAGCTCCGGACTGGCCAAGGCAACACTGGTATCCGCTACTGAGAAGCATGTCTCGGACGAAGCCATGGCCTCTACCCCTATGGCCTCTACTTCTAACGCAGAACAACTTCAAGACACTGCATCCAAACTTGAAAACACTGCAGCTGACTGCCTGGAAAATTGCCTAAAACAAAACCAAACTGTCTTATCTCAGAGGGTCAAGGACATAATCCTGGAGGCCCGTAGACCCTCCACAAGAAAGACATATTCAGCCAAATGGAAGAGATTCCTCATTTGGAGCGCTTCAAAGGGTACAAATGTCACACTGGCAAACCTAGCACACATCCTAGAATACTTAGCAGAACTGTACCACAATGGCCTGTCCTACTCCTCCATTAAGATTCATGCTTCAGCAATTTCAGCAGAATACAACATGGATCCTCCTATCTTCTCTCACCCTCTCCTCAGACAATTTTTAAGAGGGATCAAAAATGTAAAACCTCCAAGAAAACCCCCTCTTCCTGCATGGGATCTCAACTTTGTGCTGGAAAAATTAACACTACCTCCTTTTGAACCAGCAGCATCAGCAGACTTACAGTTCTTATCTTGGAAAACTGCTTTCCTTCTAGCAATCACTTCAGCAAGAAGAGTATCCGAGTTACAGGCACTGATGGCAGTGCAGCCTTTCCTTATTTTTCACCAGGACAGAGCGTCTCTGAGAACCAATCCTACTTTCATGCCAAAGGTGGTATCCAGGGTATCCTTGAACCAAGCTATTCATTTGCCTACGTTCTTCCCTAACCCACAGAACAGGGGAAAAACTACTGCACACCTTGGATGTACACAGACAACTGCGCTACTATCTGGACAGAACTAAGACCAGCAGAAAAACTGACCAACTTCTAGTAGCATATGCAACTGGAGTGCAAGGAAAAGCAATTTCCAAACAGACAATCTCTAAATGGATAGGAAATTGCATTCGATTCTGCTATTCTTTTCATGGAAAGACAGCTCCTGAAAATATCAGGCCTCACTCCACAAGAGCCACAGCCACCACTACAGCTTTCCTATGAGGGGTGGCTACCAAGGACATTTTAGAAGCTGCTACTTGGAGCTCCGTGCATACATTTGCCAAGCATTACAATCTACCTTTATACTCCAGATCCCGAGCAGGTTTTGCAACTGCAGTTTTACAGGGGATCATAACTACACCATCCTTATCTTAGTACGTCCTCCCCCAGTTTGGCTATGGTATTCTACCCATATGTTATGACTGCAGATGCATCCTTAAAGGACATAGTACAGTTTTGTACCTACCATAAATGTAGATGTCCGATAGGTATGCATCTGCAGTCAGGATTACCCACCCGCCTTCCCCTCTGTGGTATTCCTAGGGTGCTTACCCCTCTTTCAGCTAGCTGGGGGAATCTATAATGGTGTATTTGTTTGCATGTATACATATATTTATATATATATTGTTTTATTCTGTTTGGAATTTGCAACTTTTATCCAAATTTAGCCTTCCTAGAGGGCACCTGGCATCTGGGGCAAGAAACACTGAGGAAAATGGCGTCGGCTGATGCCTTTATACCCCAGCAGCTATGACGTCGGGGAAGATGCCACATCAGCCGAAGCCAGACCCAGACTTTGGAATCCGGCCGACCGAAGGGCTGCCTGAGGCAGGACAACCCATATGTTATGACTGCAGATGCATACCTATCGCACATCTACATTTATGGTGGGTACAAAACTGTACTTTGTGTACAGTTACCATCTTTCCTTCCCTCCTTTCCCCCCTTATCTATGGGATAAGGTTGGTTATTCTCCTTCTCAGTTCCAGGTTGCTCCCTCCTCCTTGACACATATTGTGAAGTCTGTGAGTTTAGGACCCTGACCTTAAGGACTGGCGGGGGGGGGGGGGGGAGGGTTTCTACTATTTAAGAGCAAGAAAGTACTGAGATCATGGTGCCTGCCAACTCCCTTTATGTACAGATATCATGATGTTGGACAGGACATCTGCCAGCTTCAGGAGGAGGAGGAGAACATTTCTCTGGTAGTAGGGCTGACCAAGGACTTCCATGGCAAGAAATCCCATAAGTTAGGGCTGCAGCAATGAATACACTCGAACATCTAAATTTATGGTAAGTGTACACATCTGCACTTTCCACAGCAACAATATTAGATGCAGCAGGTACCAAACCTGGTGTATCCCCATTTCTAGAATAAGCTGTCCTTGCCTGTCAAGCAGAGTACTTCTCTGGCAACCTTGAAGACTAACCTGGTTTGCTGGATGGATGATGGTGAATTTTTGCCTTGGGTATGTGGAGAAAAATGTGCTTATTAAAGGAGCTCATTAATTTCCCATCAGTATTGGATGGTACTGCTGAACTTTTCAGTGGTCTCTTTGCCTGCAAGCTTGGTAGGAGACTGAATGTATGAAGAGCTTTTAATTCTGCCAGATTGCAGGAATATAATTAAAAACTGTGGCACATAGATACATTATGTTCATGGTTGAAAATTGATGGTAATAAACTTGAAGTGAGATTTGAGACCTTAAGTTAGGGGTAAAGTAACACATGCCTTCAAACAGAGGGTGTAATGAATGTAAATAAATATTTAACAAGTTAAGTTGAGGGTCTGTTGACAAGGGCACGCAAAATTAAGAAAGGAAGGAGAAGTTCTGTGGCAAGAGGAATTATTGAGTCCCTTGAATTTTTAAGGGAACATGCAATGAAAATAAAAAGTAGGAGAATGGCCTGAAAATGTTGTGTTTCTAGATGTGGGAGAATGATTAGAGGGGGAGAAGTCTGGGAAGGAACTTGGAGGGCTTTTGGGGGGTGAGCAAGGGAGAGAACATAGATATTAAATTTAGAGGCCTGGTGTTAGTGCCTGTGACCTTTTTGGTGTTGGGACAAAGTAGTTTTGATTTGATAAGAGACAAGTAGATGGTATTTACAATAATCGGTCTTGGTGCAGAAATTTGACTTGCATTTCTGCACCAACTGTGAATTAACTTAGTGTTCATGTAATAAGTGAGCAGTGATATCCAACAGTGGGCATTATCAGGGAATTAATGTACATTAATGGTTGCTGTGATGGTATTATTGTGCTTTGAGAATAGGCTGTCTGTTAAATTGTTTTTTCTTTTAGGTTCAAATCTAAGTACTAGACTAGCTGCCCTTCTGGACCATTTTAAGCCTAGCCTTGAGGCTCAAACCCCGCACCTGTTGTCTGTGAGGTAAACACCTTAACTATTATGCCACCTTCCATTTTTTTTTATTTTGATGTAAAATAGTCCCTCCACCCAATGTTTCAAACTTGCTGCAGCATATGTAATTGTTTTTGGAGGGAGTATTTCATAGGTTCTTATGTAATGACTAAGCTAACTGCCTTGTGGGCCATTTTAAGCCAATCCAGATGTCCTTCAAGAATGCAACTGCAGTCATAACATGTGGGGTTGTCCTGCCTCAGGCAGCCCTCGGTCGGCCGGATTCCAAAGTCTGGGTCCGACGTCAGCTGGAGTACATAAGCATCAGCCAACGCCATTTTCTTCAGTCTTTCTTGCCGCGTGGTGCCCTAAGCAGAAGCAGTTCGCAAGTGCCGGTCGGTCAGCTCCTGTATTCTTCGATACCGAAGTCATCAAAAAAGCTAAGTACCCGTTGGGGACCTTTTCTTGCCTCAGCCGATGTCAGAAATTACTGAAAAAGTTAACAATTGTCTTTCTTGTGGTAAACAAATACCTCATAAGGATTTCCACTCTTACTGTCTCCCTTGCCTGGGCCCAGACCACGACGTCTCGGAATGTGTAGCCTGTGCTCGCTTCAACAAGCGCACTCTCAGGCGCCGGGCGGAGTTCGCTGAAGATTTTTTCGGCGATAAATTTGCTTACACCATGTCGTCGGATCTTCCGACATTGCAAACTCCCAAAAAGCGCAAAGACCAGGACCAACATCCTCGGCCCGCGTCTACTTCCGACTCCACGCCAAAACCTAGTGCGAGTGCTCTGGTTCCCTCTGAGACGGTCTCTCTACCACTCCGAACCGAAGACACCGCATTACCGACGACTCCGATTCCAGACATTACTCCGACGCCAGTTATCGATTTTCTGCGGATACCGAAACCGAGGAAATGCCCGAGACCATTGCTGTAGACAAGGTCACTCCTGCACGTGGAGCTGCTAGGCCCCCCATGGCCATGTCTATTAAGGCCTACACTAGGCCTAAGGCAGCCAGCAAAACAAAGCATATTACTTCTAAATCCTTACCTCAGCCTACTCCAGAGACACAAATTATGTCCATGGCTGCTGATTTAATTTTCATGATTAGAGGTTCACAGGCCCATCCTGAGAGTGGATCCCAGCCTCCTTCTGATAAAAGGTCCCGGGTTGAACCCTCTGACCCTACTCCTTCAGATGAAGATTCTGAGGGCTCTGTCCACTCTGATAGCCAGGAAGAGCTCTTCCAGACCTATGAGGACTCTGATGCAGAAGATTCCATCCCCTCGGCCTCCCCTCCTGAGGATATTTCTTTTGGGGAAGTGCTGCACTCCATGAGGGAACATTTCAAGTGGCAAGGTCAGGAATATTCTGATTCTAGGAAACGCCTTAGGACTTTCCTTAAGAAGCCCCAGCACAGGCCCTTAGCTATTCCTCCTGTACTTGATGTTCTGGATGATTTGTATTCTGATTCTAGTGCTTCCCCTGATTCCCTTCCTCCTGCTCCAGCCAAGCCAGACAGGTATTACAGGGTCCCAGAAACTCATTCCCATTTATTCAGGGCCCATACTGCTGATTTGGAAACTATTTCACAGGGGTCTAAAGGAGTTTCAGCCTCCACCTCTAAAAATCCTTTGCCCTCCAACAGGGAAGCTAGGTCATTGGAGAGATGGGGCAAAAAGGTTTACACATGCACTACCTTATCTATGAGAGCTTTAAATTGCCTTTTTCATATGTTACAATATCAGGATTATCTGTTAGAAGATTTACAAAAAACATTAGCCACTCCTGATCCTTTAGACAGGAAGACTTTGCAGGAAGCTGTACATAACACTCAGCAAGTTAGCAATCACTTCCTGCAGTGTGGATATGATGCACTGGAAGCTTCATGTAGGGCAGCTATGACAGGGGCAGTCATCCGTGACATGCTTGGTTAAAAGATCAACCTCTACCAGATCATGTAAAAGCAAAACTTCTGGATGCACCTTTGGAAAAGAACAAGCTTTTGGTGCGAATGCTAAGGATGTGTTAAAGACCATCAAGAAAAAGCAAAATCAGTTCAGACGGTGAAAGATTTCCTCCAGGTTCAACCCCCCAGATTCAGTAGGAATTGGCCTTCAAAAAACTGGTCCTTTCCTAATCCAGAAAAGTTTCAAAGGGGTAAGAACAGACGTGGCCGAGGAAGAGGCCAATACAGAGGCCCTTACAGGGGACAACAATGGCAGCCAGGAAACCAAAGAAGTGACGCAGGGGTTTCACCTGCCCCACAACCACAATCTCAATGACTTTCCTCTACTACCGCCTACCAGGGAACAAATAGAAGCTCCCATGGGCGGGAAATTGTCTCTGTTTGCAGAAAATTGGCACAGACTGACAAAGGACAAGTGGATTTTGGACATTATAGACCGAGGGTACAGGTTTCATTTTCATACCTTACCAAGAAAACAAGGCATGCCAAACCTACCACAACACCAGATGGCAGAGGCTATCAAGCAAATCACTCTGCTGACTTGGATGAAAGCAATAGAAAGAGTTCCACAACAAGAACAAGATCAGGGGTTTTACTCAAGACTGTTCCTTGTTCCAAGAAAGAATCTCAATGGAGACCAATACTGGACTTGTCCGCATTAAACACCTTTCTCATAGTACCAAAGTTCAAAATGCTGACTTTACAGCAACTCCTTCCCATGCTGGGCAAGGGGTCTTGGCTGATCACTCTGGACCTCAAGGAGGCATACCTGCATGTCCCTATCAGACACAGCTGCAGAAGATACCTCAGATTTCTTGCAGGGCCAGAGCATTATCAATTCTCAGCATTGCCATTTGGCTTATCTACTGCGCCCAGAGTATTCACAAAATGCCTGGCTTCAGTAATTGCTCATTGCAGGCTCCAGGGGATCCAAATTTACCCGTACCTGGACGACTGCCTCATACAAGCGGACGACAAATTGATGTTGACAAAAAACCTGGATTATGTCATACGATTACTTCAAGCTCTGGGATACACAGTCAACTTCCAAAAGTCAAGACTGCAGCCATCCCAGCAAATAATCTTCTTAGGAGCCAAACTAGACACAGCCTCTCAGATGGCTTACCTGACAGAAGACAAGCAAGAGAAGTTATCTCATTACTTCAAAGGTTTAGCAAAACTCACCCAGATGACTGCAAGGAGATTACTACAGGCCCTGGGTTACATGGCATCCTGCATTCTCCTGGTCCCATTAGCAAGACTACACATGAGAAAGCTTCAATGGTACCTAAAAAGCATTTGGTCTCAACACAGCAACAACTTGGAGACAATCATACCGCTCATTCCATGCCTACAAAAGGAATTCCTATGGTGGGCCTCGGTGAGCCAGGCAAACACAGGTATGTCATTCAAAAAAACACAGATAACACAGACCATGACCACAGACGCCTCAGACCTTGGATGGGGAGCGCACATGGAAGGCAGGTGTATACAAGGACAATGGACTCCAAAGGAAACACATCTGCATATAAACCAAAAGGAAATGCTGGCAGTAATGCATGCCATCGAGGCCTTTCAACACCAACTCCAGCAAGGCCATTTACTGATACGGACAGACAACACCACTGTGATGTGGTACATAAACAAGCAAGGGGGCACCCACTCTTACCCCTTTGCAGACTGACAATGCATCTTTGGGAGAAATCACTGAGCCTAAACATCCAGTTACAATCCCAGTTTGTTCCAGGAAAAGACAATGTGTTGGCGGACAGCCTAAGCAGGAATTTCACAGATCCACACGAGTGGAGGTTACATCCGAAGGCCTTCAGACAACTCACTTGACATGGGGCAAGCCAGAAGTGGACCTATTTGCCTCTCACCTCAACCATCTTCTACCAAAATTCTGCACAAGGACATACCATCCAAAAGCTTGGAAAATAGATGCCCTCTCATTCAACTGGAACTCCTAACAATCTATGCATTCCCACCTCTGCCACTGATGACCTCAGTATTACTAAAGATCAAAGCAGAGAGACCCAAGGGAATCATAATAGCTCCGGACTGGCCAAGACAACACTGGTACCCACTACTACGGAGCCTATGTCACACCAGGAGGTGGGCCCTTCCCCAATGGCCTCTACTTTTGACTCAACACAATTTCGAAACAGTGCATCCAAATCTTCAGACACTGCAGCTAACAGCCTGGGAGATCCCATAAATAACTTCAGCCTATCTCTCTCCAAGGAAGTTCAGCGGATACTAACAGAGGCTCGGAGACCATCCACCAGAAAGGTTTACTTAGCAAAGTGGAAAAGATTCAGCAATTGGAATACCAGCAAGGGACATGATGCATCATTGTTGAACATCCCACTCATCTTGGAATATTTGGCAGATATGTTAAAGAACGGCCTCTCATATTCTTCCATAAAGATACATGCATCTGCTATTTCAGCTAGATACAACACTGATCCTCCTGTTTTTTCACAACCTTTATTAAGGCAATTCCTCAGGGGAATCAAGAACATTAAGCCACCAAGAAAGGCCCCAATGCCAGCCTGGGACCTCAATTTTGTCCTAGAAAAACTGACTCTACCTCCATTTGAGCCAGCAGCTGCAGTTGACTTGCAATTTCTCTCATGGAAGACAGCTTTCCTGTTGGCAATTACCTCAGCAAGAAGGGTTTCGGCGCTACAGGCCCTAGTGGCAATACCTCCCTTTATTATTTTTCACAGAGACAGGGTTTCATTAAGGACCAACCCTACTTTTATGCCAAAGGTGGTTTCTAGGGTTTCTTTAAATCAAGCAATTCATCTGCCTGCTTTCTTCCCCAATCCTGAGAATAAGGGGGAAAGACTGTTGCATACCTTGGACATTCACAGACAACTTCGATACTACCTGGACAGAACCAAGGCAAGTAGGAAGTCTGAACAACTTTTTGTAGCTTACGCCCCTGCAGTCCAAGGAAAAGCAATTTCAAAACAGACTATTTCAAAATGGATTGGACATTGCATCAGATTCTGTTATTCCTTTCATGGAAAGACTGTTCCAGCCAATGTCAGACCACATTCCACCAGAGCTACGGCCACCTCTACAGCATTCCTAAGAGGGGTGCCTACCAAGGACATTCTAGAAGCTGCTACATGGAGCTCCGTGCATACATTCTCCAAACACTACAATCTCCCTCTATACTCCAGATCCAGAGCAGGCTTTGCTTCGGCAGTCCTGCAGGGTTTGATTGACACACCTTCTTTTTCCTAGAGCATTCCTCCTCCCCCAGCTAAGCTATGGTATTCTACCCACATGTTATGACTGCAGTTGCATTCTTGAAGGACATAGTACAGTTTTGTACCTACCATAAATGTAGATGTCCGATAGACATGCAACTGCAGTCGGATTTTCCCTCCCTCCATACCCCTCGGGTCCACTCCTATCCCTGTTACTCTTAGCTGGGGATATCTGTTATGGTGTATTTGTTTTTATTGCTCTTTCATTTGTTTGGAATCCTGTTTTTGTCTTCCAATTTGATTATAGCCTTTCTTGGAGGGAACCTGGCATCTGGGGCAAGAAACACTGAAGAAAATGGCGTCGGCTGATGCTTATGTACTCCAGCCGCTCTGACGTCGAAGAGAAATGCGACATCAGCCGACGTCGGACCCAGACTTTGGAATCCGGCCGACCGAGGGCTGCCTGAGGCAGGACAACCCCACATGTTATGACTGCAGTTGCATGTCTATCGGACATCTACATTTATGGTAGGTACAAAACTGTACTTTTCCTTTGAGAATTAAACCCTATATCCCTTGTCTGTGAAGTAAATGCCTTAACCATTATACCAACCACTACCCTAATGTGTCTAAAAACAAGTTATTGTAAGTTTTCAATGTCTACGCACATGGACACACATACTCTTCACCACTTTGGTGAGGGAATAACCCCCAGATGTTTCACTGTGATCAAATGAAGGAAAAATATAGAATGCAAGGAATTGCAACGCTTCCATGCCTCTTAACTGTGTCTGGTTTTGCTGCATAGTTAGTTCTGCTCTTTTTGTAGAATATTTGATATACTTTAAATCAGTCAGACATTAGATCTGCATGCTTATTGTTTAGATAATGCTTGCATATGGACTGCCTGTTGCAGTTCAAAGAAGTTTATATGCACTGTTTCTCTTTGTGTGTGTGTCTCTCTCTCGATGATGTTCTTAGTGTTTCACTGTTGCAGTCATTACATTTGGGTTATCTGCTTGCAGGTAGCCCTCAGTTGGCCTGATTAACAAAGTCTTGGGTACTGCGTCGGTTGCAGTCTCTTCTTCCGTGACGTCAGGTCGTCAGGGGTATAAAACATACAGCCAACGTCATTACATCAGTCTTTCTTGCCATGCGGTGCCCGAAGCAGAAGCAGTTCGCAAGTACCGGTCGGCCGACTCCAAAAATTTTCATTTTAGAGTTTCAGAACCGAAGTCTTCAAGCTAAAAGCTAAGTACCCCATTGGGGAAACTTTTTCTTGCTCTAAACCGATGTCAATAAAAGTAAATAATTGCATTTCTTGTGGAAAGCAAACACCTCGTAAAGATTTTCATTCGTACTGTATTCCTTGTCTTGGCCCTGACCACGACGTACTTCGCTGTCGATTTTGTCTCTTATTTAAACCACGAACTATCCGTCATCAGTATATTTGCGCTTCTAAAATTTTTGGTGCTCAGTTCAATTATCCTGATATGTCTTTGGTAAGCCATCCGACTACCGACATTCCAAAGAAACGCAAAGATAAAGACCGGACAGGCTGCCCAGTTTGCCGGTACTCAGTGAGGCGCTTTCGCAGCCCCTGATACCCACTGCTTCAGATTCACAGGCCTCTACTGAGACCCTTTCGGAGTCCAGTATGCCGTGGAGATGCTTCAGCTGTGGAGCCTGTGGATGTCTCTACCTTGGATGGGTCCGGAGCCGCTGTGCAGGCACCAGCTTCTGAGGGTGTATTCAGGCCTACTGACTTGCATATTAAACCGGCGCCATCTTCCTCAAGGCCTAAAATTCGAGCCATGCGTAGAAAACTGATGCCCAGACCCGCATGGTCAGGCCTCTGTGCCTAAAGAACAAGTTATAAGAATGACTGAAGACCTTATTACTTTAATCAGGGGAAGTCAACCTTCCCCCTCTAAGGGACCTAGGACTGAGTTTGCTTATCATACTTCTGACCAGGATTCTGAAATTTCTGTTTCCTCTCATGACCAGGCTTTACCCTTATCTACCTATGAGGATTCTGATGCTGAGGACTCTATTCCCTCTGCTTCCCCCCAGAGGATTTCTCTTTTGGCGAAACCTTGCATACTCTCAGGGAGCTTTTTCATTGGGGAAAGTCAGGATTTCTCTGATTCTAAAAAGAGGCTTAGGGATTTTTTACTCCTGCCCCAGCACAGGCCTTTAGTTATACTATTGTACAATGTACTGGACATTGTTGATGCCTTTTCAGAATCTAGCATGGCCCCTGACTCTTTACATCCTGCTTCCAGAAAACCTGATAGATATTACAGGGTTCCTGACTCTCACAAGTTCCTTTTCAAAAATCCTACTGCGGATCCTGAAACCATTTCACAGGGACCCAAGGGCATTAAAGCTACTACTGCCAAAAATCCTACCCCCTCTGATAGAGACTCCAGGGTGCTGGATAGATGGGGTAAGAATGTATACACTTCTGCAACTTTGGCCATTAGGGCTTTGAATTGCCAGTTTCATATGTTAAAGTATTAGCTGCATATTATTGGATTGCTTAAACAGAAAATTATGTTGACTCCTGATTGTGCAGAAAATAAGGATTTACAGGATTTTATGCATTCTGCTGAACAAGTTGGTAAACATACATTGCAATGTGGTTTTGATTCACTAGAGGCATCTTGCAGGGCTGCGGTAACTGAGTCTGTACTTAGAAGGCATGCTTGGCTTAAGGAGCAATCCTTACCAGATCATGTTAAAGCAAAATTACTGGATGCTTCCTTAAATCAAGGCCACCTGTTTGGCAACAAGGCAGAAGAAGTTCTTAAAAAGATAGAGGGAAAAAGCTAAATCTTTGCAAACTGTTAAAGACTTTTTACAAGTACAACCTCCAAGATTTAGTAGGCATTGGCCTTCTAAGAATTGGTCCTTTCCTGCCTCTTCCAGACCTTCTCAGTCCAAACCCAGATCCAGCAGAGCACCCAGGCTTCAGTCCCAGGGGACGCACAGAACTAAGCAGTGGGGGGCCTCCAATTCCAAATTTGGGAGTAATAAAACTCCCCCTATGGTAAACTGTCTCAATGAATTATTTTTAAAATTTCCAAGCACTTCTCAATTGACTGCCACTTTGGGGGGAAAGATTGCACTTCATGCATTGAACTCAGGACTCATTACCCAGGACAAATGGGTTTTAAATATAGTGTCCCAAGGATACAGATTTCACTTCCACACGTCACCAACTCCAAGCGGTTGGCCGGATCTACCTCCACAGCAGTGGGCAAAGGCCAAAAGCAAGTACTGTCTCTTAAGCATAGGGGCTATTCAGTTGGTACCAGAAGTGAAAAAGGGACAAGGTTTCTACTCGAGATTTTCCTGGTACCCAGAAAAGACAATTCATGGCATCCTATCCTGGACCTGCCTACTCTAAACACATTTTTGGTGATTCCAAAATTCAAGATGCTGACTTCACCAGTTGCTTCCTATGCTAAGCAACGATGCCTGGTTGGCAACACTAAATTTAAAGGAAGCATACCTGCGCATCCCAATCAGGGAATCTTGCAGAAGATACCTACGCTTCAAAGCAGGTTACACGCACTATCAGTTCTCTGCACTGCCCTTTGGCTTATCTACTGCGCCCAGGGTATTCGCATAGTGCCTAGCTCCAGTCATTGCATTTTGCAGGCAAAGAAATATTCAAATATACCAATACCTGGATGATTGTCCAGTTCAGGAAGAAAACCAGGACATACTTTTGAATCATCTGGCTTTTGTACAGAGGGTGCTAACTTGTCTGGGTTACACCATAAATGAAAAGAAATCACACCTGGTACCATGTCAAATTATTTTCCTGGGAGCAAGCTTGAATACAACTTCCCAGATGTCTTTTCTCATGCCAGAGAAACACATTCACTTGACAACCAACTTCAAATAAGTGGTCACAAAAACCCTGTTGTCTGCAAGGCAAATACTACAAGCCTTGGGGTTCATGGCCTCCTGCATTCTTCTAATTCCATATGTAAGACTGCATATGAGGAAACTACAGTGGTATCTAAAAAGCCTATGGTGTCAACATTCTCAGGATCTTGAAGCAATGATTCCCATCATTCCTTGTCTATGCCTAGAGGTCCTTTGGTGGGTAGAGGCCTGCCACCAAAACAAGGGACTACCTTTCACACTACCCCCTGCCGCCCAAACCCTAACAGACGCATCAGACTATGCATGGGGGGGGGGTGCACCTGGCAGGGAAGTGCAGTCAGGGCAAATGGAACCCAATTCAAATGCACCTTCACATCAATCATAAAGAAATGTTAGCTGTACAGAATGCTCTGACAGCCTTCAAGGAACTCATTCTTCCAGGACAATTAATGGTAAAGACTGACAACACCACTGTTATGTGGTACATAAGCAGGGGGGGTACACATTCTTACCCCCTCTGCAGACTAGCCATGGCATTGTGGAACACAGCCTTGAGCTACCAAGTACATCTAAAAGCTCAATTCCTGCCAGGAAAACTAAATACACTGGCAGATGGACTAAGCAGAACCCTCATGGACCCACACGAGTGGAAACTGGAACCAAGGATTTTCAACATGTTTACAAGCAAGTGGGGGAGCCCAGATATAGACCTGTTTGCCTCCCCCCAGAACTATCAATTGGAAACATTTTGTGCAAGGAAAAACCCATCAATTAATGCCTTTCCTCCAATGCCTCTGCTCTCCAAAGTACTACTAAAGCTCAAACAAGACAAACCAAGGATGATTTTGATTGCACCAGCCTGGCAACGCCAACACTAGTACCCCCTCCTGCGCAGTGTGTCACTGTTGGCCTCATGGCACCTGCCTCAGACTCCTACCCTGCTGTCTCAGCAGGAGAACCAGATTCTGCACCCTTAGATTCAAACACTGAACCTAACAGCCTGGCTAATTACCTAAGCTCACCTTTACCATCCCTCAGTAAACCAGTGATGGCTGTCATTTTAGAGGCAAGGAGGCCTAGTACTAGAAAATCTTATGTTGAAAAATGTAAAAGAATCTGTGCCTGGAACCAATCTCAAGGGATGAGCACAGCAGTGTCCAATTTACCTCAGATTTTACAGTACTTAACGGAGATGCTTCACAAGGGCCTCATTAAAAATTCACGCCTCAGCCATTTCAGCTCATTATAACACAGAACCTCCCCTCTTCTCTCTTCCACTGCTCAAGCAGATGTTCATTGTGTTACCCTGCTGCAGTCATCACACTTGGGTTATCCTGTCATCAGGCGGTCCTGCAGTCGGCCGCATTTCCAAAGTCTTGGTCCGACGTCTGTTGCTGTCGCCTCATCCCTGACGTCAGTGCGCCAGGGGTACATATATTGCAACCAACACCATTTTCTTCAGTCTTTCTTGCCGCGCGGTGCCTGAAACAGAAGCAGTTCGCAAGTGCCGGTCGGCCGACTCCTGAGATTGTCGAATTCGAATTTCAGACCGAAGTCTTCTATAAAGCTAGTACCCCGTTGGGGAAACTTTTCTTGCCTCAGACCGATGTCAGAAAAAGTTAACAATTGCATTTCTTGTGGGAAGCAAATACCTCATAAGGATTTTCATTCTTATTGCATACCTTGCCTAGGCCCTGATCACGACGTCACTTCTTGTCGATTTTGTGCTAGGTTTAATAAGTGTACTATTAAAAGACGATTTGATTTCGCACAACACTATTTTGGTAGAAAATTTAACTATAACATGCCGTCGAAGCTGCCGACTACCGGCGTGCACAAAGCGCAGGGATAAGGACCGACAGCCCAGGCCTAAGCCAGATTCCGAGGCCTCGGTTGATCCGGTCTCCGGTTCTCAGTGAGGCTCCGACGCAGCCCCTGACTACCGCAGTTCTGGAACCCGAGACCGCTACGGATATTTTGACGGAATGTACTAGGCCGACGCAGCCTTTTACTTCAGGCCCTTCCGACGATTTACCTTCTAAGGACGTCGGTGCTTCTGAAACGCCATCGGTTTCTGAAGGCGTTTTCAGACCGACGACTCAGTCAAAATGTTTTCTAAGTCAAAGACTCCTCCTAAATCTAAAAAGACTACACTTCAGTCTCCTGTTCAAGGCCCTATGCCTAAGAAACAGATGCTCAAAATGGCTGAAGATTTGATTTCTCTTATCAGGGGTTCACAGCCCCCTCTTGACAAAAGGCCTAGACAAAAGGAAGATTCTACTTCCTCTGAGCAACTGTCTATTTCTTCGGATTCCTCTGAGGACCAAGACTATTCCTTCTCTCCTTATGAAGATTCTGATGCTGAGGACTCTATTCCCTCAGCTTCCCCTCCTGAAGACTACTCTTTTGGGGAAACTTTGCACACTATGAGGGAACATTTTCACTGGGAAGGTCAGGATTACTCTGATTCCAAGAAAAGGCTCAGAGAGTTTCTTTTACTCTCCCAACACAGACCTCTAGCCATCCCACCTGTTTTGGACATTGTGGATGATGTCTATTTAGAATCCAGTTTAAACCCAGACTCTCTACCTCCTGCTCCGGCTAAGCCTGACAGATGCTACAGAGTACCTGATTCCCACAAATTTCTTTACAAAAGCCCAGTAGCTGACCCAGAGACTATCTCCCAGGGTCCCAAGGGGGCTAAGGCTTCCATGGCTAAAAACCCAGTACCTTCTGAGAGGGGTTCAAGAGCATTAGACAGGTGGGGGAAAAAGGTTTACACCTCAGCCACATTAGCTATGAGAGCACTAAATTGTCAATTTCATATGCTTAAGTATCAGCAATTTCTAATCTCTCAGTTAAAACAAAAGATGACCTCCCTCCCTCAGCAATCTGAATTGAAAGAAGTACAGGATTTGTTGCACGCCACTGAGCAGGTGGGCAAACATACCTTACAATGTGGGTTTGATTCTTTGGAGGCCTCCTGCAGAGCAGCTGTCACTGGATCAGTTATACATAGGCATGCTTGGTTAAAGGAACAAAGTCTGCCTGATCATGTTAAAGCAAAACTACTAGATGCTCCCTTACAGCAGGATGTTCTTTTTGGAGTTAAAGCAGTTGTTTTAAAGAAAATGGAAGATAAGGTGAAATCAATGCAGACAGTCAAAGATTTCCTACAAGTACAACCCCCTCGCTTCAGCAGAAACTGTCCAACAAAAAATTGGTCCTTTCCAGCCACTGACAGACCTCAGAGGGGTAAATACAGGCGCCCAAGGGGAAGAGGACAACCACAAGCCCAGTATAAACCTTCCCAGTGGGGCACTTCAAACCAGAAGGGAGGAGAAGACAAGTCTCAACCCACCAGAAGGCAAACTCAATGACTTGCACCTCAGCTGGCCAAACAAAACTCTTTTGTCAGCCCTCTTGGGGGGAAAACTAGCACTTTTTGCAGACAACTGGCACATGGTCACAAAGGACAAATGGGTCCTAGACATAATTTTACGAGGATGCAGATTCTACTTTCACAACTTGCCAATAAAAAGAGGAATGACAAACCTGCCACAAAATCAATGGGCAGAGGCACAAAAACAAATTACAGCTCTCATGGCCATGAGAGCCATTCAACGGGTACCGACTCGAGAGCAAGACCAAGGATTTTACTCGAGGCTCTTTCTAGTACCCAGAAAGGACAATGCTTGGAGACCAATTCTGGACCTTTCAATTCTAAACACTCACTTACAAGTTCCCAAATTCAAGATGCTAACACTACAGCAGCTACTTCCCATGTTGGGCAAAGAAGCATGGCTGGTAACGTTGGACCTCAAGGAGGCATACCTGCATGTCCCTTTCAGACAAAGTTGCAGAAGATACCTCCGTTTCATTATAGGTTCAACCCATTATCAATTCTCTGCACTGCCCTTTGGCTTATCTACTGCGCCCAGAGTTTTCACAAAATGCCTGGCACCAGTAATTGCATACTGCAGACAAAGAGGAATTCAAATATATCCATACCTGGACGACTGCCTCATCCAAGCAGAAAGCAAAGACATTCTCTTACATCATCTGGCTTTTGTGAAGCATCTACTAAATTGTCTGGGGTACACAGTAAACGAAAAGACATCAAAACTAGTACCCTTACAAAAAATGACATTCCTGGGTGCCAGCTTGGACACAACGGCCCCGAAGGCTTATCTTACACCAGACAAGCAACTACAACTGACTCAATATTTCAAGACAATGGCAACAAAGACCCAATTAACTGCAAGAAAAATTCTGCAGGCTTTGGGCTTCATGGCATCTTGCATTCTGATAATGCCATTTGCAAAACTGCATTTGAGGAAATTACAGTGGTACCTAAAAAGCGTATGGTCTCAACACAGCCACAGCTTGGACACAGTGATATCTCTCATTCCCTGCCTTCAACAGGAATTTGTATGGTGGTCACAGGCATGTCACCTTAACAAGGGTCAGCCTTTCCCCATGCCCCCAACCAGGCAAACTATCACAACAGATGCTTCAGACTATGCCTGGGGGGCACACATGGCAAGACAATGCATTCAAGGCCTATGGACTGCAGAACGAAGAAAACTGCACATAAATCAAAAAGAGATGCTAGCTGTACAGAAAGCTCTGACAGCCTTCAAGGATCTACTACATCCAGGATAACTTGCAATAAAGACGGACAATACCACAGTAATGTGGTACATAAACAAACAAGGGGGCACACATTCCTACCCTCTTTGCAGGCAAGCAATGATCTTATGGAACACAGCTCTGGCCTACCAAGTCCAGTTACAAGCTCAATTCCTGCCAGGACAGAAAAACACATTGGCAGACGACCTAAGCAGAAACATCAAAGATCCCAACAAGTGGAAACTAGACCCACAAATATTTGCAATGATAACTCAAAAATGGGGCCTTCCAAATATAGACCTGTTTGCCAGTCCTCAAAACTACCAACTGACAAAATTTTGTACAAGGTCATTCCACCATCAAGCTTGGAAAGTGGACGCTCTCTCCTTCATTTGGAAAAACCTGACAGCATATGCCTTTCCTCCATTACCTCTTCTCACAAAGGTTCTTTTGAAGGTCAAAAAGGAGAAACCACGACTGATTCTCATAGCCCCAGACTGGCCACGCCAGCACTGGTACCCGCTATTGAAGAATATGGCTCACAGCCCAGCATGGATATTACCTCAAATACCCCAATTGCTCACGCAACAAAACAAACAGATTCTACACAGCCAGCTCAAAACCTTAAACCTGGCTGCATGGCAAATCTATTAAACATCCAACCAGCCCCTCTTTCACAAGCAGTTCTGGATGTTATTCTGGAAGCTAGGAGGCCAAGCACCAGGAAGGCTTACTCGGACAAATGCAAAAGGTTTTCTGCCTGGAACCAAGCTAAAGACCAAGACACAACTCAGCCTCATATGCCTCACATTCTGCAGTATTTAGCCGAGATGTTGCACAAAGGACTTTCCTTCTCAATTAAAATCCATGCTTCAGCTATTTCAGCTCACTACGACACGAATCCACCTTTATTTTCAAATCCTCTTCTAAGGCAGTTCCTCAGAGGGGCAAAAAACATTAGACCACCTAGAAGAGCTCCTACACCAACATGGGACCTCAACTTTGTTCTGGAAAAACTAACGTTACCTCCCTTTGAACCAGCTTTCTCTGCAGACCTTCAGTTCCTATCTTGGAAGACTGCCCTGCTCCTGGCAATACCTTCTGCTAGGATAGTCTCAGAATTACAGGCACTAATGGCAGTGGAACCTTTCCTCATTTTCCATCAAGACAGAGTTTCTCTACGAACTAATCCTTCCTTCATGCCTAAGGTGGTTTCCAGTGTAGCTTTAAATCAAACCATCCACCTACCCACTTTCTTCCCCAATCCACAGAACAAAGGTGAGAGACTCCTGCATTGCTTGGACATTCACAGGCAGCTTCGTTACTACTTGGATAAAACGAAGGCTTTCAGAAAAACTGACCAGCTCTTTGTATCCTATGCTACAGCTTCTCAAGGGAGGGCTATATCCAAACAAACCATTTCTAAATGGATAGGCCATTGCATTACGGTTCTGTTATACCCATCTTGGGAAACCAGTTCCTCCTACCATTAGATCCCACTCTACCAGGGCAACAGCTACCTCTACAGCCTTTCTCAGGGAGGTTCCTACCAAGGAAATTTTAGAAGCTGCAACTTGGAGTTCTGTACACACCTTCACCAAACACTATCACTTGCCTCTTTACTCTAAGTCCAGGGTGGGCTTCGCCACTGCAGTTCTGCAGGGCCTCATTGCCTCCACTAACCCTCTATGATACCTCCCCCCTACTTTAGCTTTGGGATTCAACCCAAGTGTGATGACTGCAGCAGGGTAACACGATGAACATAGTACAGTTTTGTACCTACCATAAATGTAGATGTTCGAGTGTTCACCCTGCTGCAGTCCAGGTTACCCTCCCACCATCCCCTCTGATCTACTGGCTAAATCTCTGCTATACCTTACTGATGTATTTGCTTATAGCTGAAGGGATTTTGTGTTTGTGCAGTGTTCACACCATTTGGTACTAATTCTGATCACCCTTTTGGGGGCACCTGACATCTGAGGCAAGAAAAACTGAAGAAAATGGCGTCAGTTGCAATATATGTACCCCTGGCGCACTGACGTCAGGGATGAGGTGACAGCAACCGACGTCGGACCAAGACTTTGGAAATCCGTCCGACTGCGGGACCGCCTGATGACAGGATAACCTAAGTGTGATGACTGCAGCAGGGTGAACACTCGAACATCTACATTTATGGTAGGTACAAAACTGTACTTTCCTCAGATGGGCCAAAAATTTAAGACCACCCAGGAGAGCTCCAACTCCAGCCTCGGACCATAACTTTGTATTGGAGAACCTCACCCTTCCTCCTTTCGAGCCAGCTGCTACTGCAGATTTAAAATTCCTTTCTTGGAAAACAGCTTCCCCTTTAGCCATCACTTCAGCAAGAAGGGTATCTGAATTACAGGCCCTTATGGCAGTGGAGCCATTCATCATTTTTCATGCGGACAAGGTGTCCCTCATGGCCAAATCCCCCTTTCATGCCAAAGGTGGTATCCATTGTGGCCTTTAATCAGTCCATTCATTTGCCTACTTTCTTTCCTAATCCACAGAACAAAGGGAAACAGATACTGCACTCCTTAGATGTGCAGAGACAACTTAGATTCTACTTGGACAAGTCTAAACCTCAAAGGAAATCTGAACAACTGCTGGTGGCATTTGCTGCAGGAACAGAGGGGAAGGCTATTTCAAAGCGAACTATCTGCAAATGGATAGGCCATTGCATTCACTTCTGCTATAAGCACCATGGAAAACCTATCCCATAAGGGATCAGATCCTACTGAAGCAGGGCTCCATCTACCTCTACAGCCTTTCTCAGAGGCGTACCTACCAGGGACATCCTAGAAGCTTCTACCTGGAGTTCTGTACATACTTTCACCAAGCATTACCATTTGCCAATTTTCTCTAAATCCAGAGCTGGCTTTGCCACTGCAGTTTTGCAGGGCCTTATAGATGGTCCTAATGCTATCTAAATTCCTCCTCCCATCCTTAGCTTTGGGAATCTACCCAGATTAGGGGAAGCCAGCCTTCCCCCTCTGAGACCTAGAACTGATTTTCTTTCTGATTCTTCTGATCAGGAATCTGATACCTGACTACCAGGATGTACCCTTATCTACTTATGAGGATTCTGATGCAGAGGATTCCATTCCCTCTGCTTCCCCTCCAGAAGATTTTTCTTTTGGTGAAACCTTGCATACCCTTGGGGAGCATTTCCGCTGGGAAAGCCAGGACTATTCTCGGTCCAAAAAGAGACTTTTTAATCCTGCCTCAACACAGGCCTCTGGCTGTCCCTCCTGTTCTGGAGATTGTAGATGTTTTCTTGGAATCCAGCCTTACCCCAGACACTTTTGCCTCCAGCTCCCAGGAACGCTGACAGGTACTACAGAGTACCTGACTCTCACAAATTACTTTTCAAGAATGCTACTGCGGATCCAGAGACTTTCCCAAGGACCAAAAGGCATTAAGGCCTAGTACTGCCAAAAATCCTACCCCTTCTGATAGGGATTCTAGAGCTTTAGACAGATGGGGTAAGAAGGTATATACTTCTGTTACTTTGGCCATTAGGGCTTTAAATTGCCAGTTTCATATGTCAAAGTTTCAGCAGCATATTATAGGATTAATTGAACAGAAAATGATGTTGGTTCCTGACTCTGCTGAACACCAAGATTTACAACAGTTAATGCATTCTGCTGACCAAGTATGTAAACATACTTTGCAATGTGGTTTTTGATGCTTTAGAAGCATCTTGCAGGGCTGCTGTCACTGGGTCTGTAATTAGAAGACATGCTTGGCTTTAGGAACAAAACTTGCCAGGTCATGTTAAAGCTAAATTACTAGATGCACCCTTACACCAAGAGTGCCCTTTTGGCAATAAAGCAGAAGTCATCCTCAAAAGAATGGAGGAAAAAGCTAAATCTATGCAAACTGTTAAAGATTTCTTGCAAGTACAGCCACCTAGATGCAGTAGGCATTGGCCTTCAAAGAACTGGTCCTTTCCAGTCCCTTCCAGGCCTTCTCAGTCCAAACCCAGGAGCAGCAGACCACCAAGACTTCAGTCTCAACTATGCACAGGTCTAAGCGTTGGGGTCCCCCACTTCCAAAGCAGGGAGTAGTAAGCCACCCCCCCCCTATGGAAAAATGGCACAATGACTTATCCTTAACTCTACCAAGCCTTGTTCAACTACTTGCTCCCTTAGGAGGAAAGCTCACCCTACATGCAAAAAACTGGGAACTCATTACCCAAGACAAATGGGTTTTAAACATACTATCTGAAGTAGTTAACTTCATTCCATCTGAGTAGCTATACTTCATTTTCTGCAACCTGTGGATCTGAAGTAGTAGTTACTTCATTTGTTCTGCAACCTGTGGGTCTCTGATCCGACCGGCAGCTTTCCAAGCTTCAAGATCCGAGCTCCTAGCTCCTCCCCTCTACCCACAATCCCCTGTCACCACCACACTACCTCAGATCGTTTTTGCCGTGGCTTGAATCACAAGCATCTTGAGAAGAGCTCCTGAGCTTAGTAACAGGGAAGTGAATTTTTTTCAAGAAATTTTCTTAAAACTTTAACAAGTTAAAAAGAAGAGTGTTGAGAGTGTTTCTCTGCCCTTTTTTATTTTCGGCTTGCGTTTTATTCAGTTAACCCTCCCCTAGGTGTTTGGGCGTGTGAGTGTGTGTGTCAGGAAAATGGCCGAAGGCCATAAAGCTATTTTTTCAAATTGCACTGGGTGTGGCCATAAGCTTTCCCCAGCTGATGGCCACACTCAGTGTGTTATATGCCTGGGGGTTGCCCATTTGTCTTCAGGCTGCCAGGTTTGCGCAGCCTTCAACCCCTGGGCTATGAGGGACAGGAGGAACAGGCTTCCCCCGAAGGAGGCCTCTTCCTCCTCTCCCTCCAAGGTGCAGGCTGCCCAGGTAGCTTCAGCACCCCTGATTCCCTCGACTCAGGCTGGGACTCAACCTCCCACTACTGCCTTGAGTACGAGGGAAGTTCAGTCTTCTCCTTCTAGGGAAAAGCACAGGGTGAAGCACAGACACAAGAGGCGAGCCGAGCCTCATCCCTCAGCTCCGCCTTCGAGGACTGTTAAATCGCCTCCGAGGGTGTCCAGACCTTCTCCTTCTCGGCTCCGATCTCCTTCCTTCTTGCCGGAGGAGCTCCTATCACCCTCAAGGTCGTCGAGGTGGCCTTCCAGGCCCGCCTCTACGACCTCCTCTAGGTCTACTAGGTCTCTTTCCGACGCCGATATGGACAGGATGATGCGTCGGTTTTTGCAGACCCAAATGCTGATGGGGGTGCTCCTGCCCCCCCCACAGGGGGGGAGTGCAGCTTCAGTATTTGCCCCGATTTCTCCTTCTTCAACCCGGATCCGGGTTTTGGAGTCTTCGGATCCAGGCCCTTTTGGAGCCGGGGTTTTGTCGGCGCCGGTGGTCCAAGCCTTTTCGACGCCGACCATACCCTCGAGTATCTCGGATCCGAGCTCTCGGGGGCGTGGGCCAGGTGTCGTATCCGTGGGAGTGGGTGCATCTTCGGCGCCGCCTATGTCGGAGAGCACCTCCCTTTCGGATCCGATGGCTTCGGCTCAGACCCCGATCCCTATCTCGGAGCCGAGGAGACTGCTCTCGGGGCCGGAAGAGAATAGATCTCCCTCTGCGTTCGAGGTAGTGGAGAGGGTACTGTCGAGGTCTTCCAGGTCCCCGACTCGGGCTTTGGATCCTTCCGCTCCCTCACTGCATACGGGTCTATCTTCCATCATCCTTCCATCGGGACAGCCTGCTCAGACCCTCCAGTTGGTTCCCTCGGAGGAAGAAGAGGCCGTTGACGAGCCCTCTTCTGATAGTCTCACAGAGGAGGTGCCTAGTAAACGGATGTGTAAAAGGAGGCACATGGACTCCCCCGAGTCCGTCACCACAGATACGGACTTAGAGGAAAGGGAAGGTTCCCCAAGGTCACCCCCCCCCCCCCCCGAGGATGTCTCCTTTGGAGACATCATGGAAATGTATATTAGGGGTGGGTGGTCTGCCCAAAAACCTTCCTCGGATGAGTTTGTATTTCTGGAGGCGTTTGAAGCGGGCCCATCTACCTCCTGGGTGTCCCCACCGGCAGATCCCCTGGTAGATCTCCTGACTACCAGGGCTTGGCAGGAACCCGACACCGTGGAGCCTATCCCACGCCAGCCGGATAAAATCCTTAGCCCCCCCTTCAGATAGGCAGGCTTGGGCCAAAGGGTCTCCAGTTGATGCCATGTTGGTGGCTGCTGCCACCAAGAGAGAACTCTCCCAGGAGAGCTCCACGGTCCACCCGCCGGACAAGGAGTCCCGGGCGCTGGACCGTATAGGGCAGCGGACCTTTGCTTCAGCAACCTTCTCTGTGAGGGCGCTGAATTATATGGCGCATGTCATCAGGCTGCAACGGGATTTGATCAAGGAATACACTGCAGCCCCACCAGAGTCCATGTCGGTCGAGGACAAAACCGTGTTCTCGACTTGTATGGCCACTCTCAAGTCCATTTTAAATACGTCCATACAGCTACTGTCTTATGCTACGGAGGGAGCCGCAAGGGCCAGCGGGGCAGGTGTTGTCTTGAGACGCCATGCCTGGCTCTGCCTTTGTAATTTTGCGGAACCTTTCAAGGCGTCCTTCGAGAACACACCCTTTGATGGCTCTTCGCTTTTTGGCAAGACCGTATGCGATACACTAGTCCAAAGCGAGAAGGACGGGAAAACGCTGTCTGCTGTCAGTGTCCGCTTCTCTAGCCCCCAACGTTTCTTCTCAAGGAATCAGAGGGGGCAAAAGAAGCCGTGGTTCCACAAGTCTCAGCAATCCTATCCAGCTTCGGACTCCGCGCCCTCCAGAGGCAGAGGAGGGCAGGGTGGACGCCGGCCCAGAGGCAGAGGGGGACCGCGTAACTTAGGGTCTAGGGAGCCTTTCTCCGAGAGACCCGCGCAGCAGCCCTGAGGACTTACCCGACTGTCCAGCTCTGGAGGCAGTCGGGGGGGCGTTTAACGAAGCACCTGTCAATGTGGGAGTCCATCACGAACGATCGATGGGTGCTCCGAATTATATCCAGAGGCTAAAAAATTCCCTTCCTATTTCGTCCTCCCTCAGGTGGTCACCTCCCTGATGTCCCACCCGATCAAAGAGAGGCGGCGACCGTAGAGATTTCAAATTTGTTAGGAAAAAGAGCCATCCAGCAGGTCCCCCCAGACCACCCCCCAGACCAATCCGGATCGGGCTACTACTCAAGGTTCTTTTTAGTGCCAAAAAAGATGGGGGACCTCAGGCCCATTCTAGACTTGTCCGCCCTGAACATGTTTGTCCCCAAAGAAAAGTTCCGGATGGTCACTCTACAATCTATTCTCCCCTTAATGCAGGAGAATGACTGGATGTGCTCTATAGACCTCAAGGACGCGTACTACCACATTCTAATGGACAGACGGTCCAGGAGGTTCCTCCGCTTCTGGCTAGGGGCCAGTCATTACCAGTTCAGGGTCCTTCCGTTTGGACTCACCTCAGCCCCCAGGGTGTTCATCAAAGTCATGGCAGTGGTTGCGGCCCACCTGAGGCTTCAGGGCATAAGGGTCTTTCCATACCTAGACGACTGGCTCCTCACAGCAACCAACAGGCATCAACTTTGTACCGCGAGGGACTATGTTCTGTCTCTTGCCGACAGCTTGGGCATTTCAGTCAACATACCGAAGTCTTTTCTTCATCCTGTGCAAGCGTTAGATTTTATAGGAGCCAGGCTTGATTCCTGATCTTCTCGGGCCTTCTTGACCTCGGACAGGCTGTCCATCCTCTCACTCCAAGTTTTGGCTCTTCTTCGCACCAAAGCTCCGCCAGCGGAGTTAGTCCTGAGAGAAGTAGGCTCGATGGCAGTGGCTATCGGCCTCTCTCTCCATGCTCGCCTAAGGATGCGTATATTACAGTGGACACTCCAAGTTCAATGGTCACTGTTACTCCACCCATTGAACACTCCCATCCCCCTGAGCAGGGTTTGCAGGGAATCCCTCCTTTGGTGGCTTCACTCCCCAGAACTCAGGCAAGGGAGACCATTTGTGATCCCCCCCAGGCCACGTTAACCACGGATGCTTCTCGCCTAGGGTGGGGGGGGGCATTGTTTGGGCAGAAACGTCCAAGGTACGTGGACCTTGTCGGAGACCGCCTTGCACATAAATGTTCTGGAGATGAGGGCGGTGCTTCTAGCGTTGCAGGCTCTCCAAGACCTTCTACCTCTAGGAACGATTGCAATACAGACGGACAATATGTCAGTGGCCTGGTATATAAACAAACAAGGGGGAACCAGATCCTACCCTCTTTGTCGAGAAGCCATGAGAGTTTGGGAATGGGCGATATCCACCAACCGCTTTCTGATAGCAACGCACATTCCGGGATGATCCAACATTCTGGCGGACAAATTGAGTTGAGTAATTCTCAGTCCTTACGAGTGGTCTCTCAATCCAAAAGTTGCGAAGGAAATTTTCCCCAATTGGGGTTGGCCTCGCTGCGATCTTTTTGCTACCCCCCAAAACACAAAATGCAGTGAGTTCTTCGCAATTCTTCCCCCAGAAGGGGAGAGTCCCAGAGATGCTCTGATTCATGCTTGGCCTTCCGGTCTACTCTATGCTTACCCCCCACTTCCGCTCATGGTGAAGTTCATTCAGAAAGCCGCACGGTTGGGGAGCAAAATTATCCTCATAGCCCCATTCTGGCCTCGTCAAATCTGGTTTCCATACCTACGGTCTCACAGTCTCTCCTCCCCCTTTAATCCTGGATCCCATTCCAGATCTAATATCGCACCCAACACCGAACCTGGTAAACCTCAAGCTCGCGGCTTGGTTGATCCAGTTCCACTAATGGCAAGGACTCCCAGTATCTCGTCACCAGTGAAAACTATTCTGGTAGCGGCTCATAAACCGTCCACCAGAAAAATCTATAATAGCAAGTGGAAACGATTTTCTATCTGGGCTAACAGCCAAGGTCTCAACCCTTTTACTGTTCCGATTCCTACAGTCTTGGATTTTTTGTCCATGATTTTTGAACAAGGGGCCAGTGCATCAATGGTAAAAGTACAGTTGGCAGCTATATCCCATTTTCATGTGGGAGACTGATTAGGATCTCTAGCGTCTACAAAATTGTGTAAGACATTCTTGCGTGGTGTTTTCCTTCTCAAGCCACCGTGAAACAGTGTGACTCCCCCTTGGGACTTAACCTTTGTTCTGCAAGCCTTAACGAAACCTCCTTTTGAAACTTGCAGCTTCTGTACCCCTTAATTTTCTGTCCTGGAAAACAGCATTCTTGGTAGCCATAACTTCTGCTAAAAGGGTTTCAGAGCTCCAAGCTTTGTGCATGAAACCTCCCTATCTTATTTTCCACAGTGACAGAGTGTCTCTCAGGACTAACCCGTCTTTTTTACCAAAAGTGGCATCTGTGGCAAATATCAATCAGACTATCAATCTGCCAGTGTTTTTCAAAAATTTTCAAAATAAGGGAGCATACATGTTGCATACACTAGATGTACATATACAGTTGCGTTTTTACCTGCACAGGACCAAAGACGCTCGTAAGGCTGATCAGCTGTTTGTGTCATTTGCTCCTTCATCCATGGGAAAACCTATATCCAAAGTGACACTGGCTAATTGGATTTGTCAGTGTATTTCTCAGGCTTATAAGGTATCGGGCAAAACAACCCCATTTAAAATTTGTGCACATTCCACAAGGTCCATCGCAACTTCTGCAGCCTTCTGGTCCAGGATGCCGTTGGATGACATATGTTGAGCAGCCACTTGGTCTTCTGCTCATACGTTTATTTCTCACTATAAGCTGGACATGATATCTAGAAGCAGGGCGTCCTTTGGCTCCGCGGTGCTTTGGAATATCCTTCCATAGACCACCCTGGTTTCTTTGTTTAGGTAGCTGGGGACTCTGTCCCACAGGTTGCAGAACAAATGAAGTAACTACTTCAGATTTAGAAGTTATGTATTCACCATAACGTTCCATCTGAGTAGGTACTTCATTTGTCTGCAACCATCCCCCCTGCCATCCCCCTAACCTGTATCGGGTTTCTAGGATCTTTTATGATTCTTGAGAATATCTGAACCTGTTTATTACAGGTTTTTTCAGGTGATGCAGCAAAACCAATCTAAGGTAGTGTGGTGGTGACAGGGGATTGTGGGTAGAGGGGAGGAGCTAGGAGCTTGGATCTTGAAGCTTGGAAAGCTGCCAGTCGGATCCGAGACCCACAGGTTGCAGACAAATGAAGTACCTACTCAGATGGAACGTTATGGTGAGTACATAACTTCTAAATATTCGGATCCATATCGGATCCGAGCCAGCACCATTTTTCCAAGCACCTGCTACAAGCTCCTCCCCTTACCCATTATCCCTCACATCTTCTACCTTCCCCCAGATCTTGTTTGCCGCTTCATGCATCATGGTCTCTCTAGCTCCAAGTTGGGTGTACTAATTGGAAGCTTTCTTCTGATATATTTTGTGTGTGTGTGTGTGTGTGTGTGTGTGTGTGTGTGTGTGTGTGTGTGTGTGTGTGTGTGTGTGTGTGTGTGTGTGTGTGTGTGTGTGTATGTGTGTGTGTGTGTGTGTGTGCGCGTGCGTGTGTGTGGTCGATAGTCATCCCTTTCCTCCCCTTCGCTGTTAATAGTTTTTTTCTGTAAAGGAAAAAAAAAAAGTAGTTTAAAAGTTAGTTAGTAAGGTAGTGCGTAGACCTAACCCGACCTTAGTGTGTGTGTGTTAATTTTGGGTTCAGTTTTTTTGTGATGGCTG
The DNA here is from genome assembly GCF_019279795.1 of Protopterus annectens. Taxonomy (NCBI): domain Eukaryota; kingdom Metazoa; phylum Chordata; order Ceratodontiformes; family Protopteridae; genus Protopterus; species Protopterus annectens. The sequence goes on from NC_056736.1 coordinate 360,828,669, forward strand.
AGCAGCCAAAACCAACTTTTAAAAAAAAATGCACAGTGTGGCTACAAGCTTTCACTGGCTGATGGCCACACTCTGTGTGTTATTTGCCTGGGTGTTCCCCACCTATCTTTGCCTTGTAGTGTGTGTGCAGGGTTCAACCCTAGGGCCTTGAAGGAAAGAAAGGCAGAGCTGGTAGCTAAGGGATTGCTACCAGTTTCTGCATTGGACACGGCGACCTCAACCTCGGCTCTAGCAGCCGATCAACCCCCCCCCCGCCCTCAGGCTGGGACTCAACCTCCCTCTAAGCCTTCTGATATGTGGGGACTAAAAGTAGAGAAACAGGACAAGAAAGATAAGGACAAGAGAGGGGAAAGGCACCGCAAGCGGTCTGCAGAGCAGGAGCCCTTTCCTAGCCCACAAACAAAAGTTATCAGGACTTCTTCCCCTTGGCTCCACTCCCCGAGGTTCTCCCCAGAGCCGACTGAGCTCTCAGACCAGAGGCCTTCTTCAAGGTCATCGCACCGACCAGCCAGATCTGACTCGGTCGCCTCCTCGCATTCGACTCTGACCCTGTTGGAGCTAGACATGGACAGGATGATGCAGAGGTTCATTTGGACCCAAATCCAAATGCGAGTCTTGCCAGGCCCCTCCCAGCCGGAGAGGAGACCTCCATGCCCTTCTTCCATCCAATCTCTCCTTCCCCGATCTGACCTGCAGTTTCGGGGTTTATGGATCCAAGGATCCTCAGAGCTGGGGGTTCGGCGCCAATGGTTCCTCCAACCTCGATGCCAGAGATTACCTTGAGTTCCTCGGATCAGACCTGTTCAGATCCGAACAACTCTCAAGGCCGAGAACGGGGAGTTGGATCCGAGGGAATGGAGGTGTCTTCAGCTCTGACTTTGCCGGATCCGAGCCATTCCTTCGGAACTCCGGCTACCTTGTCCTCGGCCCCGATTCTCACGGCTGAGCCGGAGAGAGGTTCCTCCTTGTTGGTTGCTAAGGAGATGCACTCTCCTTCGGCATTCGACGTGATGGAGAGAGTTCTCTTCCAAGGATTGAGACCCCAGCCCATCATCTTGGACTTCGCCCAGGCTCCCGTGGATGTGGCCATGACTCCCATCAGCTTGTCCCAGGGACAGCCCGTGCCACAGGACCCCCAGGTGGATCCCATCATGGAACCCTTTTGACTTACAAGCCGTCTTCAGAGAGTCCCAGTAAGCACTCGTGTAAGTGGAAGCACATGGACTCCTCCGAGTCCCTCACAGAAGATAATGACTTGGATGAAGTTGAGGGTTCCCCAGGTCACCTCCTGATGATGTCTCCTTTGGAGACATCATGGAGATCCTCCGCCAGAAGGGAGATGGTCAGCCCCAAAACCCTCTATGGATGAGTCAGTATTCCTGGAGGCCTTTGGCATGGGCCCATCTACATCCTGGGTGTCCCCTCCTGTGGATCCCTTAGTGGATCTCATTACCACGTGGGCATGGAAGGAGCCTGACACCATAGAACCAATACCTAAACGTCCGGACAGGATCCTCTCTCCTCCCACAGACAGACAGAGGCCTGGTATAAGGGATCTCTGGTGGATGCTATGGTGGTTGCAGCTGCCACCAAGAGAACTGGCACAGGAAAGTTCTTTGGTCCACCCTCCGGATAAGGAGTCTAGGGTGGTGGATCGATTTGGGAAGTGAGTCTTTTCTTCAGCGATATTTTCTGTTCGAGCGCTGAATTATTTAGCACACGTCATACGACTTCAGCAAGACCTAGTCACAGAGTTTGCTGTGTCACCCCCAGAGTCTTTGTCGCCAGTGGACAAGCTACTGTTCTCAGCGAAAATGTCGACTCTAAAGTCTGTTTCGAACACGTCCATGCATCTCCTTTCCCCATGCCATGGAAGGAGTGGCTAAGGCGGCTGGGACCGGCGTAGGTATGAGGTGACACACTTGGCTCAGACTGTCAATTCGCGGACCGCTTCAAGGCGTCATTCACAAATGCTCCCTTTGCAGTACGTGATACCCTGGTCCAGAGTGAGAAAGACAGGAAGACTCTGTCTGCTGTCTGAGTCCACTTCTCTAGCCCTCAAAGATCCTTTTCTAGGTATCAGAGAGGGCAAAAGAAGATGTGGTTCCGATAATCTCAGTTTTCCTGGGACTGTTAGGACAATTCGTCCCCTAGAGGCAGAGTGGGAGAAGACAGACGCCGCCCCAGAGGCAGAGGGGGGCCGAGGAACTTTGGGTCTAGGGAGACCTTTTCGGACAGACCCACGCAGCAACCCTGAGAGGTTGCTTAACTGTCCTACTCTGGAGACAGTCAGGGGAAGATTGTCATTGCAAGAAAACCAAGCAGGAATCTGCGCACACTGTCGTCCCAGTTGGAAGTAGCAGCAACGTACACAAAGCTATTCAGCACAAACTGACGTCTTTATTGTAAAACAACAGCGTGAAAAACACACCTAACTTAGCGCTTTCTCCCTTAACCCTAAGGGCATCATCAGCTTGGTTTTCTTTCAAGACTTTCGAGTGGTTGTGAGCTGTATTGGAAGATTGTCATTGCACCTTACGACTTGGGAGTCCATTATGGCGGACTGTTGGGTGCTCCAAATAATTTCCAGAGGCTACTCCATCCCATTCATTGCCCCACCCGTGCAACCAAAACGCTTCCCGGATGTTCCACCCGCTCAAAGGGAGGCCACAGCGCAAGCAATTTCAGAGCTGCATCACAATCGGGCCATCGAACCAGTCCTCCCCAGATCAGTCCGGATTGGGCATTTACTCCAGGTTCTTTTTAGCGCCAAAAAAGATGGGGGACCTCAGGCCCATATTGGACCTGTCAGACCTGAACCTGACCGTAGCCAAGCAGAAATTCCAGATGGTCACCTTGCAGTCCATTCTACCTGACCTCCAGAATGCGACTGGATGTGCTCAATAGACCTCCAGGACCCTTACTACCTTATCAAAATTCGCAGAAGCTCCAGGAGATTCCGTCACTTCCGGCTGGGAGCCAGTCATTTCCAGTTCAGAGCCCTACCCTTTGGTCCCACCACAGCCCCCCATGGTGTTTACCAAGGTTATGGCAGTTGTAGCGGCTCACCTGAGGCTTCAGGGAATTCAGGTGTTTCTTTACCTAGACAATTGGCTCCACGCTGCTGCCACCAAGCGTCTACTTTGCATGGCCAGAGACTCCTTCCTGCATCAACATCTCCAAGTCCCGCTTGAACTCGACACAGACCTTAGAATGTATAGGGGCAAGGCTGGACACTCTATAATTGCAAGTCTTTCTCACACTAGACAGGGTCCAGAGCCTACGGGCCCATGTAACAGTGATCCTTGGCCCCAGGCTACCAACGGCGAGCGATGTTCTCCGAGCCCTAGGCTCCATGGCCGCAGCAAACTCAATTTTTCCCTGTGCACGCCTTCACATGCAGGTGCTTCAGTGGACCCTGGCAGTACATTGGTCTTGACTAGACCTCCCCATGGACTATCCAATAAGATGTCTCTCTTTTGGTGGCTTCAGTCACCAGAAACTTGGCTGGTCGACCCTTCATAACACCCACAGCCCAAGCCACAGCGACAACGGACGTCTCCCAGCTCGGGTGGGGGGGCACTATTTGGGGAGGACGGTCCAAGGCACGTGGTCCCAGACCGAGGCCAGATTGCATATCGGTGTTCTGGAGATGAGGGCAGTGCTTTTATCGTTTCAAGCCTTTCACTCTGTTCTTCCCCTGGGGATGATTGCAGTTCAGTCGGACAACATGTCTGTTACATCAGCAAACAAGGAGGGACCAGATCTTACCCTCTCTGTCGCAAGGCTATGAGAGTGTGGGAGTGGGTGATCTCCACCAGTTGATTTCTGATTGCAACGCACATCCCGGGACACTCCAACATTTTAGCGGACAGACTGAGTCGGGCTATTTTGATGCCATACGAGTGGTCTCTGAAGCAATCTATAGCGGAGGAGATCTTCCTTGCATGGGGCAGCCTTGCTGCGATCTCTTCGCTTCTCCTTCCAACGTGAAGTGCAGCGAGTTCTTCACTCTGACCCCCCCCCTCACCAGGGGACTTCCCCAGAGATGCTCTCATCCACGCTTGGCCTCCCGGGTTACTGTATGCTTACCCCTCCATTACCTCTCATTCTGAAGTTTCTTCAGAAAGCTTGCCGACTGGGGGTGCAAAGTGATACTCATTGCCCCATTCAGGTCTGCTTGGTTGCTCCAGTTCCCCTCGCAGCAAATGGAAACGCTTCTCTATTTGGGCTTCTCAGAGGAACCTAGATCCCTTTACAGCCCCGGTTCCTGTGGTGTTGGAGTTTTTGTCCGATATTTTCCAGCAAGGGGCTAGTTCTTCCACGGTAAAAGTACAACTAGTGGCCATCTCTAATTTTCATGTCAGCAAAAATATGAATGCTCTGGCCTCTTTGAGACTGTGTAAAGCTTTTCTGAAAGGCACCTTTCTTTTATGTCCTCCGGTTTAAGGATTCGGTCCCTCCTTGGGACTTTACCCCAGTTCTGCAGGTGCTAGTTGCTCCCCCCTTCGAACCAGTAGCGTCAGTAGATTTGAAATGCTTATCCTGGAAGACAGCTTTCCTAGTGGCCATTACTTCAGCCAGAAGAGTTTCTGAGATCCAAGCTTTGTCTGCCGTGCCCCCTTACTTGATCTTTCATAAAGACAGGTTTTCGCTTCGCACAAACCCTTCTTTCTTACCGAAAGTTGCCTCTGAATCAAATATTAATCAGACGATTAACCTGCTTGTTTTCTTTCCAAATTTTCAGAACAAGGGGGAATATAAACTACATTTGCTGGATGGTCATAGACAGCTTCATTTCTATTTACATTGGACTAAACCGTTCGTAAGTATGACCAGTTATTTGTGTCATTTTCTAGACCCTTTTTGGGCAAAGCCATATCCAAGGTCTCCTTAGCTAGATGGATTACAAGATGTAAACTGCAAGTCTATAAGGACAAAGGTCTGTCCCTGCCTGGTCCTGTTAAAGCTCATTCTACCAGCTCTATGGCAACTTCTGCTGCTTTTTGTTCTAGGGTTTCCTTGGATGATAACTGTGCAGCAGTGACATGGGCAAGGTCACATACAGTTATTTCTCATTCTAAGTTGGATTTGATCTCTAGAAGGAGAGCATCCTTTGGCTCTGCGGTGCTCAGGAATATCCTTCCATGAGGGCCTCCCAGGAGTTTTGGTAGCTAGGGACTCTGTCCCACAGGTTGCAGATAAATGAAGTTAACTACTTCAGATAAAGAAGTTATGTACTCACCGTTACATTCCATCTGAGTAGTTATACTTCATTTTCTGCAACCGTCCCGCCCTCCTTCCCCTGAGCCTGTTCTAGGTTAGTACTATTATTGAGTTGCTGATAGTTTGGATTGTGGCAAACTCGATCTGAGGGAAAGTAGGACAGGTGAGGGATTATGGGTAAGGGGAGGAGCTTGGAGCAGGTGCTTGGAAAAATGTTGCTGGCTCGGATCCGACATGGATCCGAATACCCACAGGTTGCAGAAAATGAAGTATAGCTACTCAGATGGAACGTTATGGTGAGTACATAAATTTTTCCCTAGGATACAGATTCCACTTCCACTCACTCCCAACCCCAAGTGGATGGCCAGATCTCCCCCCAAACCAGTGGTCGGAGGCACAAAAACAAGTGCTCTCTCTCCTCAGTATCAGGGCTATTCATCCTGTCCCAGCAGAACAAAAGGGGACATGGTTTTTATTCAGGACTGTTCCTGGTTCCCAGAAAAGAAAACTCCTGGCGTCCTATCCTGGACCTTTCTATTCTCAACACCTTTCTGGTGGTTCCAAAATTCAAAATGCTAACTGTTCAGCAGCTTCTTCCTATGCTAGCCAAAGATGCCTGGCTGGCAACACTAGACTTAAATAGAAGCTTACCTGCACATCTCAATAAGCGAATCCTGCAGAAAATTCCTACGCTTCAAGGCAGGCTCCATGCACAGTCAGTTCTCTGCTGTTCCCTTTGGCTTATCTACTGCACCCAGGGTATTCACAAAGTGCCTAGCTCCTGCCATTGCATTTTGCAGGCAGTGAAATATTCAGATTTACCCATACTTGGACGATTGCCTGATTCAGGCAGAGATTCAGGACTTGCTATTACAGCACTTTGTAAAGAGACTTCTAACTTCACTGGGGTACACCATCAATGAGAAGAAATCACACCTATTACCCTGCCAACAGATTGTATTCCTGGGAGCAAGTTTGAACATAACTTCCCAGATGGCATTCTTCACTCCAGAGAAACAGTTCATTTGACAACCTACTTCAAACTACTGGCCACAAAAACCCAGCTACCTGCAAGGAAAATCCTGCAAGCCCTGGGGTTCATGGCCTTTTGCATTCTGTTAATTCCATGTGTAAGACTGCATATTGCAAAACTTCAATGGTATCTAAAAAGTCTATGGTGTCAACATTCTCAGGACCTAGAGACAATGATTCCTATTATTCCTTGTCTAAGGGCAGAGTTCCTTTGGTGGGCAGAGGCCTGCTACCACAACAAGGGGCTCCCTTTCACTCTACCCCCTGCTGCCCAAACCCTAACAACAGATGCATCAGACTATGCATGGGGGTGCACACATGGCAGGGCAGTGCATTCAGGGCAAATGGAACCCAAAACAGATGCACCTGCATATCAATCAGAAAGAAATGTTAGCTGTACAAAATGCTCGGACAGCCTTCAGAGCCCTTATTCTTCCAGGACAACTATTGGTAAAGACAGACAACACCACAGTTATGTGGTACATAAACAAGCAGGGGGGAACCCATTCCTACCCAGTCTGCAGACTAGCCACGGCTCTGTGGAACACAGCCTTGAGCTACCAAGTGAACATACAAGCTCAATTCCTGCCAGGCAAACTAAATTTATTGGCGGATGACTTGAGCATAAATCTCATGGACCCACACGAATGGAAACTGGAACCCAAAATGTTCACGCTCTTGAGGAACAGTTGGGGGACACCAGAGATGGACCTGTTTGCCTCCCCTCAGAACTACCAATTGGAATAAATTCTGCACCAGAACTCCCCACAGACAAGTTTGGAAAGTGAGTGGATGCCCTGTCCTTTACATGGGAAAGCCTCACATTTTATGCCTTTCCCCTTCTGCCTCTCCTTTCAAAGGTTCTACTAAAGATCAGACAGGACAAGCCAAGGACAATACTGATTGCACCAGACTGGCTACGCCAGCACTGGTACCCCCTTTTCCGCAGTCTGACAGTGCTACAGCCTTGGCACCTGCCTCAGACCCCTTCCCTGCTGTCCCAGCAGGCAGGGCAGATTTTGCACCCTCAGCTTCAAACCCTGAACCTGGCAGCCTGGCTTATTCCCTGACCTCACCTCCAGCAACCCCCAGTAAGCAGGTGTGCTGGATGTCATTTTTGAGGCAAGGAGGCCTAGTACTAGAAAATTCTATTCAGAAAAGTGGAATAGATACTGTTCCTGGAGCCAGGCTCGGGATGGGCATAACGGTGCCCAGCTTACCTCATATTCTAGATTATTTAACAGAAATGCTCCACAAGGGCCTGTCTTTCTCTTCAATTAAGATTCATGCCTCTGCCATGTCAGCACATTATAATACTGAGCCACCCCTCTTCTCTCATCCCCTGCTAAAAAAATTCCTTAGAGGGGCCAAAAATTTAAGACCCCCCAGGAGGGCTCCCACTCCAGCCTGGGACCTTAACTTTGTATTGGAAAAACTCACCCCCCCCCCCCCTTTGAACCAGCTGCTACAGCACAGTTGAAATTCCTTTCTTGGAAAACAGCTTTACTTCTAGCCATCACTTCAGCAAGAAGAGTCTCTGAACTGCAAGCCCTCATGGCAGTGGAACCCTTCGTTATCTTTCATGCGGACAGGGTTTCCCCTCAGGACTAATCCATCCTTTATGCCCAAGGTAGTGTCTAGTGTGACTCTAAATCAGTCCATTCATTTACCTACTTTTTTCCCTAATCCTCAGAATAAAGGGGAAAGGATGCTGCATTCTCTGAACGTACACAGACAGCTTAGATTCTATTTGGACAGGACTAAGCCTCTCAGAAAATCTGACCAGCTGCTAGTTAACTTTGCTGCAGTGGCAGAGGGGAAGGCCATTTCAAAGCAAACCATTTCCAAATGGATAGCACATTGCATCCATTTCTACTACAAGCACAATGGAAAACCTACCCCACAGGGGATAAGAACACATTCCACCAGGGCTGCATCTACCTCTTCTGCATTTCTCAGAGGAGTCCCTACCAGGGACATCCTGGAAGCTGCAACCTGGAGCTCTGTACATACTTTCACCAAGCATTACCACCTGCCTATCTTTTCTACATCCAGAGCTGGATTTGCCAAAGCAGTCTTACAGGGCCTTATTGCTAACCCTAATGCTCTTTAACTACCTCCACCCTTCCTTAGCTTTGGGAATCAACCCAAATGTTGATAACTGCATCAGTGAAACACGAAGAACATAGTACAGTTGTGTACACTTACCATAAATGAAGATGTTCGAGTATATTCACTATTGCAGTCCTGGTTACCCTCCCTCCAGTCCCCTGACTTCTCTTGACTTTTACCCTTCCTTCTTGTTTGGCATATATTATATCATGTGTATTTGGTTTTTGCTGGGGGTGTTCCATACCATATAATTGCTTCCTGTTGTGGTGGCACCTGACATCTGGGGCAAGAAAAACTGATGTAATGGTATTGGCTGCATGTTTTATACCCCTGATGACCTGACGTCATAGAAGAAGCGACAGCATCTGACGCAGAAATCCCAAGACTCTGGTATTCAGGCCAGCTGAGGGCTACCTGCAGGCAGATAACCCAAATGTGATGACTGCAACAGTGAATACACTTAGGTTCATAGGTTCATACTAGGCTATCTGCCCGAGGGCATTTACAAGCCTAGCCCATCGTTTTGTGGCTTACGCCACCCCTTTAGTATGGGGAACTATACCCATTATTTTGCTGTGCCTCTGTCGAGCAGTGACACTGAGGTTATCCCTGGGGTATATCTGTGATCTCCCATCCATTGGTCAAGATTTCTCTTGAACAAGGCCAGCGAGGTGCTCTGCCTCACATGTACCGGGATTTTGTTCCACAGCATAGGGAGTCTTTGGGTGATGAATCTATCCCTCCAGCACGTCCTATTAATAGCCGTGTCAAGGTTTAAGTCTCCGCCCTTGTGGCTCTGATGGATCTAGATTTTTGAGGTGAAGCATATTCATCAAATCTGGGTTTGACATGGCCTTGTATGTTAGGCAAAGGTCACCTCTGAGCAAGCGGTAGCGACTGAATAGAGCTGGAGTTCTTTCAGTCGGGCAGCATAGGACAGATTTTTGAGACCCTTTATCCTTTTGGTGAGGAACTTTGTGGCCTCTCCAGCTGCTGCAAGTGTCGGGTCAGATACATTCAATGGGGCATTGTACTCATCATTGGTCTGATGAGTGATGAGTAAAGGGAGACTATGACCTCCTTGATCTAGATGAGAATCCCTTCATGATAAGGTGGGCAATGTAGAAGGTCTTCCTAACTACTTTAGCTACATGGGTGTCGAATGACAGACTACTATCAACCTGGGTCCCCAGGTCCCTGATAACTTCTTCTGTGCTCAGTGGATTGCCACCTATTTGGTAGCTAGGGGTAACCTTGTTTTTCCCAAGGGTATGACTATGCATTTTTGGCATTTAACTTTAGGCCGTGGCTCTGGCACCAGTTATCCGCTTCTGTGAGACCCTTCTGAAGGATATCTGTATCAGATGTGTTTTCTACTATGGCCAGTTTGCAGTCATCTGCAAACTTTGTCAGCCATAACCCTCCTGTGTTTGCTTGTACTGGAAAAGTAGATGCCAAACAAGAGTGGGCCCAGGACTGAGCCTGTGGGACACCACTTGTGACAGGCTTTGAGTCTGACATGGCGCCAGCAACTCTGACCCTGTGGGTTCTGTCACTCAGCCAGTTTGCAACCCATCTTGTGATGTATGGGTTGACATTTAAGCTGATGAGTTTTTCAATGATACCCGAGTGGGGTATTGTATCAAGGCCATAGCCAGATCGAGGTAGGCTGTATGGACTGCCTTTCCTCATCAATGGCTTTGGTGACTGTTTCAAAAAGTCAACCAAGTTTAAAAGGCATGATCTGCCTTTGACAAAGCCAAACTGGGTTGGATCCAAAGTCTGCAAATTCCCTATGTCTTTATTTATGAGGTCCATTATGATCCTCTCCATGGCTTTGCAGATAAGGCTTGTCAAGCTAATGGGCCGGTAATTTCCAGGGTCGGTGGAGGCACCGCTTTGTGAAGTGGTACCACAGTTGCAGTGCGCCACTCCTGGCACGATCCAGAGGTAAGACTTTGATTAAACAGCTGTCCTAGCTGTGGGTTTAATTCCTCATTGAGTTCATGGAGCACACAGCCGGGACACCATCAGGTCCCATGGATGCTGTGTTTTTGCTTTGGAGAGAGCAGTTCTCACTTGCGCGCTGGACATGTTCGGGGCGGCTGCAATCGCTTGGTATAGATATCCCTCCTTTGGGGAGGGGAGAAGTTTGCACTGAACCTGTCAGCCAGTATGTTGGCAATGTCTGTAGGATCAGTAATCTTCACATCATTTTGAACTAGCTCTGAGCATATCTGGGAGTTTCCTCCCAGGTTTCTAACATAGCTAAAGAAGGCCTTATGATTGTCTTTTGAGTCTTTAGCTATTTTTCTCTCAAAATTTGCTTTGGATGATTTTATGAGAGCTCTTAGTTTTTTACTTATAGTGATCAAGGGTGTCTTACCTTTTAAGGATTTTGCTCTATCTTGTAGTAGCTTCCTTCTTTTGTTGTAGAGTTTGTTTATGGCTGGGGTCCACCAGACTGGACGCTTGCCTTTGGTACAAAGAGTCTTTGTTTTGCTTGGGATTGCCTTATCCATGCAGTCCTGACATCTACCTTTATAGTAAGTGTACACAACTGTACTTTCCTGCTCTCTCTTTCTCTGTCTGTCTCTCTGACACACACACACACACACACACACACACACACACACACACACACACACACACACACACACACACACACACACACACACACACACACACACACACACACAAAGTGGAGGCCATTTGCCTTTTTCTGTTAAAGCTTCACAGCAGCTTAATATGCTGCTGTTAGGTGGCAGACTTAACTGTACATCAGCACCCTGTTGGAATACATTCATTCTTCAGTCAGGGTGGTGATGTATTGTTTGCCTTTTCTCTAAAGGAGAGTTAGTGACTGTATACAGATTTTTGAAAGCTTGATCTGCCTACCTGCGAGTAAGTTAAATAATGAGAGAGTATGTAAGCAAAGTAGACAAAAACTGTAGTAAGTTACATGTGCATCTGAAAGAGAATGAGGTGTAGACCAATCAGTATGATTTTGCAAGTAATTGAGGGGGTTTTCAAGTATTCAGTGTGCAGCCATTAAAAGAAACTGTTTTGAAGGCCCAGGTCGAGTTTACTAAATAACAGTTACGGTAACAGTATTAGGTAAAGTAGCAACAGAGAGGCATCACTGAGAAGTGTTGTGGTAAGCCATTAAGTAAGAGTTTAATTTGAGGAGGAAATGTGGGAAGTGAAGGACTAGACAAGTTGTATGTGAACTTAGTTACTAAGGTTACTACGAGGTTGACATAAGATTTTTAGAGCCAAAGGAGTCGATGTTGAAATTGTATAAAAGGATGACCCCAAGCTTTGTCAGCCTAAGTAGGGCACCCAGTCGCACACTGCTTCCCGAAGCTGAAAATTTGGCCAGGTGTCCTTTACATAAAGCTTCACTCGAGTATCTTCTGCAGGAGGCCTTGCATCTCATCTTCCCAACTTCACTGCAGGGAGTGCACCCCTGCTGTTTATTGTTGGCTGTTGAGTCACTGTGTTTTGGTGTAGGTTCTGCCATGTGTACACCAGGCTGTAAGTAGCATTGACTCACATTAGGCAAGAGACTTTGATATCCAGACAGCCTATAGCTCTAAAAAAATGACAAAGGAACCAACCACATGCTTTCCAACAACTGCCAAATGTGGTCCTGAAGATGTCGTGTGTATGTTGTAGTTTGTAAGAGAGAGAGGAATCTCTAGTAAAACTTATCCAGAAGTACTTATTAACGATCTGAAGTAGTTTACTTCATTTGCTCTTCAACCTGTGGGTCTTCGGATCCACATCGGATCCGACACGGCCGCATTTTCCAGCTATGGCTCTGAGCTCCATGCTCTTCCCTTTACCCATAATGCCCCCTGTCTCCCTTCAGATCTTGTTTGCCACCTGAGAGGAAGCAGCATGGTCTGAACTGCAGAGTGTTTGTGAGTTTTCTGAAGCAGTAATTTGTCCCTTTTTGGCCTTTCTTATTATTCTTTTCTATACCTTCTCGGGGTTCTCCATAGCAAAAAAAAAAAAAAGGGTAAAAAAAAGTAAGTAGGCTTTGCTGTTTTTCCTCCCCTCTTTCCTTTCCGCATTTTGTGTGTGTGTGGTGGCTAAGGCATGGTAGATGCCCCGAAACCAGACTTCAAAAGGTGCACAGAGTGTGGCTATAAGCTGTCTATGGCGGATGGCCAGACTCTGTGTGGTTTGCTTGGGGGGTGCCTCACCTCAAGTCCCCCTTGTCCTATTTGTGCTGGGTTTAATCCCAGGGCACTTCGTCTTCTCCTTCCACGGCCTCTGGGACTCACCCTCTTGCCAAGAGGGCCAGGAAAGTGGATAGAGCCAAGAAAGACCAGCCTCGCAAGCGATCCCCCGACCACTTGTCGGAGGCCAGACCTCCACAGAAGGTTAAGCCTGTTTCCAGGCCAACTGACACCTCAGCTCATGTCCCCCATGTTCTCAACTGAACCCAAGATACAGGTTAGTCGGTCAACCCCTAGGCCTTCCTCCCACCAGCTTTCCCTGTCTACTCAGAGCTTGTCTGAAGCAGAGATGGACAAGATGATGCAAAGATTTTTCCGCACTCAAATCCAGATGGGGATCTTGCCAGGGCCTTCTCCCACCGGAGGGGACGCCTTCAGCCATTGTTTAGACCTATCACTCCTCCGATCCAAGCTGCAGTTTCGGAGTCATTGGATCCGACAATTGGAGTCGAGGGGTTGGCGCCGATGGTACCCTGTACCTCGACACTGGCCAGTGCCTTGGGTGTGTCTGATCCGACTGGATCGTATCTGATCTCTTGGAGCTGTAACCTTGGGGTTGGATCCGTGGGAGTGCTCTCTGCACCAAACTTGTCAGAGAGAAGCATTCCTCTCGGTGTCTCGGCTCGAAGAGGCTTGGCTCCGGTTCCCCAGTCGGATCAGCGGGGACCGGCTTCAGCTAGGTCAGCCCAAGAGGTTCGTTTCCCCTTGACATTAGACGTGGTGGAGAGGGTTCTTGCAGGGTTGAGGCCTCTGACCATTTCATCTTTAGAGTTCGTCCAGACTCAGCAGGCCTTGAGTGTGGTACTGACCATCTTGCCCTCTCAGGGACAAGCCGTGGCCGTAGTGCCCCAGGAAGTTCCACCCTTTGAATAACCCACTTGCGAGACCTCCCCAGACAGTCACCCTGAGGAGCCCCCCCCCCTTCGCAAGCATGTGTGTAAAAGGAGGCACTTGGACTCTCCTCCAGAGTACTTCACTGAAGACATAGACCTGGATGAAGGGGAAGTTTCCCCAAGATCACCCCCCGAGGATGTCTCCTTTGGAGACATCATGGAGATCCTTCGCCAAGGGGGGGGGTGATCTGCCCCAAAACCAACCTCTGGAGGCATTTGACTCTGGCCCATCTACCTCTTGGGTGTCCCCTCCTGCCGATCCACTTGTGGGTCTGATAACATCTAGGGCATGGAAGGAGCCGGACACCGTAGAGCCAATACCCAAGCACCTGGACAAAGTCTTAAGTCCCCCCATGGACAAGTTACACTGGCACAAGGGGTCCCCTGTAGATGCTTTGATGGTGGCGGTGGCCACCAAAAAGGAACTCACCCAGGAGAGCTCCACGGTCCACTCATCTGACCGAGAGTCGAGAACGTTGGATCATTTTAGGGAGCGAGTTTATGCTTCAGCGACCGTCTGTGTGAGGGTGCTGAACTACATGGCGCATGTCATTCGACTCCAGAGAGATCTGGTCAAGGAAGTCATGGAGGTGACCCCAGGCTCCATGTCAGCAAAGGACAGGAAGATGTTTGATGCACGAATGGCCACCGTAAAAGCTGTAGCTAAAACATCTATGCATTTGCTCTCCCAATACATGGAGGGAGTCGTACGGGTGTCGGGGTCAGGCGTTGCCATCCGGAGTCACTCCTGGCTCCGCTTATGTCAGTTCTCTGAGCCTTTCAAGGCATCTTTTACCAACGCCCCTTATGATGGTTCTTCCCTTTTTGGAAAGACGGTCAGAAAGACTTTGGTCCAGAGCGAGAAGGACAGGAAGACACTGTCTGCCGTCGGCATCCACTTGTCACCGCCTCAAAGGTCCTTTTCCAAGAACCACCGAGGCCAGAAGAAGATGTGGTTCCGCAAGTCTCAGATGTTTCCCCAGGATGCTTAGGACTCACTTCCCCCAGAGGCAGAGGGGAATATGATAGACGCTGCCCTAGAAGCAGAAGGGGTCCTAAGAATTTCGAGTCCCAGAGGCAAAGGGGGTCCTAAGAATTTTGGGTCCTGAGAACCTTTCTCTGATAAACCCGGGCAGCAGCCCTGAGGGGTTGCCTGGCTGTCCATCTCTGGATGCAGTCGGGAGTCTCTTGTCGCTACACCCACTAGCATGGGAGTCCATCACTAAAGATCAGTGGGTGCTGCGAGTCATATCCAGAGGATATTTCATTCCGTTCAAGGATCCTCCCCCATCCGACAAAGCCCTCCCGGATGTTCCACCCACACAGCTGGAGGAGGCAGCAGTGCAGGTAGACTCACTGCTACGAAAATGATTCCTCCAACTGTTCCCCCTGACCAGTCTGGATCCAGGGTTTATTCCAGGTTCTTTTTAATGCCAAAAAAAACAGAGGACCTCAGACCAATATTGGGTCTGTCCAAACTGAACCTATCCGTAACCAAGACAAAATTCCAGATGGTCACAATTCAGTTTATCCTGCCCTGTCTGCAGGCCAGAGACTGGATGTGCTTGATAGACCTCCAAGACGCGTACTATCACATCAAGATGGACAGGCGCTCCCGGGGGATGTTCTTTGTGTTTCACTGTTGCAGTCATCACACTTGGGTTATCTGCCTGCAGGTAGCCCTCAGTCGGCCCGAATACCAGTCTTGGGATTTCTGCGTCGGATGCTGTCGCCTCTTCCATGACGTCAGGGATATAAAACATGCAGCCGACACCATTACATCAGTCTTTCTTGCCGAGGAGGAGCCCAAAGCAGAAGCCGTTCGCAAGTGCTGGTCGGCCACTACCTGAAATTTTTGTTTTTCGAATTTCAAACCTGAAGTCTTCTAAAGCTAAGTACTCTATTGGGGATTCTTTTTTCTTGTTCTAACAGATGTCAGAAAAAGTTAACAATTGTCTTGCCTGTGGAAAGCAAATACCTCATAGAGATTTTCATTCTTACTGCGTCACCTGTTTAAGCCCAGACCACGACGTCCCTTGCTGTCGGTTTTGTGCCTTGTTTAACACCCAAACCACTCGTCATCGGGCTAATTTTGTAGTTACATTCTTTCGCTCTTGTTCTCCATATTCTGAAATGGCTTCCGTAAGCCATCTGACTACCGATCTTCCGAAAAAGTACAAAGACAGAAACAAGCCGCATAGGTCAAAAACTGCCAACGACTCTTCCGTTAAGCTAGTCGCCAGTCTGCCGGTACTCAGTGAGGCACCTTTGCAGCCCCTGATGCCCGCTTCTACAGATTCGCAGGCCTCTGCTGAGACCCATTCGGAGTCCAGTATGCCGCGAGATGCTTCTTCAACTATGGAACCTGTGGATGTCTCTACCTTGGATGGGTCCGGAGCTACTGTGCAGGCACCGGCTTCTGAGAGTGTATTCAGGCCTACAGGTTTGCATTTTAAACCGACACCATCTTCTTCATCAAGGCCTAAAACTCAACCAACGCCTAGAAAACCAATGTACAAACTGCGTGGTCAGGTCCATATGCCTAAAGAAACAAATGCTTACCATGGCTGAAGACCTTATTACTTTAATTAGGGGAAGCCAGCCTTCCCCCTCTAAGAGACCTAGAACTGTTTTTCCTTCTGATTCTTCTGATCAGGATTCTGAAATTTCTGATGTTCTTCGTCTCACATTGCTGCAGTCATAACCTGTGGGTAGTCCGCTGTCCTCGGTCGGCCCGAATACCAAAGTGTTAGGCTGGCGTCGGTCACGGTCGCTCAGATCTGACGTCAGTATGCAGTGGTACTAAAGCGCATGACCGACGCCATATCCTCAGTCTTTCTTGCCGCATGGTCCGAAGCAGAAGCAGCGTTTGCAAGTGCTGCTCAAGGCCCTGAAATTTTCGTATTCTGAGTTTCAGACCAAAGACCAAGTTGGCTAAGTACTGCTAGGGAATATTTTTGTCTTTTCTTGCCTCAGTCATATCCGGATGTCAGAAAAAGTTAATAACTGTATTTCTTGTGGGAAACAGATACCTCATAGGGACTACCACTCTCTCTGTATTCCTTGCTTGGGGCCTGAGCACGACGTAGTCGGGTGTCGCTTTTGCGCTAGATTTAATAAGCGCACCATTAAACGCAGGTTAGATTGTGCTAGACTTGTTTTCGGTAAGTGGTGTAACTACAACATGCCGTCGGATCCTCCGACGCCCGCTACCGCTAAGAAGCGAAAGGATAAATCGTTAAAGTCTAAGCAGGATGAGTCGTCCGTTGCGGACGCCGGTTCTATGGAGACTACGGTTGAATCTGTGGATCCAGCCGAGGTTTCAGCTGAATCACAGGGGGAACCTTTAATCCTACAGGAATTGGCCTCTCAGGAGTTAGGTCAGGCCGAGGGGGCCTCTCTAGTTTCTCTAGCTCCTACTTTACATAAGGTTGTTAGGCCTTCTACTTCTGTCACTAAAGCCCCTTCTAAAGCTAGACCTGGTCTTTCTGGCACAGGCATCAGCCCTAGTTCTTCAGGCTCTGTTCCTAAAAAACATATGCTGAAAATGGCAGAGGACTTGATTACTTTAATCAGAGGTTCTATGCCCCCTCCAGATAAGAGGCCTAGGGTGGAGACAGAGGTGGAGGGATTGGAGCATTCCTCAGATTTCTCTGAGTCTTCTGCTGAGGACATTCAGGATTTTCCTCCCTATTCTGATTCGGATGCAGAGGATTCCTGTCCTTCTGCTTCTCCTCCAGAGGATTTTTCCTTTTCTGAAACCCTGCACTCCATGAGGGAGCATTTTAAGTGGGAAGGTCAGGATTTTTCAGATTCTCGTAAGAGGCTTAGGGAATTTTTGTTTTTACCACAACATAGGCCCTTGGCTATTCCCCCTGTTTTGGATGTTGTTCAGGATGTTTTTTCTGAAGCTTCCCTTAATCCTGATTCTTTACCCCCTGCCCCTGTCAAGCCAGACAGGTATTACAGAGTTCCAGAGGCTCATATTTATATAAGAGTCCTAGAGCAGACCCGGAAACTATTAGTCAGGGACCTAAGGGTGTCAGGGCTTCTGTAGTTAAGAATCCGGTACCTCTAGATAAAGATTCTAGAGCTTTGGATAGGTGGGGTAAAAAGGTGTATACCTCCTCCACGCTAGCTATGAGGTCTTTAAATTGCCAGTTTCATATGCTGAAGTATCAGAATTTTCTGTTGAGCCAGTTGAAATCTAAGGTAGATGCTCTAGCTGAGGGTATAGAGTGTAAGGAATTGCAGGAATTAGTTCATGCCTCTGATCAGGTTGGTAAGCATTCCTTGCAGTGTGGCTTTGATGCTCTTCAGGCTTCTTCCAGGGTGGCTGCCACTGGTTCAGTTATTTGTAGGCACGTCTGGCTTAAGGATCAAAATTTGTCAGAGCATGTGAAAGCTCGAATTTTGGATGCTCCCCTTCAATCTGAAGTTCTTTTTGGTTCTCCTGTGGAGTCAGTTTTGAAGAAAATGGAAGACAAAGCTAAGTCCATGCAGACGGTTAAGGAATTTTTACAAGTGCAGCCCCCTAAGTTTAGCAGAAATTGGCCTGCAAAAGGGTGGGCTTATCCTCCTTCTGATTTTCAGTCTAAGGGCAGATCTAGACGTGGTAGGGGCAGAGCTCATGCTCAGGGTTCTTTCAGACCTATGACGTGGAGTTCTCCTGCACAATCTTCTGGTGAGGGCAGGGGTCAGCCTTTTCGTAAACAGACCCAATGACCTGTATCTCCAGCTGCCAGATTCCTCCTGTCTGGCAGCTCCTCTAGGAGGAAAGTTGGCACTTTTCAAGCAAAATTGGCTTTTGGTCACCCAGGACAAATGGGTGTTGGACATTATAAATCGAGGCTACAAGTTTTATTTTCACACCTTGCCTCCTTTCAAAGGCATGCCGGACGTACCTCCTCAGCAAAGGCTGGAGGCTCACAAACAGATTTCTTTACTTTTACAAATGGGGGCTATCCAGGTGGTACCTCCGTCAGAAGTAGGCCTAGGATTTTATTCTCACCTGTTCCTTGTGCCAAAGAAAGGAAACTCTTGGAGGCCAATTCTGGATTTGTCCATTCTCAATACATACCTAGACATTCCAAAGTTCAAGATGTTAACTTTGCAGCAACTTCTGCCTCTGCTAGGCAAAGATCACTGGATGGTAACTCTGGAGCTCAAAGAGGCTTATCTTCACATTCCTATCAGGCCCAGCTGCAGGAGGTTCCTGCGTTTTCGGGCTGGTACTTTTCATTATCAATTCTCTGCATTGCCCTTTGGCTTATCTACTGCGCCCAGGGTGTTCACAAAGGTCCTGGCTCCTGTGATAGCCTTCTTAAGACTAAGAGGAATACAAATTTATCCTTATCTGGACGATTGCCTGATTCTTGCTCAAGACAAAGTCGAGTTACTTCAGCATCTACAGTATGTAATGGCAGTTTTAAGATGCCTTGGGTATTCTGTGAACGAAACAAAGTCCAGTCTAGTACCCTCTCAGGACATGTGCTTTCTGGGTGTGAGACTGAATACAGCCTCTCAGATGGCTTTTTTGACCCCGGACAAACAAAGAAATCTTCCCATATACTTCCAGCAATTATCCCTACTGTCCAGGCTGACTGCAAGGACAGTCCTTCAAGCCTTGGGGTTCATGGCATCTTGTATTCTGGTACTTCCCAATGCCAAACTGCATATGAGGAAGCTACAATGGTATCTCAAAAGTGTATGGACTCAACACTGCCACGATTTGGACACTGTCATTCAGATAATACCTTGCATCCAAAAGGAATTTTTGTGGTGGGCTCAGGAATGTCACCTAAACAAGGGACTCTCTGTGACCCGACCAGAGGCGAGTCAGATCTTAACGACAGATGCCTCAGACAAGGCTTGGGGAGCACACTTCAATGGGAAATGGATTCAAGACACTTGGCCTCCCAGACTACAGCATTTGCATATCAACATGAAGGAGATGTTAGCAGTCCAATTTGCACTGATGGCTTTCAAGGATCTACTTCAACCGGGACAGGTGTTGATTCAAACAGACAACACAACAGTCATGTGGTACATCAACAAGCAGGGGGAACCCATTCGTACCCTCTTTGCAGACAAGCTATGATTTTGTGGGAGACTGCTCTGAGTTTGCACATCACTCTTCAAGCGAGGTTTCTGCCAGGAGCACAGAACTCCTTAGCAGATGTTTTGAGCAGACAGATTGTGGATCCCCACGAGTGGAAATTGGATCCTCATGTATTTCAACAGTTGACAGTGGCTTGGGGAACTCCAGACATAGATCTGTTCGCTTCTCCACTAAATTTCCAACTGCCAAAATTTTGCACAAAGATGTTTCACCCAAAAGCTTGGAAAGTGGATGCTCTATCTTTCAGTTGGAACAACCTTCACGTCTATGCTTTTCCTCCTCTGCCTCTCCTTCCAAAGGTGCTCTTGAAGGTCAGACAGGACAGGCCTTGTATGATTCTAATAGCTCCAGATTGGCCACGTCAGCACTGGTATCCTCTGCTGAGGAGTTTAGTACAGGAGCCTCCTTGGCCTTTGCCACCAATTCCACACCTTTTGTCCCAGGCAAGCAATCATTTCCTCTATGTCAGGGTACAGTCCCTGCATCTGACAGCCTGGCATATTCTGTTTTAGACCCTGGGGGGTTGCAGCTTCCTCAACAAGTTTTGAATGTCATATTGGAAGCCAGACGACCTAGTACTAGGAAAGTTTATGCTGATAAATGGCGGAGATTTTTTCTTTGGAGCACAGCAAAGAGCTTTGATGTTTCAGGGCCTAATTTGAGTGTTACACTACAGTACCTTACAGAATTATTAGACAAGGGTTTGTCTTTCTCCTCCGTGAAAGTTCATGCTGCAGCCATTTCTGCTCACTATGATTGTGACCCACCATTATTTTCTCACCCTTTGGTTAAGCAATTTCTTAGAGGGGCAAAGAACATAAGACCCCACGAGAGCTCCTACTCCTTCCTGGGATCTCAATTTTGTGTTGGAAAAGCTTACTTTACCTCCTTTTGAACCTGCAGCTACATCTGAGTTGACGCTTTTGTCTTGGAAGACTGCTTTTTGTTGGCCATTACATCTGCTAGAGAGTATCTAAATTACAGGCTCTCATGGCAGTTGAACCCTTCCTGATATTCCATAAGGATAGAGTATCCTCCTGTACTAACCCTACTTTTATGCCTAAAGTTGTTTCTAATGTGGCCTTAAACCAATCTATTCATTTGCCTACTTTTTATGCTGATCCCCAAAATAAAGGGGAAAAATTTTGCATTCTTTGGATATTCACAGGCAGTTACGCTTATTATTTGAGCAGAACTAAAGGGTTCAGGCAGACTCAACAGTTATTCATTTCTTTTGCTTTGGGTTCACAAGGAAAGCTGTTTCAAAGCAAACTATTTCTAAGTGGATTGGCCATTGTATTGCTTTTATTATTCTCATCATGGAAAGGATGTTCCGCTGGGATCAGACCTCATTCCACTAGGGCTACTGCCACTTCTACTGCCTTTTAAGGAGTAGCTACTAAGGATATTTTGGAGGCAGCTACTTGGAGTTCAGTGCACACTTTTCTAAACATTACCATCTCCCTCTTTATTCCAAGTCTAGGGCTGGGTTTGCCACTGCAGTTTTACAGGGCATGTTAGCAGCTCCTAATGCTTTTTAATTTTGCCAACCTCCCTTTACCTTTGCTTTGGGATTCTACCCACAGGTTATGACCGCAGCAATGTGAGACGAAGAACATAGTACAGTTTTGTACCTACCATAAATGTAGATGTTCGAGGATCCACATTGCTGCAGTCCAATTTTCCCTCCCTCCTTCCCCTCTGTTGTTTGGGGTTGCTGGGTTGTTTTTGGGGTGATTATTTTTTCTATATTGGTGGTTGGGTATTTTCTATTTTTGGCTATGGCCTTTTCTTTTTTAGGCCTTCTGACATCTGGGGCAAGAAAGACTGAGGATATGGCGTCGGTCATGCGCTTTAGTGCCACTGCGTACTGACGTCAGATCTGAGCGACCGTGACCGACGCCAGCCTAACACTTCGATATTCGGGCCGACCGAGGACAGCGGACTACCCACAGGTTATGACTGCAGCAATGTGGATCCTCGAACATCTACATTTATGGTAGGTACAAAACTGTACTTTTCTTCTGATTACCGGGATTTGCTCTTATCTACCTATGAGGATTCTGATGCAGAGGATTCCATTCCCTCTGCTTCCCCTCCAGAAGATTTTTCTTTTGGTGAAACCTTGCACACTCTTAGGGAGCATTTCCGCTTGGAAAGCCAGGATTACTCTGACTCCAAAACGAGGCTTAGGGAATTCTTGCTCCTCCCTCAATACAGGCCTTTAGCTATCCCTCCTTTTCTGGACATTGTAGATGATGCCTTCTTGGAATCTAGCCTGGCCCCAGACACTTGACCTCCAGCTCCCAGAAAACCTGACCGGTGTTAGAGTACCTGACTCTCACAAGTTCCTCTTCAAGAATCCTACTGTGGATCCAGAGACCATTTCCCAAGGACCAAAGGGCATTAAGGCTACTGCTGCCAAAAACCCTACCCCCTCTGATAGAGATTCCAGGGCCTTGGACCGATGTGGTAAGAAGGTATACACTTCTGTTACTTTGGTCATTAGGGCATTAAATTGCCAGTTTCATATGTTAAAGTATCAGCAGCATGTTTTGGGACTACTTAAACAGAAAATGATGTTGACTCCTGACTGTGCTGAACATAAAGAATTACAGGACTTAAATGCAATCTGCTGAACAAGTTGGTAAACATACTTTGCAGTGTGGTTTTGACTCTTTAGAAACATCTTGCAGGGCTGCTGTCACTGGGTCTGCAATTAGAAGGCATGCTTGGCTTAAGGAGCAAAATTACTGGATGCTCCTTTAAACCAAGACCACCTGTTTGGCAACAAAGCAGAGGAAGTCCTTAAAAAGATGGAGGAAAAAGCTAAATCTATGTAAACTGTTAAAGATTTCCTGCAAGTACAGCCTGCTAGATTCAGTAGGCACCGACCTTCTAAGAATTGGTCCTTTCCAGTCTCTTCCAGGCCTTCTCAGTCCAAACCCAGGAACAGCAGACCACCTAGGTTACAATCTCAGGCTACACACAGGCCTAAGCAGTGGGGGGGGGGGTCACACTTCCAAAGCTGGAAGTAGTAAGACACCCCCCTATGGAAAAATGTTACAGTGAGTTAACCTTAACCCTTCCAAGCCCTGCTCAACTGCCTGATCCCTTAGGAGGAAAGCTTGCCCTGCATGCAAAAAACTGGGAACTCATTACCCAGGACAAATGGGTTTTAAATATAGTTTTACAAGGATAAAGATTCCACTTCCACACCTTACCAACCCCAAATGGTTGGCCAGACCTACCCCCAAATCAGTGGGAAGAGGCTCAACAGCAGGTTCTCTAAGTATCAGGCTATTCAAACTGTCCCAGCGGAAGAAAGGGGACGAGGTTTTTACTCAAGACTTTTCCTGGTACCCAGAAAAGACAGATCCTGGCGTCCTATCCTGGACCTGTATTCTAAACACCTTTTTGGTAATCCCAAAATTCAAAATGCTAACACTTCAACAGCTGCTCCCTGTGCTGGGCAAAGACGCCTGGTTGGCAACCTTAGACTTTTAAAGAAAGCTTACCTGCACATTCCAATAAGGGAATCTTGCAGGAAATACCTACGCTTCAGAGCAGTCTCCATGCACGATCAGTTCTCTGCACTTCCCTTTGGCTTATCTACTGCGCCCAGGGTATTCACAAAGTGTCTAGCTCCAGCCATTGCATTTTGCAAGCAGAAAAATATTCAAATATACCCATACCTGGATGATTGTCTGATTCAGGCAGAAAGCTAGGACTTGCTATTAAAACATTTGGCATTTGTAAAGAAACTTCTTACCTCGCCGGGGTACACAATAAACTAAAAGAAATCTCACCTAGTACCCTGCCAATAGATTGTATTCCAGGGAGCAAGCTTGAACACAACTTCCCAGATGGCTTTTTTCACGCTAGAAAAACAAGTTTGACAGCCTGCTTCAAACTACCGGCCACAAAGACCCAGCTATCTGCAAGGAAAATTCTGCAAGCCCTAGGGTTCATGGCCTCTTGCATTCTACTAATTCCATATGCAAGACTACATATGAGGAAACTACAGTGGTATCTAAAAAGCCTATGGTGCTAACATTCTCAGGACCTGGAAACAATGATTCCTATCATTTCTTGTATAAAGACAGAGTTCCTTTAGTGGGCAGAGGCCTGCCACCTCAGCAAGGGGCTCCCTTTCCATCTACCCCCTTGCCACCCAAACCCTAACATACGCATCAGGCTATGCATGGGGGGCTCACTTGGCAGGGCAGTGCATTCAGGGCAAATGGAACCCAAGTCAGATGCACCTGCATATCATCCAAAAAGAAATATAAGCCTTACAGAATTCCCTGACAGCCTTCAAGGACCACATCCTTCCAGGACAATTATTGGTAAAGACAGACAACACCACAGTTATGTGGTACTTAAACAAGCAGGGGGGAGCCCACTCGTACACTCTCTGCAGACTAGCCATGGCTCTGTGGAACACAGCCTTGAGCTACCAAGTGCACCTACAAGCTCAATTCCTGACAGGCAAGCTAAATTCACTGGCAGACAACTTAAGCAGAAATCTCATGGACCCACACAAATGGAAACTGGAACCAAAAATGTTCAACCTCTTGAGGAACAAATGCGGAACTCCAGAAATAGACCTGATGTTCATCGTGCATACAGCTGCAGTCATAACAGATGGGGTTCTCCTGCCATCAGGCGGGTCCTCGGTTGGCCGAATTCCAAAGTCTATGTCCGGCGTCGCTTCTTCCCTGACGTCAGTGCGACAGGGGTATAAAGGAACCAGCCGACGCCATTTTATTCAGTCTTTCTTGCCGCGCGGTGCCCGAAGCAGAAGCAGATGTTCTTCATCTCACATTGCTGCAGTCCTTACTTATGGGGTAGTCCGCTGTCCTCGGTCGGCCCGAATACCAAAGTATTAGGCTGACGTCGGTCATGGCGCCTAGATCTGACATCAGAGCGTCAGGGTATAAAGGCGCATGACCGACGTCATATCCTCAGTCTTTTTTGCCGCATGGTCCGATGCAGAAGCAGCGTTGCAAGTGCCGCTCGGCTCTGAAATTTTCGCTGGAGTTTCAGACCGATACCAAGTTGGCTAAGTACTGCTAGAATATTTTTGTTTTTCTTGCCTCAGTTACTTACCGGATGTCAGAAAAGTGAATAATTGTATTTCTTGTGGGAAACAGATACCATAGGATTACCACCGCTTTGTATTCCTTGTTTGGGACCGAGCACGACGTAGTCGGGTGTCGGTTTTGTGTTAGGTTTAATAAGCGCACTATAAAACGGAGGTTAGATTGCGCTTAGGTTAGTCTTTGGCAAGAGGTGTAATTATAATATGCCGCCGGATGTTCCGACGCCTGCTTCTACTAAGAAGCAAAGACAAATCTTTAAAGTCTAGGCAGGATGATTCGTCTGCTTCGACGCTGGCCCTTTAGAAGCTACAGCTGAACTGGTGGATCCGGCTGAAGTTTCTGTTGAGTCCCAGGGAGAAACTTTGATTTTACAGGATGTGGCCTCTCAGGAGGCAGGTCAGGCTGAAGGGGCCTCTCAGGTTACTATTCTCCCTTCTATGCCTAAGGTGGTTAGGCCTTCTGCTACTGTTTCTAAGGCTCCTTCTAAGGGCAGGTCTGTTTTGCCTTCCTCTGGTGTCAGTTCTGGTTCTTCAGGGTCTGTGCCTAAAAAGCACATGCTTAAAATGGCAGAGGATTTGATTACTTTAATTAGAGGTTCTATGCCCCCTCCTGATAAGAGGCCCAGGATGGAGCCAGAGTTGGAAAGTTTGGAGCAGGCCTCGGATGAGTCAGAGTCTTCTGCTGAAGACATTCAAGATTTCCCTCCTTATTCTGATTCTGATGCAGGGGATTCCACTCCTTCTGCTTCTCCTCCAGAGGATTTTTCATTTTCGGAAACTCTGCATTCCATGAGGGAGCATTTTAAGTGGGAGGAACAGGATTACTCTGATTCACGGAAGAGGCTTAGGGAGTTCTTGTTTTTACCACAGACCGGACAGGTATTACAGGGTGCCTGAGGCTCATAAATATCTGTATAAGAGTCCTAGGGCGGACCCAGAAACTATTAGTCAGGGGCCTAAGGGTGTTAGAGCTTCTGTTGTTAAGAATCCGGTTCCTCTGGATAAGGAAGTTAGAGCTTTGGATAGATGGGGTAAGAAGGTGTATACCTCTTCTACTTTAGCAATGAGAGCTTTGAACTGCCAGTTTCATATGTTGAAGTATCAGAATTTCCTCCTTTCTCAGCTAAGATCTAAAGTGGATGCTTTGGCAGAGGGCATAGAGTGTAAAGAATTGCAGGATTTAGTGCATGTTTCTGAACAGGTGGGTAAGCACTCTTTGCAATGTGGTTTTGATGCTTTACAGGCTTCTTCTAGGGTGGCTGCCACTAGTTCAGTTATTCGTAGGCACGCCTGGCTTAAGGATCAGAATTTGTCTGAGCATGTTAAGTCTAGAATTCTGGATGCCCCTTTACAGTCTGAAGTTTTGTTTGGTCCTCCTGTGGAGTCAGTCTTAAAGAAAATGGAAGACAAGGCTAAGTCTATGCAGACTGTTAAAGATTTTTTGCAGGTACAACCTCCAAAGTTTAGTAGAAATTGGCCTGCTATAAGGGGTGGACGTACCCTACTTCTGATTCTCAGTCTAGGGGTAGATCTAGGCTTGGTAGGGGCAGAGCTCAGAGTACCTTCAGGCTGAGACAATGGAGTTCGCCTGCTCAATCTGCTGGTGAGGGCAAGGGCCAGTCCTTTCGTAAACAGGCCCAATGACCCGCATTTTCAGCTGCCAGATTCTTCTTGCCGGGCAGCTCCTTTGGGAGGAAAGTTGGCTCTTTTCAAGCAAAATTGGCATTTAGTCACCCAGGACAAATGGGTATTGGACATTATAAACCGAGGTTGCAAGTTCTATTTCCATACCATGCCTCCTTTCAAGGGCATGCCAGACGTCCCTCCTCGGCAAAGGATAGAGGCGCACAAACAAATTTCTTTACTTCTTCAAATAGGAGCTATACAGCCAGTTCCTCTGTCAGAAGTGGGCCTAGGATTTTATTTGCGCCTGTTTCTAGTTCCAAAGAAAGGGAACACGTGGAGACCAATTTTGGATTTATCTATCCTCAACACTTACCTGGACATTCCAAAGTTCAAGATGCTGACTTTACAACAACTTTTACCTCTGTTGGGAAAAGATCACTGGATGGTTACTCTGGATCTCAAAGAGGCTTACCTTCATGTTCCTATCAGGCCCAGTTGCAGGAGGTACCTGCTGGCTGGAAATTTACATTATCAGTTCTCTGCATTGCCCTTTGGCTTATCTACTGCCCAGAGTGTTCACAAAGGTTCTGGCTCCAGTGATAGCCTTTTTCAGACTAAGAGGAATACAGATTTATCCTTATTTGGACGATTGCCTGATTATTGCACAAGAAAAGGACGAACTTCTTCATCATCTACAGTATGTGATGGCAGTGTTAAGATGCCTAGGGTATTCTGTGAACGAAACAAAGTCCAGTCTAGTACCCTCTCAGGACATGTGCTTTCTGGGTGTGAGACTGAATACAGCTTCCCAGATGGCTTTTGACCCCCGACAAACAAAGAAGCCTTTCTCTTTATTTCCATCAAATGTCTCTACGGTCCAGGCTGACTGCAAGGACAGTCCTTCAAGCCTTGGGGTTCATGGCATCTTGTATTCTGGTGCTTCCCAATGCCAAATTGCATATGAGGAAGCTTCAATGGTATCTCAAAAATGTATGGACACAGCACTGCCAAGATCTCGACACTGTCATTCAGATAATACCTTGCATTCAGAAGGAGTTTTTGTGGTGGGCTCAGGAATGTCACCTAAACAAGGGACTCTCTGTGACCCGCCAGAGGCGAGTCAGATTCTAACGACAGATGCCTCGGACAAGGCTTGGGGAGCACACCTCAATGGAAAATGGGTGCAAAACACATGGCCTGTCAAACTCCAACATTTGCATATCAACTTGAAGGAAATGTTAGCAGTCCAGTTTGCATTGATGGCTTTCAAAGATTTACTTCACCCAGGGCAGGTGTTGATTCAAACAGACAACACTACTGTCATGTGGTACATCAACAAGCAAGGGGGAACCCATTCTTACCCTCTTTGCAGGCAGGCGATGATTTTGTGGGAAACTGCTCTCAATCTACACCTCAATCTTCAGGCAAGGTTTCTACCAGGAGCACAGAACTCCTTAGCAGATGTGTTGAGCAGACAAATAGTGGATCCTCACGAGTGGAAATTGGATCCTCATGTATTTCAAAAGTTGACAGTGTTATGGGGAACTCCAGACATAGATCTGTTCGCTTCTCCACTAAATTACCAGTTGCCAAAGTTTTGCACAAAAATGTTTCATCACACAGCTTGGAAGGTGGACGCTCTATCATTCAGTTGGAACAATCTGCATGTATATGCCTTTCCACCTCTGCCTCTTCTTCCCAAGGTACTTTTGAAGGCCAGACAAGACAAGCCAACCATGATTTTGATAGCCGGATTGGCCTCGACAACACTGGTACCCACTACTGAGGAGTTTAGTATGAGAACCTCCATGGCCTCTGCCTTTGATTCCGCACCTTTGTCACAAGAGGACAATCACTTCCTCAATGTCAAGATTCAGTCTCTGCATCTAACAGCCTGGCATATTCTATTTTAGACTCTGGAGGGTCTCAGCTTCCACAACAAGTTTTGAATGTTATTTTGGAGGCCAGGAGGCCTAGTACCAGGAAAGTTTACGCTGATAAATGGAGGAGATTTTTTATTTGGAGCAAAGGAAAGGACTTTGATGTCTCCAAACCTGATTTAAGTGTTGCTCTTCAATATCTTACTGAGTTATTGGACAAGGGTTTGTCTTTCTCCTCGATAAAGGTCCATGCTGCAGCCATTTCTGCTCACTATGATTGTGACCCTCCTTTATTCTCTCATCCTTTGTTTAAGCAATTTCTTAGAGGGGCAAAGAATATAAGACCCCCACGTAGAGCCCCTACTCCTGCTTGGGATCTCAATTTTGTGTTGGAAAAACTTACTCTACAACCTTTTGAGCCTGCAGCTTCTGCCGAGTTAAAGTATTTGTCATGGAAAACTGCTTTTTTGTTGGCTATTACCTCTGCGAGAAGGGTTTCTGAATTACAGGCCCTCATGGCAGTGGAGCCTTTCCTGATTTTTCATAAGGATAGGGTATCTTTGCGTACTAATCCTTCCTTTATGCCTAAAGTGGTTTCTAGTGTGGCCTTAAACCAAACTATTCATTTGCCTACTTTTATGCAAACTCCCAAAATAAAGGGAGAAAATTTTGCATACTTTGGATATTCACAGGCAGTTGCGTTATTATTTGAGCAGAACCAAGGAGTTCAGACAGTCTCAGCAGTTGTTTGTTTCTTTTGCTTTGGGTTCACAGGGTAAACCTGTTTCAAAACAAACTATTTCTAAATGGATTGGGTTTTGTATTTCTTTCTGTTATTCCCATCATGGTAAGGAGATTCCTGCTGGAATCAGGCCTCATTCCACTAGGGCTACTGCTACTTCTACGGCCTTTCTAAGGGGGGTAGCTACAAAGGACATTTTGGAGGCAGCTACTTGGAGTTCAGTGCATACTTTTTCTAAACATTACCACCTTCCTCTTTATTCTAAATCTAGGGCTGGATTTGCCACTGCAATTTTACAGGGCATTTTGGCAGCCCCTAATGCTTTGTGATTTTTTACCAACCTCCCTTTCCCGTTGCTTTGGGATTCTACCCATAAGTAAGGACTGCAGCAATGTGAGATGAAGAACATAGTACAGTTTTGTACCTACCATAAATGTAGATGTTCGAAGATCCACATTGCTGCAGTCCAATTTACCCTCCCTCCTTCCCCACTGTAGTTTGACATGGTGCTATGCTTTAGGTGATGGTTGTTGTTGGGCATGTTTTTGGGAGGTATTCTGTTTTTGGCTGTGGCCTTTCTGGTTTGGCCTTCTGACATCTGGGGCAAGAAAAGACTGAGGATATGACGTCGGTCATGCGCCTTTATACCCTGACGCTCTGTCAGATCTAGGCGCCATGACCGACGTCAGCCTAATACTTTGGTATTCGGGCCGACCGAGGACAGCGGACTACCCCATAAGTAAGGACTGCAGCAATGTGGAT
The DNA here is from genome assembly GCF_019279795.1 of Protopterus annectens. Taxonomy (NCBI): domain Eukaryota; kingdom Metazoa; phylum Chordata; order Ceratodontiformes; family Protopteridae; genus Protopterus; species Protopterus annectens. The sequence continues at coordinate 360,858,414 of NC_056736.1, forward strand.
CTTCGAACATCTACATTTATGGTAGGTACAAAACTGTACTTTCACAAGTGCCGGTCGGCCAGCTCCTGAGATTACGAAAATTTGGAAACCGAAGTCTTCTTAAAAGCTAAGTACCCCGTTGGGGAAACTTTTCTTGCTTCAGACCAATGTCAGACAAAGTTAATAATTGTATTTCTTGTGGGAAGCAAATACCGCATAAGGATTTCCATTCCCTCTGTATTCCTTGTTTAGGCCCAGACCACGACGTCTCGGTCTGTCGCTTTTGTGCTACATTCAACAAATGCACTATTAAGCGCTATGGAGTTCGCCCAGCATTATTTTGGGAAAGCATTTAACTATACTATGTCGTCGGATACTCCGACTCCGGTTTTGTCTAAAAAACGCAAAGACAAGGACTGACACTCGAGGTCTACGGCCTCTACCGACACCACGCCAAAGCCGACTACACGTGGTCTGGTTCTCAGCGAGGCGCCTACGCAGCCCCTGATTACCGACGACACATCTTTGATGGTGTCTCCTGTACCCGAGGTCGCAGGCTCCTCGGCCCACACCCCGACTACAGATACCGAAGCCACTCTTGGCGTTGAAACACAGAATGTGGACAGGTCCACCTCCACTCAAGGTGTCTTCAGACCTTCCTCTTCTTTCTCCATCAAGGCTTTCACCAAGTCTAAAGCAACCATGCACTCCAAGAGACCAGCTACACAGGGCCCATCTCCAGGACCCATGCCTAAGAAACAGATGCTTAAAATGGCTGAGGATTTAATTACTCTAATTAGAGGTTCTAAGCCCCCACCGGACAAAAGGCCCAGAGTGGAGGAAGACTCCCCCCTCCTCTGATCAGGGCTCCATTATTTCAGAACACTCTGATGATCAGGAACAGTCTTACTCCCCTTTTGAAGACTCTGATGCGGAGGAGTCCATCCCTTCTGTATCCCCCTCTGAGGATTACTCATTTGGGGAAACTTTGCATACCTTAAGGGAACATTTCCACTGGGAAGGCCAGGATTATTCAGATTCCAAGAAAAGGCTCAGGGAATTTCTCTTGTTACCCCAGCACAGGCCTCTGGCTATACCTCCTGTCTTGGACATCCTAGATGATGTTTACTCTGAGGCCTGCCTTAACCCGGACTTTCTACCTCCAGCTCCAGTTAAGCCTGACAGGTACTACAGGGTTCCTGACTCACACCAATTTCTATACAAAAGCCATGCTGCTGACCTAGAAACCATCTCACAGGGTCCCAAGGGAGTTAAGGCCTCCATTGCCAAAAATCCATTGCCTTCCGAGAGAGATTCCAGATCCCTAGAAAGGTGGGGAAAAAGGTATATACCTCTGCTACCTTATCCATGAGGGCCTTAAACTGTCAGTTTCATATGCTAAAATACCAACAGTTTTTGTTATCACAATTGAAAAGTAAAATGTCTCAACCTGAACAACCAGACTTGAAGGAGTTGCAGGACTTGATGCATAGTGCAGAACAAGTGGGTAAGCATACCTTACAATGTGGTTTTGATGCTCTAGAGGCCTCATGTAGAGCTGCTGTTACAGGCTCAGTCATACGTAGGCATGCCTGGCTCAAGGAACAAGCCTTGCCTGATCATGTCAAAGCTAAATTACTAGACGCACCTCTTCAAAAGGATGTACTATTTGGTGCTAATGCTGAGGAAGTATTACGGAAAATGGAGGAAAAGGCTAAATCAATGCAAACTGTGAAAGAATTTCTACAGGTTCAACCCCCTCGTTTTAGTAGAAATTGGCCTTCCAAAAACTGGTCCTTTCCAGCCACAGACAGACCCCAAAGAGGCAGATACAGGCGCCCGAGGGGCAGAGGACAAATCACAAGGATCGTATAGAGGCAGACAATGGTAAGCTCCTACACAAAGAGGTGGTGAGGACAACTCGCAATCTTTCAGAAAGCAAACCCAATGACTTTCCCCTTTGCTTGCCAACCAGGTCTCAAATGGCAGCCCCCTTAGGAGGAAAGCTAGCATTATTCTCAAAAAATTGGCATGTTGTCACAAAGGACAAATGGATCCTGGACATTATAAACAGAGGCTACAAATTCCATTTTCACACCCTTCCAAAAATGAGAGGCATGCCAAACCTGCCACACAATCAAAGGGCAGAGGCACAAAGGCAAATTTCAGATCTCATAAACATGAAAGCTATTCAAGAGGTACCTACACATGAACAAGGTCAAGGTTTTTATTCCAGGCTATTTCTGGTGCCAAGGAAGGGAAAAGATTGGAGACCTATTTTGGATCTATCCATCCTAAACACATTTCTACTCGTACCAAAATTCAAGATGCTCACTCTACAGCAACTTCTTCCCATGCTGGGCAAGGGGTCTTGGCTGGTAACATTAGACCTCAAGGAGGCATACCTGCATGTCCCAATCAGACAAAATTGCAGAAGGTACCTCATATTTCTTGCAGGTTCAACCCATTATCAATTCTCTGCATTGCCCTTTGGCTTATCTACTGCACCCAGAATATTCACGAAATGCCTGGCATCAGTAATTGCCTACTGCAGACTTCAAGGGATACAAATATACCCCTATTTGGACGACTGCCTGATCCAAGCGGACAGCAAGCACATTCTTCTGAAACATCTGGCTTATGTAATAATGTTGTTGAACTCTCTGGGATACACAGTCAACAAAAAGAAATCAAGGCTAACACCTTCTCGGAAGATAATTTTCCTGGGTGCCAATTTGGACACAAACACCCAGATGGCCTACCTCATGCCAGAGAAGCAAGGGCAACTAATTCAATACTTCAGAACACTAGCAAATTGCACCAGGCTGACTGCAAGGAAAATCCTGCAGGCTCTGGGATTCATGGCATCTTGCATCTTACTAATCCCATGTGCAAAGCTGCATATGAGGAAACTACAATGGTACCTGAAAAACATATGGTCTCAACACAGCCACAGTTTGGAAACAATAATACCACTAATTCCATGTCTGCAAAAGGAATTTCTGTGGTGGGCTCAAGCATGTCAAACAAACACAGGTCTTCCATTCAGCAAGCCTCAAGCAAATCAAGTCATCACAACAGACGCCTCAGACTACGCCTGGGGGGTGCACATGACAGATCGGTGCATTCAGGGCAAATGGTCCCAAAAAGAAAAGCACCTTCACATCAATCAAAAAAAATGCTAGCAGTAATAAATGCTATTATAGCTTTCAAGGACCTTCTACAACCAGGTCAACTATTGATAAGAACGGACAACACCACAGTTATGTGGTACATAAACAAACAGGGAGGAACACATTCTTACCCCCTATGCAGACTGGCCATGTCACTTTGGAACATGGCCATGGACTTACAAATGGAACTACAAGCACAGTACTTGCCAGGCAAGGAAAACACGCTGGCAGACAACCTAAGCAGGAATATGACAGATCCACACGAATGGAAATTGCATCCAAAAGTTTTTACAAAGATAATTCAAGCATGGGGAAGGCCAGACATAGATCTCTTTGCCACCCACAGAAATCACCAATTGACAAAATTCTGCTCAAAGACCTTTCATCCACAGGCCTGGAAAGTGGACGCACTCTCTTTCAGTTGGACAACAATGACGGTTTATGCCTTTCCACCTCTTCCCCTGCTGCCCAAAGTTCTATTAAATCCAGAGCAGACAGACCAAAGATGATTCTCATTGCTCCAGACTGGCCAAGACAATAGTGGTACCCACTCCTGAGGAGCCTAACGCATTCTCCACCATGGATCCTGCCTCTAATGTCTCTTCTACTGACTTAACACGACTTCAAAACTCTTCACAGTCAACTGAAAACACTTAATCTAGATGCATGGAAGATTCCTTAAATTCACAATAGACCCTACTCTCCAAGCAGGTGCAGGATGTCATTTTGGAGGCCAGAAGGCCTTCTACTAGAAAAGCTTACTCCGCAAAATGGAAACGGTTTTGTGCCTGGAATCAGAGAAAGGGTCAGAATCCTGGAATACTGAATTTACCTCAAATATTACAGTACCTAGCTGAGATGCTAAGCAGTGGACTTTTTCTCCTCCATCAAAATCCATGCCTCAGCCATTTCTGCAGAGTACAACACTGATCCTCCTTTATTCTCTCAACCCCTCTTAAGACAGTTCCTCAGAGGGGCTAAGAATATAAAACCCCCAAGGAAACAACCAGTACCTGCTTGGGACATGAATTTCATTCTTGAAAAACTGACCTTGCCTCCTTTTGAGCCAGCTGCTTCAACAGAACTGCAATATTTGTCCTGGAAAACAGCCTTCCTTCTGGCTATCACCTCAGCTCGCAGGGTTTCGGAACTACAAGCCCTCATGGCTGTGCAGCCTTTCATCATTTTTCCATCAGGACAGAGTTTCCTTATGAACCAATCCTTCTTTTATGCCAAAGGTAGTATCCAGGGTAGCCTTGAATCAGGCTATCCACTTACCTACCTTTTATCCTAATCCTCAAAACAAAGGAGAGAGACTACTACATTCCTTGGACATTCACAGACAGCTACGTTATTATTTGGACAGAACAAAGCCTTTCAGAAAATCAGAGCAACTCTTTGTGTCCTATGCTACAGGAGCTCAAGGGAAGCCTATTTCCAAACAGACAATCTCAAAATGGATAGCCCACTGCATACGCTTTTGTTACTCTTTTCATGGTAAAACTGTACCTGCAGGCATCAGATCTCATTCCACAAGGGCCACAGCTACCTCTGCAGCTTTCCTCAGGGGGGTTCCTCCCAAAGATATTTTGGAAGCAGCCACTCGGAGTTCTGTACATACTTTCTCCAAGCACCATCACCTACCATTATACTCCAAATCTAGAGCAGGCTTTGCCACTGCAGTCTTGCAGGGCATCCTGGCTCCTCCTAGTTCCACCTAGTGCCTACCACCCCTTTTTTAGCTTTGGCATTCTACCCATCTGTTATGACTGCAGCTGTATGCACGATGAACATAGTACAGTTTTGTACCTACCATAAATGTAGATGTTCGAGTGCTAATACAGCTGCAGTCCAGGTTTCCCTCCCTCCTTCCCCTCTTGGGACAGGCCTCATGGCTAACACCTCCTCATACAACCTGATTGGGGTATTCTTTTATGGTGTATTTGCTTGCAACTACTGTTTTTTGATTATATTGCATTGCATTATTACAGAAATTTATGTATTGCCATCCTTCTGGGGGCACCTGACATCTGGGGCAAGAAAAACTGAAGAAAATGGCGTTGGCTGGTTCTTTTATACCCCTGTCGCACTGACATCAGGGAAGAAGCGACGACATCTGACGCTGGACCTAGACTTTGGAATTCGGCCGACCGAGGACCCGCCTGACGGCAGGAAAACCCATCTGATGTCCTTCAAGGATGCATCTGCAGTCCTTACAAATGGGTTGTCCTGTCGTCAGGCAGCCCTTCGGTCGGCCGGATTCCAAAGTCTGGGTCTGGCCTCGGCTGGTGTCGCACTTCACCCAACGTCATAGCGGCAGTTCTTCGGGTATAAAGGCATCAGCCGACGCCATTTTCCTCGGTCTTTCTTGCCGCGTGCTCAAGCAGAAGCTGTTCGCAAGTGCCGGTCAGTCAGAACCAGAGATTACTACTACCGAATACTACTACGAAGACTTCTAAAAAGCTAAGTACCCCGTTGGGGACTCTTTCTTGCCTCAGCCGATGTCAGAAAAAGTGAATAATTGTTTAACTTGTGGGAAACAAATACCTCATAAAGATTTCCACTCTTACTGCTTACCCTGTTTAGGCCCAGACCACGACGTAGCAGCTTGTCTAGCCTGTACGTCTTTTAACCGGCGGACGCTTAGACGTCGGTCTGAATTTGCCGAGGAGTTTTTCGGCTCCGATTTTGCTTATATTATGCCATCGGATCCTCCGACTACGCAAATGTCTAAAAAGCGCAAGGAAAAGGACCGACACTCGCGGCCCGCGGCTGCGGCCGAAACCGCGGTTAAGCCAACCGCGAGTGTCTCGGTTTTGGCTGAAACCGAGCAAGCGGTTCTTCCTTCAGCCGAAAGCTTACCTTCTACCGAGGCCTCTTCCTACCTGGTGGAATCGGCTTCAGAAAACACACCTGCTGTTCCAGTTTCTCAGGAATTATCTGACACTATTCCCTTGGATATTTCAACCCCTGCACGTGGGGCTGCGAGGCCTCCTGCAACCATGTCAATTAAGGCCTTTGCCAGGGCTAAAGCAGCTAAAGCAACTAAGACTGTGCCTGCTAAGACCCCCTCTCACAGGCCCAGCTCTAGTTCTCAAATGCTTAGTTTAGCAGAGGATCTCATTTCTTTAATCCGGGAATCCCAACATCTACCAGACCGGGCCTCTCAGCCACCTCCAGAGAAGAGGCCTAGAGCAGAGCCCCCTCAGCCACTTTCTACAGATGATTCCTCTGATGTTTCAGATGATTCGGACCCTCCAGAGGCTCCTTACTCCCCTTATGAAGACTCTGATGCTGAAGAGTCCATCCCTTCTGCCTCTCCGCATGAGGAATTTTCCTTTGGGGAAACCTTGCATGCTATGAGGGAACAATTTCAGTGGCAGGGCCAGGATTTCTCAGACTCCAGAAAAAGGCTTAGAACCTTTCTGCATTTACCACAACATAGGCCTTTAGCCATACCTCCAGTTCTTTCTGTTGTAGATGATGCATTTAATGATGCTTGTACTGCTCCTGATTCTCTACCTCCGGCCCCTGCTAAGCCTGATAGATACTACAGGGTCCCGGACACACATTACCATTTGTATAAGGCTCCTTTTGCAGATCCCAGACTATCTCCCAAGGACCTAAGGCTGTAGCAGCTACTTCTGCTAAGAACCCTCCCTCTGAAAGGGAATCCAGATCCTTAGAGAGATGGGGTAAAAATGTTTACACTTCTGCTACTCTTTCAGCTAGGGCCTTGAACTGTCAATTTCACATGATCCAGTATCAAGAATTTATGCTAGACCAGTTAACCAAAAAACTGTTCTCTGATGAATCATTAGACAAAAAATCTGTTCAGGAAATGGTACATAACATTCAGCAAGTCAGTAACCATTCCTTAAAATGCGGCTATGATGCACTGGAGGCTTCCTTTAGATCAGCCATGACTGGCACAGTTATCAGAAGGCATGCATGGTTAAAAGAGCAGGCCTTACCAGACCATGTCAAGTCCAAACTATTAGATGCTCCTATGGATAAGATCAATTTGTTTGGCGCTCCCGCACAACAGGTGCTGAAGAAGATGGAAGAGAAGGCAAAATCTGTCCAAACAGTAAAAGATTTCTTACAGGTCCAACCGCCAAGGTTTAGCAGGAATTGGCCCTCCAAGAATTGGTCCTTTCCAGACTCATCCAGAGCTCAGAGGGGCAGGAATAGGCGTTCAAGAGGCAGAAACCAATCGAGGGGTGTCTACAGGGGACGCCAGTGGCAGAGTAACAACCAGCGAAGTACAGCCACAGACACAGCCACCACCACAACTGCAGGACAATCACAGTGACTTGGCTCTGGCACCGCCTACCAGGGAGCAACTAGAAGCACCCTTAGGCGGGAAGCTAGCCTTATTTTCAATAAACTGGCATTACATCACAAGAGACAAGTGGATTTTACAGACAATAGACCAAGGCTACAGGTTTCACTTCCATACTCTACCAGGGAAGAGAGGAATGCCAAACCTAGCTCCAAATCAAAAGGCAGAAGCTTTAAAACAAATATCCCAATTATTACAGATGAGAGCTGTGGAAAAGGTACCATCTATGGAGCAAGGAAAGGGATTTTACTCCAGACTATTCCTGGTACCAAGAAAAGAGAGCAAATGGAGACCTATTCTCGACCTGTCCGCTTTAAACACATTCCTCATTGTTCCAAAATTCAAAATGCTGACTCTACAGCAGCTTCTTCCCATGCTGGGCAAGGAGTCTTGGCTGGTAACTCTCTAGATCTCAAGGAGGCATACCTGCACGTCCCCATACGACCAAATTGCAGAAGATACCTCAGATTTCTTGCAGGATCAGAGCATTATCAATTCTCAGCATTGCCCTTTGGCTTATCTACTGCGCCCAGAGTGTTCACGAAATGCCTGGCATCAGTAATTGCTCATTGCAGGCTTCAGGGAATCCAAATCTACCCCTACCTGGACGACTGCCTGATACAAGCGGACAACAAAAACAAGCTAGCAGAAGACTTACAAAGGGTCATCTACCTGCTACAAGCCCTGGGATACACAGTCAATATAAAAAAGTCAAGGCTGATACCATCCCAAAGAATAACCTTTTGGGTGCAGAGTTGGACACATCAAAGCAAATGGCATTCCTAACAGTAGAAAAACAGGAGCAGCTACCTCTCTACTTCTTGGCATTAACAAAGCAGCACCATCTGACAGCAAGAAAAGTACTGCAAGCCTTGGGTTTCATGGCATCCTGCATAATATTGGTTCCTCATGCCAGACTGCATATGAGAAAACTACAGTGGTACCTAAGGAATTTATGGTCTCAACACAAGCACAGCTTAGAAACCCAGATTCCAATTATTCCATGCCTGAAGCAAGAATTCCTATGGTGGGCTCAGACTTGTCAATCAAACCCAGGATTGCCCCTCCACAGTACTCAACCAAGCCAAACCATCACGACGGACGCCTCATACCTCGGTTGGGGGGCCCACATGCTGGACAAGTGCATACAAGGCTTATGGACTCAAGACCAGCTGCACCTACACATAAATCTAAAGGAAATGCTGGCAGTAAAACTGGCAATTCAGGCATTCAGACCATTCCTCCAACAAGGTCATTTAATGATAAGGACAGACAACACCACAGTTATGTGGTACATCAACAAGCAGGGAGGCACACATTCGTATCCTCTTTGCCGGATGGCACTGGACATCTGGAATGTGGCCCTGAGCTACAACATTCAGTTGAAAGCAATTTTTGTACCAGGAAAAGAAAACATTCTAGCAGACATATTAAGCAGGACTACCACGGATGCACACGAATGGATGCTGCATCCGGACATCTTCAAAACCATTACAAGAAAATGGGGGCTTCCAGAAATACTTATTTGCATCCCCACGCAATCACCAGCTAAAGAAATTCTGCACAAGGACGTACCACCCACTTGCTTGGAAGGTGGACTCCCTATCCTTCAGTTGGAAAAACCTGACAGCATATGCTTTCCCACCACTTCCTTTGATGCACAAGGTGCTATTGAAGATCAAAGAGGACCGTCCAAGGATCATTCTGATAGCTCCAGACTGGCCAAGGCAACATTGGTACCCATTACTGAGGAGCATGTCTCGGGAACAAATATGGCCACTACCCCTGGTTCCCTTGCTGTTAACGCAGAACAACTACAACAATCTGCATCCAAACCTGAAAACTCTGCAGCTGACTGCCTGGAACATTGCATAAGACCAATTAACCCAAATTTATCCCAAAGGGTTAAAGACATTATCCTTGAGGCTCGCAGACCCTCAACAAGAAAAAATTATTCAGCAAAATGGAAAAGATATTTCATTTGGAGTACTGCAAAAGGAGAAGATGTGTCACTGGTAAACATGGCCAACATCCTAAAATACTTGGCTGAGCTCTTCCACACAGGCCTGTCCTATTCCTCCATCAAGATTCATGCATCAGCTATTTCAGCAGAATACGACTTGGATCCTCCTGTCTTCTCACATCCTCTGCTCAGACAGTTTCTGAGAGGAATTAAAAATGTAAAGCCTCCTAGGAAGCCACCATTACCAGCATGGGACTTGAACTTTGTGCTAGAAAAATTGACACTTCCTCCTTTCGAACCAGCAGCAACAGCAGAATTACAATACTTATCATAGAAGACTGCTTTCCTGCTGGCAATCACTTCAGCAAGAAGGGTATCTGAACTTCAGGCATTAATGGCAGTACAACCCTTCCTGATCTTCCATCAAGATAGTGTCCATGAGAACAAATCCTTCCTTTATGCCTAAGGTGGTCTCCAGAGTTTCCTTAAATCAGGCTATCCACCTACCTACATTCTTCCCAACCCACAGAACAGGGAGAAAGACTGCTGCATACCTTGGATGTACATAGACAATTACGCTACTACCTGGACAGAACCAAGGGCAATAGAAAAACTGACCAGCTACTGGTAGCATATGCAACAGGAAGGGAAGGAAAAGCAATTTCAAAACAGACAATCTCCAAGTGGATAGGAAATTGCATTAGATTTTGTTACTCCTACCATGGAAAGAAAACTCCAGAGAACATCAGGCCTCACTCTACAAGGGCTACAGCCACTACCACAGCCTTCTTACGAGGAGTGGCTACCAAGGACATTTTAGAGGCTGCTACTTGGAGCTCCGTGCATACATTTGCCAAGCATTATAATTTACCTTTATACTCTAGATCCTGAGCAGGTTTTGCCACTGCTGTTTTGCAAGGGATCCTAACTACACCATAACTTTATTTTTCCTCCTCCCCAGTTTGGCTATGGTATTCTACCCATTTGTAAGGACTGCAGATGCATCCTTGAAGGACATAGTACAGTTTTGTACCTACCATAAATGTAGATGTCCGATAGGAATGCATCTGCAGTCAGGATTACCCACCCCTTCCCTCTGTGGTGCTCCTAGGGTATTTGCCCATCTTATAGCTAGCTGGGGAATCTATTATGGTGTATTTGTTTGTATATATGTACATACATGCTTATTTTTTGTGTTTGCTCTCTACTATTTGGAATCATTGCCATTTATCCAAATTTAGCCTTCCAAGAGGGCACCTGGCATCTGGGGCAAGAAACACTGAGGAAAATGGCGTCGGCTGATGCCTTTATACCCGAAGAACTGCCGCTATGACGTCGGGTGAAGTGCGACACCAGCCGAGGCCAGACCCAGACTTTGGAATCCGGCCGACCGAAGGCTGCCTGACGACAGGACAACCCATTTGTAAGGACTGCAGATGCATTCCTATCGGACATCTACATTTATGGTAGGTACAAAACTGTACTTTATGACTGCAGCTGTATTAGCACTCGAACATCTACATTTATGGTAGGTACAAAACTGTACTATCTTACAGGTCGAAGCAATGGGGTGCCTCCACCTCCAAATCAGGAGGTAACAAAGCACAACCCTACAGTAAACAGTCTCAATGACTTTCCTCTGCCATCTCCAAGCACTTATCTTTTGGCAGCCCCCTTGGGAGCGGAAACTAGCACTTCATGCTTAAAATTGGCATTTAATTACCCAGGGCAAGTGGGTATTAAACATAGTATCTCAGGGGTACAGATTTCATTTCTACACGTTGCCAATTCCAAACGGATGGCCAGATCTGCCACCAAACCAGTGGGCAGAGGCCCAGAAACAAGTCATGTCCCTCATGGATATGGGGGCTATTCAACCAGTGCCAGAAAAGGAAAAAGGACAATGATTTTATTAAAGACTTTTCCTGGTACCCAGAAAAGACAAAACATGGCGTCCAATTCTGGACTTATCAATTCTAAATACGTTCCTGGGCATTTCAAAATTCAAAATGCTGACTTTACAACAGCTGCTGCCTATGCTAGGCAAGAATGCCTGGGTTGGTAACTCTAGACTTAGAGGCATACCTGCATATCCCAATAAGGGAATCTTGCAGAAGATACCTCTGCTTCAAAGCAGGCTTTTTGCATTACCAATGCTCTGCACTGCTCTTTGGCTTATCTACTGCGCCCAGGGTCTTTACAAAGTTTCTAGCACCAGTGATTGCATTTTGCAGACAAAGAAACATTCAAATGTATCCATATTTGGACAATTGTCTCATTCAGGCAGAGGACAAGGACACACTTTTTCAACATCTGGCATTTGTAAAAAGGCTCCTAGCATGCATAGGGTATACCATAAATGAAAATAAATCACAACTGGTACCCTCTCAGATAATTACATTCCTGGGTGCAAGCTTGAATACAACTGCCCAGATGGCTTACCTCACGCCAGACAAACAAATTCAATTGACAACATACTTCAAACAAGTGGCAACAAAAACCCAGCTATCTGCAAGACAAATTCTGCAGGCTTTGGGGTTCATGGCATCCTGCATTATACTAATTCCATATGCAAGACTGCAAATGAGGAAACTTCAATGGTACCTAAAAAACTTATGGAGTCAACATTTTCACAGCCTGGAAACAATGATTCCTCTCATTCTTTGCCTGCAGCAGGAGTTTCTTTGGTGGTCAGAGGCATGTCACCAAAACAAGGTCTTACTAAAAGTCAGACAGGAAAAACCAAAAATGATTCTAATTGCTCCGGACTGGCCTCACCAACACTGGTACCCGCTTCTAAAGACTATGTCACACCTTCCTCCATGGTACTTGTCTCAAAACTCCTCACCTTTTGTCTCAGCAGAACTGTCAAATTCTGCACATTCAGCTCCAGACTCTGAATATTGCAGCATGGCTAATCAACTAATTTCACCAACCATATCTCTCAGTAAACCTGTGATGGTGTCATTTTGGAGGCCAGAAGGCCTAGTATTAGAAAATATTATGCTGATAAATGGAAGAGATTCTGTGCTTGGAACCAAGCACAAGGAACAGACACAGCAAAGCTCAATATTCCTCAGATTTTGCAATACTTAACTGAGATGCTTCACAAGGGCCTATCTTTTTCTAAAATAAAAATCCATGCCTCTGCCATCTCGGCTCATTACAACACAAAGCCTCCCCTCTTTTCTCATCCCCTGCTAAAACAGTACCTCAGAGGGGCCAAAAATTTAAGGCCTCCTAGGAGACCGCCAACTCCTGCATGGGACCTCAATTTTGTGCTGGAAAAACTCACCCTACCTCCTTTTGAACCAGCAGCTGCTGTGGATATAAAATTTCTTTCTTGGAAGACAGCCTTTCTTTTGGCAGTCACTTCAGCTAGAAGGGTTTCAGAACTACAGGCTCTCATGGCAGTGGAGCCTTTCATTATATTTTACCCGGACAGGGTGGCCCCTCAGGACCAATCCTTCTTTTATGCCTAAGGTGGTATCCAGTGTGGCTCTTAACCAGACCATTCACCTGCCAACTTTTTACCCAAATCCGCAGAACAAGGGGGAGTGGATTCTGCATTCATTGGATGTAGACAGACAACTAAGATTCTACTTAAACAGGATAAAATCCCCAAGAAAGTCTGAGCAACTACTGGTGGCATTTGCTGCAGGATCAGAGGAGAAGGCTATATCAAAGCAGACTATTTCTAAATGGATAAGCCATTGCATTCATTTCTGCTACTTGCACCATGGTAAACCTGTGCCCAAGGGGATCAAATCCCATTCCACCAGGGCTGCCTCTACTTCAGCAACTTTTCTTTGAGGGGTCCCTACCAGAGACATTCTAGAAGCTGCTACTTGGAGCTCAGTTCATACATTCACAAAGCATTACCATTTACCTCTCTTTTCTAAATCCAGGGCAGGCTTTGCCACTGCAGTCCTGCAGGGCCTTATAGCTACTCCTAATGCTGTTTAGTTCCGTCCTCCCATCCATAGCTTTGGGAATCTACCCAAATGTAATGACTGCAACAGTGAAACAGGAAGAACATAGTACAGTTGGGTACACTTACCATAAATGTAGATGTTCGAGTATATTCACTGTTGCAGTCCGGGTTACCCACCCGCCAGCTCCCTTTCTATACCTTTTCTTTCCTTCACTATGCTCAAAAGCCTTTGTGCTGTATTTGCTTTTAGTTGAAGATAAATTTCATGTGTTCATTTATATATTTATAGTTGAATGTATCTATTTTTGCTCCCCATTTGGGGGACACCTGACATCTGGGGCAAGAAAAACTGATTAAAATGGCGTTGGCTGCATGTTTTATACCCCTGACATCATGGAAGAGGAGATAGCAACCGACGCAGGACCCAAGACTTTGTTATTCAGGCTGACTGAGGGCAACCTGCCAGCAGATTACCCAAATGTAATGACTGCAACAGTGAATACACTCTAACATCGACATTTATGGTAAGTGTACACAACTGTACTTTATTCTGGTAGCAAGGAGGCCTAGCACTAGAAAATCTTATGCTGAAAAGTGGAAAAGATACTGTTCCTGGAGCCAAACTCAGGGGATGGGCACAGCAGTGCCCAGATTACCTCATATTCTTCAATACTTAATAGAAATGCTCCACAAGGGCCTATCATTCTTGTCAATTAAAATTCATGCCTCTGCCTTTTCAGCACATTATAATACTGATCCACCCCTCTTCTCTCACCCCCTGCTAAAGCAGTTCCTCAGAGGGGCCCAAAATTTAAGACCCCCAGGTGAGCCCCTACTTCAGCCTGGGACCTTAACTTTGTATTGGAAAAGCTCACTCTACCTCCATTTGAACCAGCTGCAACTGCAGAGTAGAAATTCCTTTCTCGGAAAACAGCCTTCCTTCTAGCCATCACTTCAGCAAGAAGAGTGTCTGAATTACAGGCCCTCATGGCAGTGGAGCCCTTCATTATCTTCCATGCAAACAGGTTTTCCCTCAGGACCAATCCTTCTTTTATGCCCAAGGTGGTGTCTAGTGTGGCCCTAAATCACTCCATTCATCTGCCTACTTTTTTCCCGAATCCACAAAACAAAGGTGAATGAATACTGCACTCTTTGGATGTGCACAGACAACTTAGATTTTATTTGGACAGGACCAAGCCTCTCAGAAAATCTGAACAGCTGCTAGTTGGCTTTGCTGCAGGGGCAGAGGGGAAGGCCATTTCAAAGCAAGCCATTTCTGAATGGGTAGCCCATTGCATTCATTTCTGCTATAAGCACCATGGAAAACTACCCCACAGAGGGGATAAGATCACATTCCACCAGGGCTGCATCTGCCTCTACAGCCTTATTCAGAGGAGTACCTACCAGGGGCATCCTAGAAGCTGCTACCTGGAGCTCTGTACATACCTTCACCAAGCATTACCACATGCCTATTTTTTTCTAAATCTAGAGCTAGTTTTGCCACCACAGTCTTGCAGGGCTTAATAGCTGGTCATAATGCTCTCTAAATTCCTCCTCCGTTCTTTAGTTGTGGGAATCAACCCAAATGTAATGACTGCAACAGTGAAACACTAAGAACATAGTACAGCTGTGTACACTTACCATAAATGTAGATGTTCGAGTATATTCACTGTTTCAGTCCTGGTTACTCTCCCTCCAGCCCCCTGACTTCTCTTGGCTCTACTTTCCTTCGTTTGGTGTATTTAAGCTTTTTGGTGTATTTGCATTTTGTTGGAGGTGTAACCTAACATATAATTGTTTCCCATTATGGGGGCACCTGACATCTGTGGCTAGAAAAACTGATGTAATGGCATCGGCTGCATGTTTTATACCCCTGACGACTTGACGTCATGGAAGAAGAGACGGTATCCGACGCAGGAATCCAAGACTTTGATATTCAGGACAGCTGAGGGCTTACCTGCAGGCAGATAACCCAAATGTAATAACTGCAGCAGTGAATACACTCGAACCTCTGCATTTATGGTAAGTGTACACAACTGTACTTTCTGTACACTCCTTCACCAAGCATTACCACTTACCTGTTTTTCTAAATCCAGAGCTGGATTTGCTACAGCAGTCTTACAAGGCCTGCTAGCCAGCCCTAACACTTCTTGACTGCCTCCACCCTCCCTCTGCTTTGGAAATCAACCCAAGTGTGATGACTGCAACAGTGAAACACTAAGAACATAGTACAGTTGTGTACACTTACCATAAATGTAGATGTTCGAGTGTATTCACTGTTGCAGTCCTGGTTTCCTTCCTTCCAGCCCATTGGCTTTCTCTATCCTTTCTACCTATCCTTTTTATGGCCATTTTTTATGGCAGGGGTATTTACTTTTTATTTGAGGTGTTCCACACTGTGTAATAGCTTCCTATTTTGGGGGCTCCTGACATCTGGTGCAAGAAAAACTGATGCAATGGTGTCAGCTTCATGTTTTATACCCCTGACGTCATGGAAGAGGTGACAGCATCTGATGCAGAAATCCCAAGACTCTGGTATTCAGGCCGACTGAGGGCTACCTGCAGGCAGATAACCCAAGTGTGATGACTGCAACAGTGAATACACTCAAACATCTACATTTATGTTAAGTGTACACAACTGTACTTTCCTTCGCTTCTGACTGGGAGCCAATCATTACCAATTTCGAGCTCTCCCCTTTGATCTCACCACAGCCCTCCGGGTGTTCACCAATGTAATGGCGGTAGTAGCAGCTCACCTGAGGCTTCAGGGCATTTAGGTCTTTCCGTACCTGGACAACTGGCTCTGTACTGCCCCTTCAGAGCATCTATGTCAGGCCTGGGACTCTTTCCTTCAGCTAACCAACAAGTTGGGCATTACAATCAGTATGAACAAGTCTGCTCTTCTCCCGATTCAGATTTTAGATTTCATCAGGGCACGGCTGGACACAATACATACAAAGGTGTTCCCCACATTAAGACAGGATATGCAGCTTGAGGTTGCACGTCTTACACATTCTTCAGACCCTTTTTACCAACAGCCGAAGCAGTGTTATGGGCTCTGGGTTCCATGGCGGCCACGATAAATGTTCTTCCAATGGCATGCCTTCATATGAGGGTGCTGCAGTGGGCACTTGCAGTTCAGTGGTCACTGTAAGACCTTCCATAGTCTTTTCTGGTGAGAATTTCAAAAGTGTGCAGGGACTCCCTTTGGTGGTGAATTCAGCCCCCGGATCTCCTCAAGGGACGTCCGTTTCAACCTGCTTTCCCCAAGACCATGGACGCCTCTCTACTAGGGTGGGGGAGAGCACTGCTCAGGAAGGACAGTCCAAGGCATGTGGTCCCCTTCCAAGACCTATCTGCACATCAATGTTTTAGAGATGAGAGCGGTTCTTCTTGTGTTGCAGGCTCTTCATGCTCCTCTTCCTCTGAGAACGATTGCAGTTCAGACGGACAAATATTCAGTGGTCTGGTATGTCAACAAACAAGGGGGAACCAGATTTTATCCCTTATGTCAAGAGGCCATGAGAGTGTGGGAATGAGCGATCTCCACTGGTCACTTTCTGGTGGCAACGCCCATCCCGGGACAGTCCAACATTCTAGCGGACAGGCTCAGTAGATTGATCCTAATGCCTTACGAGTGGTCTCTGAATCCCTCAGTAGCAGAACAGATCTTTCTAGAGTGGGGTCGTCCTTGCTGCGATCTCTTCGCATCTCCTTCCAATGCGAAATGCTGCAAATTTTTTGCTCTGAACATACACCACCCCCACCCCCCCACCCCCCCGCAGGAGCAGCTCTGATTCATGCTTTGCCTCCCGGGCTTCTTTATGCATATCCTCCTCTTCCCCTTATGTCCAAGCTTCTACAGAAAGCCTGAAGGCTGGGGAGCACTGTGATCCTCATTGCCCCATTCTGGCCCCCTCGACAGGTTTGGTTTCCCCTTACTCAGGTCTCATCTAGTTGCTCCACCATGGACATTGGATCCGGCCCCAGATCTGCTCTCACATCCCTCGGGGATCCCCTCATCCAGATGTGGACAGTCTGAAGCTCACTGGTTGGCTGCTCCGGTTCCCATGATTACATTCTGGTAGTGGCTCATAAATCGCCTGCCAGAAAAGTCTACCGTAGTAAATGGAAATGCTTTTCTATATAGGCCAGTCAGAGGTCTTTGGATTCTTTTACTGCTCCGCTTTCAGCAGTTTTAGATTTTCTGGATAGCATTTTTCAACAGGGCGCTAGTTCCTCTATGGTTAAAGTCCAGCTAGCAGCCATTTCTAATTTTCATGTTGGGGTAAACATGTCTTCATTGGCTTTTTCTAAACTTTGTAAAACCTTTCTCAAAGTTGCTTTTCTTCTCAGACCCCCATTTAAGGACCCGATTCCGCCGTGGGACCTCACCTTGCTGTTGTAGGCATTGGATGTCCTTCAAGGATGCATCTGCAGTCCTTACATATGGGTTGTCCTGCCTCAGGCAGCCCTCCGGTCGGCCGGATTCCAAACACTGGGTCCGGCGTCGGCTGATGTCGCCCTTTACCCCGATGTCAGAGCACCTGGGGTGTAAAAGCATCAGCCGACACCATCTTCCTCAGTCTTTCTTGCCGCGAGTTGCCCGAAGCAGAAGCAGTTCGCAAGTGCCGGTCGGCCAGCTCCTGTGATTTCAGCTACCGAAGACTTCAAAAAAGCTAAGTACCTCGTTGGGGACTCTTTCTTGCCTCAGCTGATGTCAGATCAAACGCTTAAAGTTAATAATTGTTTATCTTGTGGGAAACAAATACCTCATAAGGATTTCCACTCTTACTGCTTACCCTGCCTAGGCCCAGACCACGACGTCTCGGCCAGTTCAGCCTGTGCTTCCTTCAATAAACGCACTCTTAGGCGTCGGGCAGAGTTTGCAGAGGAATTTTTTGGGGACAATTTTTGTTATATCATGTCGTCGGAGCTTCCGACAGCACATTTACCCAAAAAACGAAAGGATAAGGACCGACACACGCGGTCTGCGGTTTCGGCCGACTCCACGCCTAGGCCTACCGCGAGTGTCTCGGTCTCTTCTGAAGCCGAATCTCTACCGCTTCAGACCGACGACACCGCACAACCGTAACCGGTGCGAGGCCATTCCTGAGTCGGTCATAGAATTTCCGTCTGAAACCGGTGCTCAGGAAATATCCGACACCATTTCTGCTGATAAATCTACCCCAGCACGTGGGGCAGCCAGGCCTCCTGTATCCATGTCCATTAAGGCCTTTACATGGGCTAAAGCTGCTAAACAGCCAAAATCTCTCCCTCCCAAGGCTATTCCTCAGGGATCCACTACCAGTTCACAAATCTTAACCTTGGCTGAGGACCTTATTTCCTTAATCAGGGGCTCTCAGCCACATCCAGACAGGGGCTCTCAGCCTCCTCCAGGCAAAAGGTCCAGGGTTGAGCAGCCAGATGCCCAGTCTTCTGATGAGGCCTCAGATGACTCTGTCCTTTTGGACTACCAGGAGGAGGCCCTTCTGGCCTACGAGGATTCTGATGCAGAGGAATCTATTCCCTCGGCCTCCCCACCCAAAGAGTTTTCCTTTGGGGAGACCCTTCACACCATGAGAGAGCATTTCAAATGGCAAGGCCAGGAATTCTCTGACTCCAGAAAGAGGTTAAGGACCTTTTTGCATTTACCTCAGCATAGACCTTTGGCTATCCCTCCTGTTTTGAATGTTATAGAAGATGTGTACTCTGAGTCTAGTATTTCCCCTGACTCCCTTCCTCCGGCCCCTGTCAAACCTGACAGGTACTACAGGGTCCCGGACTCTCATCTATACCTTTACAAGGGCCACTCTGCTGACCCAGAAACTATTTCCCAGGGCCCTAAAGGGGTTACAACTACCACTGCCAAGAATCCACTTCCTTCTGAAAGGGAATCCAGGGCTTTAGAGAGATGGGGTAAAAAAGTGTATACTACTTCCACTCTTTCTATGAGAGCATTAAATTGTCAATTCCATATGATACAGTATCAAGAGTATCTGTTAGATGAATTGCATAAAAAACTATCCTCACCTGAACCCCTAGACCGCAAGGCCCTTCAGGATCTGGTGCATAACTCTCAACAGGTTAGCAACCATTTCTTACAGTGTGGTTATGATGCATTGGAAGCTTCATGTAGGTCAGCAATGACAGGTGCAGTTATACGTAGACATGCTTGGCTGAAGGAACAAACACTGCCAGATCATGTTAAAGCAAAGCTTCTGGATGCACCACTGGAAAAACAAAAGTTATTTGGTTCCACGGCTCAAGAGGTCTTAAAGAAATTTGAGGAAAAGGCTAAGTCAGTACAGACAGTCAAAGATTTTCTCCAGGTCCAACCACCAAGATTCAGCAGAAATTGGCCTTCTAAGAATTGGTCCTTTCCGGACACAGACAGGTTTCAAAGAGGCAAAAATAGGCATGCCAGAGGTAGAGGGCAAGCTAGAGGCTCCTACAGAGGACGTCAGTGGCAGCCTCCTAACCAAAGAGGTAGTGCAGGACCTACACCTGCTGCACAAGGACAAACTCAATTACTTGACTTTGACCCCACCAACCAGGGCTCAATTGGAAGCACCTTTGGACGGAAAGCTATCTTTATTCTCAGGAAATTGGCACATTATTACAAGGGACAAATGGATACTGCAAATAATAGACAAAGGATACAGATTCCATTTTCATACATTACCAAAAAGACAAGGCATGCCAAATCTGCCACCGAATCAAAGGACAGAGGCTTTCAAGCAAATTTCCAAACTACTGCAAATGAAAGCAATAGAAAAGGTTCCTCTCATAGAACAAGGCCAAGGATTTTATTCCAGACTATTTCTTGTCCCAAGAAAAGAAAAGCAATGGAGGCCTGTTCTGGACTTGTCCGCACTAAATACTTACCTCATTGTGCCAAAATTCAAAATGCTGACCTTACAGCAACTCCTTCCCATGCTGGGCAAGGGGTCCTGGCTGGCAACTCTAGACCTCAAGGAGGCATACCTGCATGTCCCTATCAGACAAAGTTGCAGAAGACACCTCAGATTTCTTGCAGGTTCAGAGCATTATCAATTCTCAGCATTGCCCTTTGGCTTATCTACTGCGCCCAGAGTATTCACGAAATGCCTGGCATCAGTAATTGCACATTGCAGACTTCAGGGGATTCAAATATACCCATACCTGGACGACTGCCTTATACAAGCGGACAGCCAACAAACATTGGTAAAGCACTTGAATTATGCCATTCGCCTACTTCAGGCTTTGGGATACACAGTCAACATTCAGAAATCAAGACTTGTTCCATCCCAAAGAATAATTTTTCTGGGTGCAAAACTAGATACAACCACCCAAATGGCTTTTCTCACGGAAGAAAAACAAGAACAACTACCGGATTATTTCAGAAACCTGACAAAACAAACCCAACTGACTGCAAGGAAAATCCTGCAGGCCCTGGGTTTCATGGCATCTTGCATTCTTCTGATTCCACAAGCAAGGCTGCATATGAGGAAACTACAATGGTACCTAAGGAGTCTATGGTCTAAACACAGCCACAGCCTAGAAGCTTTGATCCCCCTCATTCCATGCCTTCAAAAGGAATTTCTGTGGTGGGCTCAAGCAAGCCAGTCAAACATGGGTCTGCCTTTCAGCAAACCAAATATCAGCCAAAGCATCACAACGGATGCCTCAGACCATGGATGGGGAGTGCACATGGAGGGCAGATGCATTCAAGGACAATGGACACAAACAGAATTTCGCCTGCACATAAACCAAAAGGAAATGCTGGCAGTGATGCATTCAATCGAGGCCTTCAAGCACTTTCTACATCAAGGCCACCTGCTAATAAAGACAGACAATACCACAGTTATGTGATACATAAACAAGCAAGGAGGTACCCATTCTTACCCTCTTTGCAGGCTGGCAATGAATCTTTGGGAACTTCCCCTAAAACTCAATATAGAGCTGCAATCCCAGTTTGTACCAGGAAAAGACAATGTACTGGCGGACAGCCTAAGCAGAAACATCATGGATCCACACGAATGGATGTTGCACCCAGACACCTTTCTTCAAATAACACAATCATGGGGAAGGCCAGACATAGATCTTTTTGCCTCCCACCACAACCATCAACTGAAGAAATTCTGCACAAGGATATACCACCCACAAGCATGGAAAGTGGACGCTCTCTTTCAGCTGGAAAACTCTAACAGTATATGCATTTCCACCTCTTCCGTTAATGACCAAGGTCTTACTGAAGATCAGGACAGAACAACCAAGAGTGATTCTGATAGCTCCGGACTGGCCAAGACAACACTGGTACCCACTGTTAAGGAGCTTGTCACGCACAAAACCGTGGCCTCTACCACAATGGCCACTTCTTCTGAGACAGCACAATTACAAAACTCTGCACTCAAGCCTAAAAACCTTGCAGCTGACAGCCTGGAAAATACCTTGACTCCTCGCCTGGATAAACTATCCAAAAGGGTAAAGGATATCATCAAGGAATCTCGGCGACCTTCCACAAGAAAGGCATATTCAGCAAAATGGAAAAGATTTCGCACTTGGAACTCCACAAAGGGCCAAGATCCGACAGTAATGAGCATTCCACATATCCTGGAATACTTGGCAGAAATGCTCCATAATGGCCTTTCTTACTCTTCCATAAAAATTCATGCTTCAGCAATTTCAGCAGAGTACAACACTGATCCACCTGTATTTTCTCATCCGCTGCTAAAGCAGTTTCTAAGAGGGATAAAAAACATCAACCCTCCAAGGAAACCACCAGTGCCTACATGGGACCTTAACGTCATGTTGGAAAAATTAACTCTACCTCCCTTTGAACCAGCAGCATCTGCAGAACTACAGTTCCTGTCTTGGAAGACTGCCTTCCTTCTGGCCATAACCTCAGCAAGAAGAATATCTGAGTTACAGGCCCTCATGTCAGTACAACCATTTCTTACTTTTCATCAGGACAGAGTCTCATTGAGAACCAATCCTTCATTCATGCCAAAGGTGGTGTCCAGTGTCTCACTGAACCAAGCTATTCACCTGCCTACCTTCTTTCCAAATCCACAAAATAAAGGAGAGAAACTTCTGCATACCCTGGACATTCACAGACAGTTGCGCTACTACTTGGACAGAACTAAGACTTACAGGAAAACTGAACAGCCCTTCGTAGCATATGCTGCTGGTGTAAAAGGAAAAGCAATTTCCAAACAGACAATTTCAAAATGGATAGGGAATTGCATTCAATTCTGTTACTCTTTTCATGGCAAAACTGTGCCAGCCAACATTAGACCTCATTCCACCAGAGCCACAGCCACCTCCACAGCCTTCGTAAGAGGGGTGGCTACAAAGGACATCTTAGAAGCTGCTGCATGGAGCTCCATGCATACATTTTCCAAGCATTGCAACTTACCTTTATATTCCAGATCCAGAGCAGGCTTTTCTACTGCAGTCCTGCAGGGCATTTTAGCTACACCATCCTTTTCTTAGGTCCTACCACCCCCAGCTTGGCTATGGTATTCTACCCGTATGTAAGGACTGCAGATGCATCCTTGAAGGACATAGTACAGTTTTGTACCTACCATAAATGTAGATGTCCGATAGGTATGCATCTGCAGTCAGGATTTCCCTCCCTCCTACCCCTCTGTGGTATTCTTTGGGTATTTATCCCTCTTTCTAGCTAGCTGGGGTTATCTTTTATGGTGTATTTGTTTTATATTACTGTGCATGTTTGGAATTTTTTGCATCTCTCCAAATTTAGCCTTCATTAGAGGGCACCTGGCATCTGGGGCAAGAAAAACTGAGGAAGATGGCATCGGCTGACACTTTTATACCCCAGGCGCTCTGATGTCAGGGTAAAGGGCGACATCAGCCGACGCCGGACCCAGACTTTGGAATCCGGCCGACCGAAGGGCTGCCTGAGGCAGGACAACCCATATGTAAGGACTGCAGATGCATACCTATCGGACATCTACATTTATGGTAGGTACAAAACTGTACTTTTCTCCCCCCTTTGAGCCTGCGGCATCTGTGGATCTACACTTTTTGACTTGGAAAACTGCCTTCTTGGTTGCCATCATGTCTGCTAGAAGGGTGTTGGAGCTTCAAGCTCTTTCTATCAAAGTCCCTTGTATGATCTTTCACAAAGATAGAGTGTCGCTACGCACTAACTCGTTCTTCCTTCCTAAGGTAGCTTCGGAAGCCAATATTAATCCAACCATTAATTTGCTGGTATTTTTCCTAACTACCAGAACAAAGGGGAATACAAATTACATTTACTGGACGTACATAGGCAGTTGAGGTTTTATCTTCCCAGGATTAAACCATTCCGCAAGTCTGATCACAACTTTTTGTGTCCTGTGCCAAGCCCTTCTTTGGTAAACTTGTTTCAAAAGTGACAGTTGCCCGCTGGATTTCACAATGCATTGGCCGGGCTTATTCAGAAAGAGGTTTGTCTCTACCAGGAAAAGTGAAGGCTCGTTGACCCGATCTATGGCTACGTCAGCAGCTTTTTGGTCTAGGGTCTCTTTGGATGATATTTGTTCAGCTGCTACTTGGGCCTCATCTCACACCTTTATTTCTCATTATAAATTGGATTTGGTCTGTACCAGTAGAGCATCCTTTGGCTCTGCGGTGCTCCTGAATATCTTTGCATGAGAGCTTCCCAAGAGTTAGGTAGCTGGGAACTCTGTCCCACAGGTTGAAGAGCAAATGAAGTAAGCTACTTCAGATAAAGAAGTTATGTACTCACCTTAACATTCCATCTGAGTAGTTCTACTTCATTTGTCTTCAACCGTTTCCCCCCCCTCCTTCCCCCTAACCTTATCTTTTGGGGTATGACATGTCCTTTGTATCGGACAGTTATTATTGGGATCCTTGCTCCTGTCCAGGCTAAGGTTTTTTTTGTGACAATTGGTGATTGATGATAAGGTGTCATTGGGTCAGGTGTCTGATACCTGTTAGGCAGCAAACTCAATCTGAAGGGAGATGAGGGTGCATTATGGGTAAGGGGAGGCGCATGGACCTCGGAGCCATAGCTGGAAAATGTGGCCATGTCTGATCCGATGTGGATCCGAAGACCCACAGGTTGAAGACAAATGAAGTAGAACTACTCAGATGGAACTTTATGGTGAGTACATAACTTCTTTTTTTAGGATATTAATCTGCAGTTTATAGTTGATTACTGTAATGTTCTTGAGTACAAAGAGCATTTCTGCATAAGACTTTAGCAGAAATGGAGATGCTGATTATTTCAGATGTAAGCTGAGTGACACTCATAGCACTTAAGTCATCTTGAGCTGGCAGGGGGAAAAAATAAACTGCAGTGCAAACTGAATGCTTGGGCAGCAGAAATACCGAGGAGGGGTTAACTGTGGATAGCAGAAAATGAAGTGACAGGATTTCTACAGATCATTTGTATTGCAGGTATTGATCAAACAGAATACAGATGTAATACAATGTAAATCTTCAGGCATAGTACTGAAACAAGATATTCCTGCATTAGAATCAGAAGTAGGAGTGCAATGGTCTAAACTAACCATAGTATGATAACTGATTAAATGCATCAGATATTTTTCTTTGGTCATCGCCTTTGCATAGATTACATGAAACAGTGTGCACGGTACCAATATGCAGTTCATCCATACAAAATATCATTTAGTTAGTTAAAGCAAGAATTTGAACCACTATAGATGACAAAACAAGCAGTGAAATGGATAACACTGAAGTTATGATGGTGGCAGTGCAGCAGTTGGACATTGTTTAATATTCATCTCTCATTGAGCTTTATACATTCATGATTCACCAGATGCTTTATGTTCATCACTACCAAAGGCATATTAAAACCAGCAGAGTCATTTGTAGTTTAGCAGTATACCTTATTTTTGTGAGGGTAATGTAAGGCTTTCCCATTGCTGGTGTGGTTCTCCCTCATGACCAGGTGACCCTGGACAAGTCCCAAATGGTATGTACTGCTGTTAGTCATAATATTGCGTTATATTTCAGAACTTCTTTTCATTCCCAGCTCTTCTTGCTACAGTGCAGTGTCCTGGAATGCTTTAAGCATGTGTTGTGTGCATGTATGCCCACATACTTGGCAACACTTGCATAGTCCAACAATTTTGCCATTTTTTAAAATGATTATTATTGAACTTAGACTTGACTGTTCCAGCTCTTTATATTCAGACAATTTTGCATATTAGTGTCAGTGATGATTCTGATGGATTTTTTTCAAATTTTTTTTTTTAAGTATTGGTATGGTCCGAGATATTGGTGTGCTTGCAGCTGGAGGGGGAGGTGAATTTTAATGTATGAAATTTAGTTTCTTGACATTCATATCTGATGCTGTTATTTTCATTCATTACTCAACTGATGGATTTTGATTTGAGACTGTAATAAGACTCTACTGCTTCATCCAGATCATCAGATCCTAGAACTCTCGAACTCCTGTCTTTACCCATAATGCCTCACCAACCTACCTCACTAATATACCTCAGATCTCATTTGTTTCCAGTAGGTTTCACATGCGAATTCCTAACTCTCTAGCATTTTTGGTGTAAACTTCAAATTTCCTCTTACTAATTGGGAATTTTACGTATCTTCTTCCTCCCTCCTATAATTTACTTTTTAGCTTCTCCTTTTCTCAGTGCTAAGTTACTGTTTTTCAGTACGTTTTCTTACCATTGTTGATATTCATTTGTACTGCTTGAATGCTTTTTTTGTCATTGTTGGTATTTTTTCTTCTTTCCTCACTTTTCTCTTTCCTTTGTACATAAAAAGTCTTGTTTGTCTGTTGGTGTAGTTGGTAGTGCAATTGTATCACTTCTCAGCCTTTTCACTACAACTTTGTTGTTACTGCCATTTTGTTGATAGCCCTGTTAAGATGTCAGAAAAACCTTCCAGTGATGCCCACAGGGAATGTTTGTCTGGGTCCAGCCTGCCTTGATATAGACTGCGATGTCTGCCCTGGTTTCAAATCTAGTGCCTTGATTGATCATAAAAACAAGCTGGTTCTCCGGGATCTCTTGCCTTTTAAATCCTCTTCCTCTGTGGCTGGGGCTCAGATC
Organism: Protopterus annectens; assembly: GCF_019279795.1. NCBI lineage: Eukaryota > Metazoa > Chordata > Ceratodontiformes > Protopteridae > Protopterus > Protopterus annectens. Next base: position 360,884,860 of record NC_056736.1, read on the forward strand.
CCTAAGAAGCCTGAAAAAGGTAAGAGTGATCTTCAAACTAAGGACAGGGAGCTGCTAAAAAGGTCTCTTGAATGACCTTCACCTTCGGCTTTGGCTTCCACGATGGAGCCGTCTGCCAGGGTCCTAAAAAAAGTTGGATCTGTCAGTCCCAGGTCCGGCACCCAGAAGCACAAGATCTCAGTGGATCTGTACCCTTCTATTCCCATCGGATCCAATTTCATCCAGGCTCCCCTCCCCATTCCTACAAGAGTTGCCTCAAAGGCATTCTAAACCTCCTCCTACTACCTCCTCCCGTCAGTCCTCCAGAAGACTTTCCAAAGCAAACATAGGATGATAAGGAAGTTCCTCAGAGCAGAGATACAGATGGGGTTCTCCTGGCTCCCACACCTTCTGGGCCTGAGAGTCGACGTCTTATTACTTCTCTGTTGATATCTTCTTTTCTTATCCATCCTTCCATTTTGGAGCTGTTGTATCCGAGATCTCTGGGGGTGTCTATTTCTGATCCAGAGAACATTGTTTCTTCGACTCCAATGGTTTCCCTGAGTTGAACAGTGCAGAGTACCTTGGAGATGAAAAACTGTCAGAGCTGAAGTATTGGCATCAAATCTGGAGGCTTGGAGTCGACTCCGAAGCTTTTGGCACAGTCTCTTCCCCTCGGTGTCTCAGTACTGCATAGCTCTGGTCCGACTCTCTCCTTACATGGAATACTGATGGGGTTACAAAGGATGACAGTGTATGAGAGTTTTTTGATTCAGATCTGTTGGCGTTTCTCATAGGCATTCCACTTTTATGGTCATGGAGAGGGTTTTATCTATGCCTAGAGAACAGGCATCCCAGCCTCCATGAGATCAGACAGCCCTACCTCATACTGTTCTGTGTCCTGAGCCTCTGTCATCTCTTCTACTGGGACAGCCAGCCCAAGCAGGCTTCCAGCCAGTCCATCAGGGCATTGTACTCTCTTCCTATACTTCCAAAGAACACTCCACGGAGGAAATCCCTCATGAGACAACATTAGATTGTCCACAGGAATCTCTCAGAGAGGAAGATTTTGATGAGGGGAGGCATCTCCCAGATTATCACCTGACAACATCGTCTTTGAAGACAATCCTGGACCTCTAGAAACAGAGGTGCTTGGATGTTCTTCGTGTTTCACTGTTGCAGTCATTACATTTGGGTAATCCTGCTGGCAGGTTTCCCTCAGTCGGCCTGAATTCCAAAGTCCTGGGTCCTGCGTCTGCTGCTGTCGCCCCTTCCCTGATGTCAGGTCATCAGGGGTATAAAAGATGCGTCCAACACCTTTTTCTTTAGTCTTTCTTGCCACGCGGTGCCTGAAGCAGAAGCAGTTCGCATGTGTTGGTCAGCCAACTCCTGAGATTTTCATGTTTGAGTTTCAGATCCGAAGTCTTCAATAAAGCTAAGTACCCCATTGGGGAAACTTTTTTCTTGCTCCAGACTGATGTCAGAAAAAGTAAATAGTTGTATTTCTTGTGGAAAGCAAATACCTCATAAGGATTTTCATTCTTACTGTATTCCTTGCCTAGGCCCTGATCGCAACGTTTCTGGTTGTTGGTTTTGTGGGCAAAGAAAAGGAGAGAGATGGACAACCGAGGCCCAAAACCGATGACGAAGCTTCTCCTAAGCCAGTCGCCAGTTCTCCGTGAGGTGCTTTTGCAGCCCCTGACGCCCGCTACTTTAGAGTCGCAGGCCGCTACCAACTCCCACATGGAGTTGGCCATGCCGCTGGAAACTCAAGGTATTGGAGCCTAGGATACTATTCCTTCAGATGGGTCTGGTGCCGCTGAGCAGGCACAGGCTTCTGAGGGTGTATTCAGACCTAAACATCTTTACATTAAACTGACTTCAGCTTCAAAGGCAAAGACTAAAGCACCTTCTAAAGCAAAGAAACAAACTCAAGAGCCACGTGGTCAGGCCTCTGTGCCCTAAAAGCAGATGCTCAAAATGACCGAAGACTTTATTACCTTGATCAGGGGTTCCCATCCCCCTCCTGATAAGAGGCCTAGGCAAGAGACTGACTATGAATCTTCAGATCAGGTTTCCATTTCTTCTGATTCCTCTTCTGATCAGGAATATTCTCTTCCCCCTTATGAGGATTCTGATGTTGAAGAACCTATACCTTCAGCTTCTCCTCCAGAGGACTATTCTTTTGGGGAAACCTTGCATACCATGAAGGGAGCATTTCCACTGGGAGAGCCAAGATTTTTCAGAATCTAAAAAAGATGCTCAGGGATTTCCTTTTACTACGTCAACACAGGCCACTAGCCATTCCACCTGTGTTAGACATTGTAGATGTGTTTTCGGAGTCTAGTCTTACCCCTGACTCCTTACCTCCAGCTCCTGTTAAACCTGACAGATATTACAGGGTTCCTGACTCTCATAAATTCCTTTTTAAAAACCCTGCTGCAGACCCAGAATCTATTTCACAGGGTCCCAAAGGAGTTAAGGCTTCCGCTGCAAAAAACCCTACCCCCTCTGACAGAGATTCTAGGGCACTGGATAGATGGGGAAAAAAGGTTTACACATCTGCTACCTTGGCTATAAGGGCCTTAAACTGTCCGTTTTATATGCTCAAATATCAGCGACATGTCATGGCATTGCTTAAACAGAAAATGTTAAACTCTGAATATGCAGAAAACAATTAAATGCAGGATTTATTGCATGCAGCTGAACAAGTTGGAAAGCATACTTTGCAGTGTGGTTTTGATTCTTTGGAGGCCTCCTGCAGGGCCGCAGTTACGGGTTCTGTGATTAGGAGGCATGTTTGGTTAATGGAACAAAATCTGCCTGATCATGTCAAAGTTAAATTATTAGGTGCACCGTTACAGCATGATACTTTGTTTGGTGTTAAGGCAGAAGAGGTGTTAAAGAAAATGGAGGACAAAGCTAAATCTATGCAAACTGTCAAAGATTTTTTACAAGTACAGCCACCTAGGTTTAGTAGACACTGGCCAACAAAGAATTGGTCCTTTCCTGTGTCAGACAGACCTCAAAGGGGCAGATCTAGACGCCCTAGGCAGATCCCAGGCGCAAGGTTCATACAGGTCAAAGCAGTGGGGTGCTTCTACCTCCAAAATTGGAGAAGACAAATCACAACCATACAGGAAACAGTCCCAATGACTTCCCCCTGCCTGCACCAAGCACTTATCTCCTGGCAGCACCCTTAGGGGGAAAATTAGCACTTTTTTTTCTCAAAATTGGCACATCATAACCCAGGATAAGTGGGTTCTAAATATCGTGTCACAAGGCTACAAGTTCCATTTCCATACCCTGCCAAAGGCAAACGGCTGGCGAGATCTGCCAAAAAATAAATGGGCAGAGGCACAAAAACAAGTCTCATCCCTCATGGGCATGGGGGCCATTCAACAAGTACCAGAGCAAGAGCAGGGACAAGGATTTTACTCAAGACTGTTCTTGGTACCCAGAAAGGACAAGGCCTAGAGGCCAATACTGGACCTATGTATTCTGAACACATTCCTGGATATACCAAAATTCAAGATGTTGACTTTGCAGCAGCTTCTGCCCATGCTGGGCAAGAATGCCTGGCTTGTGACTTTAGACCTAAGAGAGGCATACCTGCATGTCCCAATCAGACAAATATGCAGAAGATACCTCAGATTCAAGGCTGGCTCAATGCATTAACAATTCTCTGCATTGCCCTTTGGCTTATCTACTGCGCCCAGGGTCTTTATAAAGTGCCTGGCACCAGTAATTGCATTTTGCAGACAAAGTGGAATACATATATATCCTTACTTGGACAACTTGTCTAATTCAAGCAGAGAACAAGGACGTTCTTCTACAGCATCTGGGGTTTGTGAAAAGACTTCTAACATGCCTAGGATACACAGTCAACGAAAAGAAATCAAAACTAGTACCCTCTCAAGAGATAATATTCCTGGGTGCAAGCTTAAATACAACTCCCCAGATGGCTTATCTCACGCCAGACAAACAAAGGCAACTGACTACCTATTTCAAAATGTTGGCAACAAAGGCCCAGTTATCTGCAAGAAAAATTCTGCAGGCTTTGGGCTTCATGGCATCCTGCTTCCCACTAATTCCATATGCAAGACTGCATATGAGGAAACTTCAATGGTACCTAAAAAGTGTTTGGCCTCAACATTGCTACAGCCTGGAAACTTTGATTACTCTCATTCCCTGCCTGCAACAGGAGTTTTGATGGTGGGCAAAGGCTTGTCACCAAAACAAGGGACAGCTATTCACATTACCACCAGCCAGGCAGACACTAACAACGGATGCATCAGATTATGCCTGGGGGGCCCATATGGCACGAAGATGCATTCAGGGCACATGGACCTCAAACCAAATGCATCTACATATCAATCAAAAAGAGATGCTAGCTGTTCAAAATGCCTTGGCAGCCTTCAAGGACCTACTTCATCCGGGACAACTACTGATAGACAGACAACACCACGGTCATGTGGTATATAAACAAGCAGGGGGGCACACATTCTTTCCCCCTTTGCAGACTAGCCATGACTTTGTGGGACACAGCATAGACTTACCAAGTAGATCTGCAGGCACAATTCTTGCCAGGAAGGAAAAATACTCTGACAGACGAACTAAGCAGAAAACCTCATGGATCCCCACGAGTGGCAGCTGGATCCACAAGTCTACAGCATGATAACAAGGAAATGGGGATGCCCGGACATAGATCTATTCGCCTCCCCTCACAACTACCAACTAAAAAGATTCTGCACAAGGATTTATCACAGACAAGCATGAAAAGTGGACGCCCTATCTTTCAGCTGGAAAAAACTGTCAGTATATGCCTTTCCCCCACTGCCTCTCCTCCCCAAGGTACTCCTAAAGGTCAGACAGGAGAAGCCAAAGATGATACTAATTGCCCCAGACTGGCCCCACTAGTACTGGTATCCAATACTAAGGAACTTGTCTCAATGCCCAGGTTGGACCTTACCTCAAATACTTCATCTACTGTCCCAGAAAACAATCAGATCCTGCACAGCCAACTCAGGACTTTAAACCTGACAGCATGGCGGATAATGTAGTCATACAAAACACACCTCTCAGTAAAGCTGTGATGGATGTCATTTTGGAAGCCAGAAGGCCTAGTACTAGAAAATCTTATGCTGGAAAATAGAAGAGATTCTGTGCTTGGAACCAGGCACAAGGAACTGATGCAGCTGTGCCAAATATTCCTCAGATTTTGCAGTACTTAACTGAGATGCTGGACAAAGGCCTTTCTTTTTCATCTATTAAAATTCATGCCTCTGCCATTTCGGCTCATTACAATACAGAGCCACCAATCTTTTCTCATCCCTTATTAAAGCAGTACCTCAGAGGAGCCAAAAATTTAAGGCCTCCAAGGAGATCACCAATGCCAGCATGGGACCTCAACTATGTCTTGGAAAAACTCACCCTGCCTCCTTTTGAGCCAGCTGCTACTGCTGATATAAAGTTTTTATCTTGGAAAACAGCTCTGCTCCTAACAATAACTTCTGCAGGATGAGTTTGAGCTACAGACACTCATGGCTGTGGAACCTTTTATCATTTTTTATCCAGACAGGGTCTCTCTGAGGACAAACCCAACATTTATGCCTAAGGTGGTGTCCAGTGTGGCTCTTAACCAAACTATTCATCTGTCCACTTTTTATCCAAATCCACATAACAAGGGGGAGAGAATTCTGCATTCTTTGGACGTACACAGACAGCTTAGAATCTACTTGAACAGAACCAAAGTTTTCAGAAAGACAGAGCAATTACCAGTAGCATATGCTTGCAGGATCACAAGGAAAGGCTATCTCAAAGCAGACCATTTCAAAGTGGATAGGTCACTGCATTAATTTCTGCTACTTACACCATGGCAAGCCAGTGCCCAAGGGCATTAGGCCACATTCAACCAGAGCTGAGCAGCCTTTCTCAGGGGAGTACCAACCAAGAACATTTTAGAGACTGCTACTTGGAGTTCAGTGCATACCTTTACAAAGCACTATCATCTGCCACTCTACTCTAAATCCAGGGCAGGCTTTGCCACTGCAGTTCTGTAGGGCCTCATAGCTGCTCCTAACGCTGTTTAGCTCCAGCCTCCCAACCATAGCTTTGGGACTCTACCCAAATGTAATGACTGCAGCAGTGAAACACGAAGAACATAGTACAGTTGTGCACACTTACCATAAATGTAGATGTTCAAGTGTATTCACTGTTGCAGTCCAGGTTACCCATCCACCATCCCCCTTTCTTCTGATGGAACCTATCTTTCTTTCCTTTGATTTATTACAACCTATGTAGTGTATTTGCTTGTAGAGGAAGGTAAAGTTTATATTGGTGCATGTATTTATATATATAAATTTTGGCTACCCTTTTAGGGGGCATCTGACATCTGGGGCAAGGAAAACTAAAGAAAATGGTGTTGGCCGCATCTTTTATACCCCTGACAACCTGACGTCAGGGAAGGGGCGACAGCAGCCGACGCAGGACTTTGGAATTCAGGCCGATTGAGGACAACCTGCCAGCAGGATTACCCAAATGTAATGACTGTAGCAGTGAATACACTCTAACATCTACATTTATAGTAAGTGTACACAACTGTACTTTTTCCTCTGCCCTTTCCCAAGAGGAATAAGTGTTCCTGGAGGTTTTTGGGGCTGGCCCATCTACTTCTTGGGTGACCCCCACCCTCCACCGACTTAGTCTGTCTGTGGGCATGGAAGGAGGCGGACACTTTTGAGCCAATACTGGATAAGATTCTTGACCCCTCCCCAAAGACCTTGTGCACTGGTTTAAGATAGTTCCTGTTGATGCCGTGGTTGTTGATGCAGCTACAAAAAAAAAACTAGCAGAGTTCCTCTGTCCATTCTTCTAATAGGGAGTCCAGGGTATTGAACATATTTGGGAAGCATGGTTTTGCCTTGGCAACCTTTACACTTGGGTCATTGAATTACTTGGCATATTTTACCAGACTGCAAAGGGATTTAATGAAGGAGCTTATTAAATCTCTTTCTGGGTCCATGTCCTCTGTGGATAGGAATAGAATCTCCCTGAAGCTGACCACTCTCCAATTTGTCCATGAGGTTGATCTCTCATGCTGGGGAAGGTACCTCATGGGAGGAAAGTTCAGACACAGCCATCAGGAGACATATCTGGATGCACTTATGTGATTTTGTGGAACCATTTAAGTCTTCTTTTGTCAATGCACCCTTTGACTGATCTTCATTTTTTGGCCCCATGGTTAAGGACAACACCCTCCAGGTACGAACAAGAGGAAAAGATCTTGTCTGCCATGGCTGTACATTTCTTCTTTAGGAACCCGTGAGGTGGCAGAAGAATTTGGTTTAAGGAGACCCAGGGTCCTTTATAGAAGTTGCTTGAAGATTGTTTCCTCAGGGGCAAAGGGAGGAACTCGAATGGAAGATGCTGTCCTTGTGGCAAAGGTGGTCCACAGAACCAGGGAACTAGAGATTCTTTGTCATATAGGCTGTATCAGTGCTCTTGAAAGGGGGGCCTGACTGTCCCTCTGTGGAGGCAGAAAGGGGTCATTTATCCTTACACCAGAGAGCCTGGCTATCTATAACAAAAGATTTGTGAGTGCAGAGGATTGTATGCAGAGGTTATACCATACCATTTCCCCTGCCTTCTCCAACCATTCTGAAAAAAAAAGCCTTGATGTGCCACCCTGTAAGAGGGAAGCAGCATCTCTAGAAATAAAAAAGCTGCTAGAAAAAGAGTTATCCAAGAAGTACCCTCAGACCAGAGAAGGTCCAGAACTTACTCAAGATTCTTCTTAGTGCCAAAAAAGTCAAGAGACTTGACACCAATTTTGGGTCTCAGCAAGTTAAATCCGTTTGTCCAGTATACAATGTTTTGGATGGTTAAGGTTCAGTCCATTTTGCCCCTATTGCAGAAGGACAGTTGGACGTGCTTGATAGATCTTCAGGATGCGTATTATCACATCAAATTGAACAGGTGCTCCAGGAGATATGTACACTTCCAGCAGGAAGCCAGTCATTACCAGTTCAGAGTACTGTCCTTTGGTCTCACCACAGCCCCCCCAGGGTGTTCACCAAATGCATGGCAGTTGTAGCAGCTCAGTCGAGACTGCTGGGATTCCGGGTGTTTCCATATCGAGACGACTGGCTCCTTACTGCTTCAACTAGGCATCAACTGATACAGGCAAGGGACTACTTGCTCCAATTGTGGTCTTATCTAGGAATAACGGTCAATTACAACTAATCTCAACCAACCCCAACACAAAGTCTGGAGTTTATAAGTGCTTGCTTGAACACAGTCAGCCTCTCTTTCCTCAAGTCGAACAGACATCATCCAGTCTCATTCAAGAAAGTGATCCAGAATTCATCCCTTCCACCCCAAATGATACTGCAGGCTTCGAGGTATATGGTAGCTGCTATCACCCTTGTTCCATTGGCCATGTTCCATATAAGAATCTTTCAATGGACTCGTTTGACTCCATGTCAGTCAAGATCAATTGAGCATGCAAAAGATATCTTTTGTGGTGGATTCATTTGCGTCCCTTTGTTCTTCCCCTCCCCAAAGCTACAATGACCACAGATGCCTCCCACCTTGGGTGGGGGGGGGCAGTATTGGAGAAGGACAATCCAAGGCTCATTGTCCACCAAAGAGACCAAAATGCATATCAGTGTCCAAGAAATGATAGCTGTCCTGCAAGCGTTGCAGGCCTTTCAAGAGAATCTCCCTTCCAGGGCAGTTGTAGTACAGATGGACAACATGTCTGGCACATCAACAAAAAAGAGTGAGCCAGATCTTACTCTCTTTGCCCAGAAGCTTTGAGAGTATGGCACTGGGAAATCTCTTCCAATCACTTTCTTTCTGAAAATAATAATGCACATCCCAGGGAAATCCAGAGTGATTGCAGACAAATTAAACCGGTCCATTCTTACGCTTCATGAATGGTCTCTCGATTCAGTGTGATGGAGAGAATTTTCTGCCAGTGAGGCCAACCATGCTGTGATCTATTTGCATCCCCCTCAACAGTAAATGTGAGGGCCGAGAGATACTGTAGTCCATGATTGACCCTCCAGATTTCTGTATGCATTTCCACTCTTGCCACTAATTCCCAAATTTTTTCGAAAAGCAGTTTGATTAAGAGCACAGTTATCCTCATTGCTTCTTTTTGGCCTTATTGAGTTTGATTCCCATTCCTCTGGCCTCCTCTTCTACATCCGCCATGGGTTCTGGATCCAACTCCAGACCTCCTGTCTCACCTGATAGGCATGACTCACATAACAGACCTCAAACTGACTGCATGGTTTCTCAGCAGATCGTGAAAGCGCTTACCTGTACCTTTGTTTTGTTTAATAAGTTATACTTTGCTTTCTAGCCTTGCCGGCTTAGTACCTTATTTGTTTTTAGTTGCACTTGTTTTTTTGATACTGTGCTGTATCCTGCACCTGTCTACATATTTTTTGGTGTTTCTCTGGTTCCACTGATTGCCAGACAGCCCAGGCGCTCCTTCCTGGTCTGTCATATTTTGCTGTCTTCATATAAGGTTTCTGCTAGAAAGACTTACAAGAGTAAATAGAAAAGATTTGTCATCTTGACCATTTGGACCCCTTTTCAGCACCTGTACCAGCAGTCCTTGAATTTCTAGTTTCAATCTTTAACGAAGGAGCTAGTTTTTCTACTATTAAGAGTTCAATTGGCTGCCATTTCTAATTTCCACATGGACAAAACTCACTCTACATTTAGCCTCTTCTAAATTGTGTAAGGCCTTTCACAAGGGGGCTTTTTTGATCGATCCTACAGTACCTTGGGATTTAAATATAATGCTTCAGGCCTTGACTCAATGTCCCTTTGAGCCTTCCGCCAAAGCTGACCTAAAATATTTTCTTGGGGAAACCATTTTTCTGGTGGCTATTATGTCGGCTAGAAGAGTATCTGCTCTCCAAGCTCTGTCTTCAAAGCTTCCTTATCTAATTTCTCACGAAGACAGGGTGCCATTGTGAACTAATCCATCTTTTTTTACCTAAGATACCTTCTGATTCAAATATTAACCAGGTCATTAATCTTCCAATTTTCTTTCCAAATTTTTCAAACAAAGGAGAAGAGTACATGTTACATCTATTGGATGTGCATAGACAACTTTGTTTCTACCTACATAGAACCAGACTTTAGGAAATGTGACCAGTTTGTTTTCTTTTCTCCTGCCAGATAAGGCAGTCCAGTATCTAAAGTTACATTGGCCAAATGGTTGACTGACTGTATAACATTTGTCTATGCAAATTGTCCTTGTCTTTACCAAAACCTCCTAGGGCCCATTCCACAAGATTTATGGTGGTCTCTTCAGCTTTTTGGTCCAAAGCATCTTTAGATGATATTTGTGCAATTTAGGCTAATCCCCATACTTTCATTACCCATTACAAATGGAGTTTGATTTCTACTAAAGAGCAGCATTTGACTCAGCAGTGCTCCGGAATATCCTTCCTTAGGGGGCCTCTCAAGGTGACAGTAGCTGGGGACTCTGTCCCATCAGTAAAGGAATAGATGAAAATGGCAACATCAGATTAAAAAGTTATGTTCCATCTGTGTTATCCGTTTTCATTCTTCCTTAACTCCCTGTCCACCTACCCCCTCCTTTTTTGATTTCTGAAGAGACCATTGTAGTTTGTATAGGAGCCTGTCTTCTTTTTTTGAGCTCCAGCTTCCCCTTTTCTGTGCTACCACTGTCTTTTTCTCTCTCTGTTTATCCTTTTACATCTAGAGGCAGCAAACTTGATCTAAGGTACATTAGGATGGTGGGCATTGTGGGGAAAGTGAGAAGCTCGAGAGTTCTAGGATCCAATAATCAGGAAAAAGCAGACGAGTCATATCCAAGTCTCGAATACAAACACATCACAGATGGAACATTATAGTGAGTACAAAACTTCTTCTCTGCTAAGCAGTACTGAGTGTATGGTATGGTGTGCATGACTTTTTTTTTCATAATTTGTCGTAGCAGGTATTTATGGAACTGGACTAGTTTACATTAATGCTTCAGTTTACAGTGAAGACTAACAGGAACACAAGTCATCGTTCATATTTTTGAATCTTAATGATCTTTCATTATATATGTAATACTTGTAAAAAGCTTATGCAAAAATGATGAGTGTCAAATATGACAAAATTATTGGATGATGAAAGTTAAAATAGGTAGGTTCAGAATATATACAAGTCATTTCCTCCAAGGCAATAACTTTTATTTATTTATTTTTGTTTAATGTTCTCAGTCCAGTCATTGTAGGAAATGTCTGCTGTCAACTTGAAATGCCGCATAAAAAATAAGCTAAACAAGGTACTGTAACAAATTAATATTAGTAGTGATGCTTGAAAGATTTGTAGTACACTGCAGATGTACATGTTTTGGCTGCCTAATTCCAGCACACCCTGTAGTAGAAGTTTCTTGGCTGAAGGGTCTGATCTGTTAAATGACATGACTGTAATCAACATTTGAATTGGGACAGCTAATTCGCTCCCACTGTTTTATTTTTAAAAGGTTATGTTGGCTGAAGAGGTTACTTGACTAAATTAAATGCCTGTTCCCCTGTCTCTGTTATGTGTCCATGCCATACTGAACTGTGATAGAATCTTGGTGATGTAATCTTTTTGAGGTCAGGTAATGGCTGTTTTTAGTGACAGAGGAAATGTGCACAAATGCTTGCTTTTGTCTTATTTTGTAATGTGTGTGAGTGAGTAATCAAAAGCACCCAGTTGCTATAGTGGGCTCTGTGCATTTTGGGGAGGGCTTTATACTGTGTAATTATTTTAATTTCAAAACTAGAACTGGGGAATGGATGATTTTAGGGGAATACGCATGACTTTGATTCCGCGGTGGTACAGCGGTAGCGTTGTTACCTCACAGCAAGAGGTTCTCCCGTTCGATTCTCGGCTTGGCTTGGGAGTGCCTTCTGTGTGGAGTCTGTATGTCCTCCCCGCGGTTGGGTAGCGTTTGAAATACATGCGTGCGTAAATGGATGTGCCTTCGTTGAAGGTTGGGCGTCGAGCTGGCACCTCGACGTTTCGTAAAAAAAAAAATCTACTGCCAATCATTAGCGGACCAGAGTTCCGCTGTGGCGACCCCTTACCGGGAAAAAGCCGAAAGACAAACAACAAAACAACGCATGACTTTATAATTACATAGACTAAGGCATTCCCTAGACACTGGTATAACTTATCTCTGCAAACAGAGTTGCGGGTAAGGTAAGTGACTTGCCCTAAGCAGTATTTTATCATTATGACTAGGGTGGAAATGGAAAAAGTGTTTACCTTAGCCACAAGTATGATTTTATTGCAAGGGTGGAGGTGGAGGTCGTGTAACTTATCAACTTACTTGAAGCCTGAAATAGGGGAGCGAAGAGAGGGGATGCATCTTAGGCACTAGTACAGTTTTATCATTGCGTCTGAGGTAGATTATGACAGAGGAATGTGGGAGAAGCCTAGTCTTAGCATATCAAAACAGTACAAATTTTAAGACCAATGATGATGATGCATTTGTACAGGTTTCCTTTTCTGACAGAAAGGTAACTGTCTTAATTTTTGAAGTTAGCATACAGTTGTCTTAGTGTATTTAATGTGCTGTGATTACAACAACCCCATCACATGTACAACTTTGCCATTATAAAATGACGTTTTAGATGTTTCTCTGTTTCATATCCATTATTGTACAAGCAGTTGTTGCATATCCCTTTACCTGTCCTTACATCTCAGTTGTGTAGTCACTAATCTGCTTCTTGTCTAAAAGCTGCCTCCTTCTCCCATTCTTTAGGAGGTTGCAGTGCACATGCAGAAGCACCCCCTCCCTCATTTTCCAAATATAAGGCATTGCTTGCTGTCCTGCATCACAACTCACCCACCTCATGACTCATGGCATGTTGTGTATGTTCTTCCTCTCAGAGGTGTCTCTCTACCTCTCTGTAGCTGTTAAAATACTATAATAATACACAGCTTTTTCTAGAGCTGTTTCTCTAGTCCTTGAGTAAAAATCAAAGCAGTTATTTTTAACTTGCATTTTGCAGTTGTTGTACGTAAGCATTGTGACAGATCCATAGATTCTTTGAGTGAGCAAGGTATGTTATGCATGAAAGAACCAGACATGAGGGAAGGGATGCATGTGTCCTGACCGGAAGGTTTCATGCACATAATTCCTGTACTACATTTCAATCCGTTTCAGTGCGTTTTACAGTTTTGTTCACAGATTAAGATATGTCTTAAGTTTTAACCAAGTGCATGCAGGACACACATATATGTGTGTGTGTCTGTGTGTGTGTGTCTGTGTGTGTATAGTTACAGTGATACTTAGATACAGTAATGTACACAGAAAGTTAGGGTCATTACGGCTGGAATGTAATTCTGATGGATTTTTTATTACTTGGCAGTGTCAGTTCTTTGTTTGTTTGTTTCAGTAGGACATCCTGTTGGGCATCAGTCTGTGCAAAGTCAAGTCATGTCCAATAGCTGTAAAAGAGAGTGCATGTCACAACCTGATCAGTTCTTTTTACCTAAATCTCAGGTTACTTCTGTGCTCTAGAAATATGTTATCTTTATGCTTTTGACTTTGACAAGTACCAAAGACTATTTTTTCTAATTTTTATATTTATTTCTGTATGCATGTATATTGATGGCTTCTTCAGTAAATCAGCAGTGCTGTTGTAAACAAATTTCTTCCTTAGATTTGTATTTGAATGTTTACTGATTTTATTTATGGGGTGATATTAAACATTGTGAGAAGTTATTTAATTTAACAAGAAAAGGTTTGGAAGAAGAAATAGAAGAATTATAAATTTCAATTCTTAAGATGTAAAATGTTGCAGACTTAATGTTACATGTTCATCATGTTACACTGCTGCAGTCATTACACTTGGGTTATCCTGTCGTCAGGCGGTCCCGCAGTCGGCCAGAGTTCCAAAGTCTTGGTCCGGCGTCGGTTGCTGTCGCCTCCTCCCTGACGTCAGTGCGACAGGGGTATATAAGATACAGCCAACGCCATTTTCTTCAGTCTTTCTTGCCGCACGGTGCCCGAAGCAGAAGCAGTTCGCAAGTGCCGGTCGGCCAACTCATGAGATTTTCATTCCGAATCCAGAACCGAAGTCTTCTAAAAAAGCTAAGTACCCAGTTGAGGAAACTTTTTCTTGCCTCAGACTGATGTCAGTAAAAGTTAATAACTGTATTTCTTGTGGGAAGCAAATACCTCATAAGGATTTCCACTCCTGTTGTATTCCATGCCTAGGCCCTGACCACAATGTCACTGGTTGTTGGTTTTGTGCTAGGTTTAACAAGCGCACTATTAAACGTCGGTTTGATTTTGCCTGACATTATTTTGGCAGAAAATTCAATTACACCATGCCGTCGGAAATTCCGACAACCGCAATGCATAAAAAGTGCAAGGACAGGCATCCGAGGCCCAAAACTGACGACGAGGCCTCTTCTAGGCCGGTCGCCGGTTCTCCGGTTTTCAGCGAGGCGCCTACGCAGCCCCTGACGACCGCTTCCACAAAACCACAGACCGCCTCCGACTCCCACGTGGAGCTGGCTGGGCCTTCGGATGCACTAGGTTTTCAGCTTTCTGATCCTAACCCTACAGAGGGAACCGAAGTAGCTAAGCAATCCACAGCTACAGAGGGTGTTTTCAGACCTACCCAGTTAACCATTAAACCCTCTGCTAAGTCTAAGCCCCCTTAAAAGCAAAGAAACAGACACAACTCTCTCCAGGACAGGCTTCCATGCCTAAGAAACAAATGCTAAAAATGGCCGAGGACCTAATCACCCTGATCAGGGGGTCCCCATCACCCCCCGATAAAAGGCCCAGACAGGATGCAAACTATGAATCTTCTGACCAGGTGTCCATTTCCTCAGACTCTTCCTTGGACCTAGGATATTCTTTACCCCCTTATGAGGATTCTGATGCTGAAGAATCAATTCCATCAGCCTCTCCGCCTGAGGATTACTCCTTTGGGGAGACCTTCCATACCATGAGGGAACATTTCCATTAGGAAGGCCAGGATTACTCAGAATCCAAGAAAAGGCTCAGAGACTTCCTTTTATTGCCTCAACACAGACCCCTTGCTATCCCGCCAGTTTTAGATACTGTGGATGTTGTGTACACTGAATCCAGTTTAAACCCTGACTTCTTACCCCTAGCCCCAGTTAAACCTGATCGATATTACAGAGTCCCTGACTCTCACAAATTTCTGTACAAAAGCCCTGTTGCTGACCCTGAAACTATTTCTCAGGGACCCAAAGGGATTAAGGCCTCATCAGCAAAAAACCCAGTTCCCTCTGACAGAGATTCCAGAGCATTAGACAGATGGGGAAATAAGGTATATACGTCTGCAACTTTAGCAATGGGAGCCTTGAATTACCAGTTTCACATGCTAAAATATCAGCAATTTTTGATGTCTCAGTTGAAACAAAAGATGCTTCCAGATTCAGATCCTCCTAACCTTAAAGAAATGCAGGATTTATTGCATGCAGCTGAACAAGTGGGAAAACATACTTTGCAATGTGGGTTTGATTCCTTAGAGGCCGCCTGTAGTGCAGCAGTTACAGGCTCTGTCATTAGAAGGCATGCTTGGTTAAAAGAACATACATTACCAGATCATGTTAAGGTCAAATTATTGGATGCACCTTTGCAGCGGGATGTGCTGTTTGGAGTTAAGACAGAGGAGGTATTAAAGAAGATTGAGGATAAGGCAAAATCTATGCAAATGGTGAAAGATTTCTTACAGGTTCAGCCTCCCCGTTTTAGCAGAAATTGGCCAACAAAGAAATGGTCCTTTCCAGTCACAGATAGACCTCAAAGAGGCAGATACAGACATCCAAGAGGTAGAGGTCAGACACAAGGCCCTTGCAGACTTCGACAGTGGGGTACACCAGGCCAGAAAGAAGGGGAAGACGGGCCTCAACCTTATAAAAAACAGCCTCAATGACTTTCCACTGCAGCTGCCAAACAGCTCTCTCTTGGCAGCCCCCTTAGGAGGAAAACTGGCACTTTTCTATCACAACTGGCATTGCATCACCAAAGACACTTGGGACCTCAACTTTGTTTTGGAAAAATTAACTTTACCTCCTTTTGAGCCAGCTAACACAGCAGAATTAAAATACATCTCTTGGAAAACTGCTCTGCTACTGGCAATAACATCAGCACGAAGAGTTTCAGAATTACAGGCACTAATGGCAGTGGAACCTTTCCTCATCTTCCACCAGGACAGGGTGTCTTTAAGAACTAACCCTACGTTTATGCCAAAGGTGGTATCAAGTGTGACTCTAAACCAAACTATTCACTTGCCAACTTTTTATCCAAAACCACAGAACAAAGGGGAGAGACTACTACATTCTTTGGACATTCACAGACAGTTACGCTTCTACTTGGACAAAACCAAAGCTTTCAGAAAATCTGAGCAATTATTGGTAGCATATGCTGCAGGAGCACAGGGAAAAGCCATTTCAAAGCAGACTATTTCAAAATGGATAGGACACTGTATACGTTTCTGCTATACCCACCATTGGAAACCTGTACCTAGCAGCATTAGATCTCACTCCACCAGGGCAACAGCCACTTCAACTGCCTACCTCAGAGGAGTACCTACCAAGGATATTTTGGAAGCAGCAACATGGAATTCTGTGCATACCTTCACCAAACATTACCATTTGTCTTTATACTCCAAATCCAGAGCTGGCTTCACCACTGCTGTACTGCAGGGCCTTATAGCCACCCCTAATGCCTTATAGACCCAGCCTCCCTACCTCAACTTTGGGATTCCACCCAAGTGTAATGACTGCAGCAGTGTAACCCGATGAACATAGTACAGTTTTGTAACTACCATAAATGTAGATGTTCGAGTGTAAACACTGCTGCAGTGCAGGTTACCCTCCCTTCTTCCCCTCTTACTTTCTGGTACTTACCTAGGTCATCTACACTTTATTACCTATGGGGAGTATTTGCTGGTAACTAAAAATGGTTGTTTGCTTTTCTTTTGTATTTTTTACTAGCAATTTGAATTGCTTACTTATTTGGGGGCACCTGACAATCTGGGGCAAGAAAAACTGAAGAAAATGGCATCGGCTGCATCTTATATACCCCTGTCGCACTGCCGTCAGGGAGGAGGCGACAGCAACCGACACCGGACCAAGACTTTGGAACTCTGGCCGACTGCGGGACTGCCTGATGGCAGGATAACCCAAGTGTAATGACTGCAGCAGTGTTTACACTCGAACATCTACATTTATGGTAGGTACAAAACTGTACTTTTTTGTTTGCGTCTCCTATTAACCTCTCAACAGGAGGTCAGTTATAGAGAAGTACATTAAAAGTAGAATGGACATAAATGTAAGTAAAAGAAAAAGAGTGTATGTGTGTTACTAAAGAACTAAACTCTGTTGAACAGCTGTTGACTTTGCTTTCAAGGCAGGTGTTGATGAACACCTGAACCAGCACATGGGGCCACTGGACTTCTTGGTTGATTGTTTTCAGATTCGTTCCTCCACAGTGTCTGCCATAGATCTTCTGCTTCGACAGGTGTCAAACTGCTAGCACACAGTTGTTATAGATGAGGGTAGTTGCTGAAGTGTACAAAGCAATTATTAAAATGGTGCCTAACTCTGGATAATACAGCTTTATTCAGTGATGTTTGTCTTCAGGTATTAAACCTGATAAAGGTCCATCATCACTTTAAGTGTTAGTGACTGCCTAGCTTTCATCCTAGCCTGTGCATGTATCCATGTTCTGTGGATGCTTGGGGGGGGCATTACTGTAGCTAGTCCTGCATACTCTACTCCTTCTGTCTTGAGTTAAGGGGAGGAATTACTGTAGCTAGTCCTGCATACTCTACTCCTTCTGTCTGAGTTGAGGGGGGTGATGTTCGTGTTTCACTGTTGCAGTCATCACTGTAGGGTTCTTCCTGCCGGCTGGCAGTCCTCGGTCGGCCAGAATCCCAAAGTCTGGGCCTGGCGTCGGCTGTTCAGTCATGCTCCCTGACGTCAGAGCGCCAGGAGTACAAAGCTGCCAGCCGACGCCATGTTCTCCAGTCTTTCTTGCCGTGCGGTGAAAGCAGTTCACAAGTGCCGGTCGGCTGACTCCTGATATTTTTTTCGTGCTTCAGTCTGAAGACTTACTTCTTCTTCTCAAAGCTAAGTACCCGTTGAAACTTTTTCTTGCTCCAGTCCGATGTCAGAAAAAGTTAATAATTGCATTTCTTGTGGGAAGCAAATACCTCATAAGGATTTCCATTCTTACTGTATTCCTTGTTTAGGCCCTGACCACGACGTAGCTAGTTGTTGGTTTTGTGCTAGATTTAACCAACGTACGATTAAGCGGAGGTACGATTTTACTTTTCACTACTTTGGTAGGCGATTTAATTATAAAATGTCGTCGGACACGCTTCCGACTATGGGAGTTCACAAACTACGCAAGGATAAGGACAGGCTTCCGAGGTCCAAATCAGATGACGTTACACAACCAGAGCCAGCTTCAGGTTCGGCCGTCGTCAGTGAGGCGCTTTCGCAGCCCCTGTCGTCGGCCATTTCAGAATCGATAGCCAAAATGGACTCCCACGAGGAACCAACTAGGCCTTTAAGCACTCCAGCTGCAGGACCCTCGGACAATGCTCCCTCGGATGGGTCTGGAGCCGCTGTGCAGGTACCGGCTTCCGAGGGGGTTTTCAGGCTTACACAGCTTCTGATAAAGGCAAAACCCAAGGCAAAGACTCCTTCTAAATCTAAGACACCAGCCCAGGCCTCTTCTGATCCAGGACCCAAATCACAGAAACAGTTGCTTAAAATGGCGGAGGACTTGCTAACCATGATTAGGCGTTCACATCCCCCTCCAGACAAAAGGCCAAGGCAAGAGTTGGATTATGAATCTTCTGATCAGGCATCTATTTCTTCAGTGTCTTCCTCTGAACAAGAATATTCTTTCCCTCCTTATGAGGATTCTGATGCTGAGGAATCTATTCCATTAGCTTCTCCCCCTGAGGATTTTTCTTTTGGGGGAACTTTACATGACATGAGGGAGCATTTTCACTGGGAGGGACAGGAGTACTCAGAATCTAAGAGAAGGCTCAGGGATTTCCTTCTTCTTCCCCAATATAGACCCCTGGCTATTCCTCCTATTTTTGGATATTGTAGATGATGCTTTTTCTGAGGCTAATTTAATTCCTGACTCCTTTCCTCCAGCTCCTGTTAAGCCCGACAGATATTACAGGGTCCCTGACTCCCACCAGTTCCTTTACAAAAATCCTACTGCTGATCCAGAAACCATTTCTCAAGGTCCTAAGGGGGTTAAGGCTGCCTCTGCTAAAAATCCTATTCCGACAGATAAGGATTCCAGAGCTTTGGAGAGATGGGGCAAAAAAGTGTATACTTCTGCTACTTTATCGATAAGGGCTTTAAATTGCCAATTTCATATGCTAAAATATCAGCAATTTCTACTGTCTGTTATGAAACTAAAGTCAGGTACCATTTCTGCATGTGCAGATAATAAGGAATTGCATGATTTTATGCATGCTACTGAACAAGTGGGGAAGCATGGTTTACACTGTGGTTTTGATGCCTTGGAGGCTTCTTGCAGGGCGGCTGCCTCTGGCACAGTCATTAGAAGACATGCTTGGTTAAAGGAACAAAACTTACCTGATCAAGTGAAAGCAAAGTTACTGGATGCTCCTGTTCAGCATAATGTTTTGTTTGGGCCTAAGGCTGAAGAGGTGATAAAGAAAATGGAGGATAAGGCAAAATCCATGCAAACGGTTAAGGATTTCTTACAAGTTCAGCCCCCTAGATTTAGCAGAAATTGGCCAACAAAAAATTGGTCTTTTCCCAGCTCGGACAGGTCTCAGAGGGGTCGATATAGGCGCACCAGAGGGAGGCCTCAAACACAGACCTCTTAGAGACCTAAGCAATGGAGTGCTTCCACCTCCAGGGGTGGAGAGGACAGACCTCAATCATATAGAAAACAGGCTCAATGACTCCCCCTGCATGGCTCCAGGAACGTCTCTCCTGGATGCCCCTCTTGGAGGAAAACTCTCTCTTTTTCAACAAAATTGGACTTACATAACCCAAGACAAGTGGGTTCTGGATGTAGATGTCCTTCATGGATGCATCTGCAGTCATAACAACTGGGTTGTCCTGTCGTCAGGCAGCCCTTCAGTCGGCCGGATTCCAAAGTCCGGGTCCGGCTTCGGCTGATGTCGCACTTCACCCGACGTCATCTCTGTTGGTCTTCGGGTATAAAGGCATCAGCCGACGCCATTTTCCTCAGTCTTTCTTGCGCGTGGCGCCAAGCAGAAGCTGTTCGCAAGTGCCGGGCGGTCGGATCCAGAGATTACTTCTACCGAATACTACTTCGAAGACTTCTAAAGCTAAGTACCCCGTTGGGGACTCTTTCTTGCCTCAGCCGATGTCAGAAAAAGTTAATAATTGTTTAACCTGTGGGAAACAAATACCTCATAAAGATTTCCACTCTTATTGTCTGCCTTGTTTAGGCCCAGCCCACGACGTAGCAGCCTGTTCGCCTGTGCCGTTCAACCGACGAACGCTTAGGCGCCGGTCGGAGTTTGCTGAACAGTTTTTCGGTTCTGATTTTGCGTACATTATGCCGTCGGATCCTCCGACTACCCAATCTGCCAAAAAACGCAAAGATAAAGACCGACACTCGCGGTCCGCGGTTTCGGCTGAAACCATGGTTAAGCAAACCGCGAGTGTCTCTGTTTCGGCCGAAACCGAGAAAACTGTTCAAAGTACAGCTGAATCTATCTCTACAACTGAGGCCCCTGCTACCACTCTTGAAACGGCCTCAGAAATTTTATCCACTACGGTGGTTGCCACTGACTTATCAGACACCATTCCCTTGGATGTCTCTACCCCAGCACGTGGTGCTGCTAGGCCTCCAACAGCCATGTCCATTAAGGCCTTCGCCAGGGCTAAAGCAGCAAAGACTACTAAAACAGTGCCTGTTAAACCCCCTACAACCAGGCCCTCCTCTAGTTCTCAAATGCTTACTCTGGCAGAAGATTTAATTTCATTAATTAGAGGATCTCAATCTCACCCAGACAGGGCCTCTCAGCCCCAGAGAAGAGACCTAGGGCAGAGCCCCTGAGCCAGTGTCCTCTGATGAGTCTGCCGATGAATCAGACATAACTGATCAGCCAGAGGCTCCTTTCTCCAATTTTGAAGACTCTGATGCTGAAGAATCCATTCCAGCTGCTTCCCCACCAGAAGAATTCTCCTTTGGGGAAACCTTACATGCCATGCGAGAGCAGTTCCAATGGCAGCAACAGGATTTTCAGACTCCAGAAAAGACTTAGGACCTTTCTGCACCTTCCACAGCACAGGCCCTTAGCTATACCTCCTGTTCTCTCTGTGGTGGATGATGCTTTCAATGATGTCTGCTCCGCACCAGATTCTTTACCTCCAGCCCCTGCCAAACCAGACAGATTTTACAGGGTGCCAGACACTCATCACCACCTTTACAAGGCCCCACTTGCAGACCCGAAACTATATCCCAGGGTCCCAAGGCAGTAGCCGCGACCATAGCAAAACCCTATTCCTTCAGAAAGGGAAGCAAGGTCATTAGACAGATGGGGCAAAAGGTCTACACTTCAGCTACTCTCTCAGCTAGAGCTTTAAATTGTCAGTTTCACATGATACAATACCAAGAGTTTATGCTTGATCAGTTAACTAAAAACTAACCACTGATGAATCTCTTGATAAGAAATATGTATTAGAAATGGTAAATAACATACAACAGGTTAGTAACCATTCCTTAAAATGTGGCTATGATGCACTGGAGGCTTCATTTAGATCAGCCATGACTGGCACAGTGATAAGAAGGCATGCATGGCTAAAGGAGCAAGCTCTACCAGGTCATGTTAAAGCTAAGTTGCTAGATGCTCCTATGGATAAGACAAGTTTGTTTGGTACACCTGCCCAGCAGGTTATGAAGAAAATGGAAGAAAAGGCAAAATCTGTTCAAACGGTTAAAGATTTCTTGCAGGTTCAACCCCCAAGGTTTAGCAGGAACTGGCCTGCCAAAAATTGGTCCTTTCCTGACTCCACAAGACCTCAAAGGGGCAGGAATAGACGTTCCAGAGGCAGAAACCAATCCAGGGGAGGTGCCTACAGAGGACGACAGTGGCAAGGTAACAACAGAGGCACAGACACAACCTCTGCCACTACATCAACTCAACCACAGTGACTTAACCCTAAATCCGCCTACCAGGGAACAAATAGCAGCTCCTCTAGGCGGAAAATTAACCTTATTTTCAAAGAACTGGCACTATATAACAAAAGACAAGTGGATTTTACAAACCATAGATCAAGGTTACCGGTTCCACTTCCACACTTTACCAGTCAAAGAGGAATGCCAAATCTACCGCCAAATCAAAAAACAGAGGCTCTACAACAGATAATGCAGTTAGCAAACATGAGAGCTGTGGAAAGAGTGCCAACAGCAGAGCAAGGAAAGGGGTTCTACTCCAGACTATTCCTAGTTCCAAGAAAGGAAAAAAGTTGGAGACCAATTCTCGACCTGTCCACCTTAAATACATACGTCATTGTCCCAAAATTCAAAATGCTGACCCTACAGCAACTTCTTCCCATGCTGGGCAAGGAGTGTTGGCTGGTAACTCTAGATCTCAAGGAGGCATACCTGCACGTCCCCATTCGACCAATCTGCAGAAGATACCTCAGATTTCTTGCAGGATCAGAGCACTATCAATTCTCAGCATTGCCCTTTGGCTTATCTACTGCGCCCAGAGTATTCACAAAATGCCTGGCATCAGTAATCGCCCATTGCAGACTACAGGAAGGCAAATTTACCCATACCTAGACGACTGCCTGCTACAAGGGGACAACAAAAGCAAGCTGACAACAGATTTACAAAGGGTCATGTACTTGCTGCAAGCACTGGGATACACAGTCAATCTACAAAAGTCAAGGCTGATACCATCCCAAACAAGGACATTCTTGGGCTGAATTGGACACAGTAAAACAGATGGCATTCCTAACAAAGAAAAACAAAAGAACTCCCTCTTTACTTCTTGGCACTAACAAAACTGAACAAGTTAACAGCAAGAAAAGTATTGCAGGCCTTGGGCTTCATGGCATCATGCATAATCTTGGTTCCACTTGCCAGACTACATATGAGAAAACTACAGTGGTACCTAAAGAATTTATGGTCTCAACACAGACACAGCCTAGAAACAGAAATCCCACTAATTCCATGCTTAAAACAGGAGTTCCTATGGTGGGCTCAGGCATGCCAGTCAAACCCAGGGCTACCCTTTCGCAGATGTCAAGCAAGCCAGACCATCACAACAGACGCTTCAGACCTAGGATGGGGGCCCACATGCTGGACAAATGCGTGCAAGGATTGTGGACACAGGATCAACTTCACCTGCACATCAACCTAAAAGAAATGCTGGCAGTAAAACTGGCAATCCAAAAGTTCAGACCATTTCTCAAAGAGGGCCAGTTGATGATAAGGACAGACAACACCACAGTCATGTGGTACATCAACAAACAGGGAGGCACTCATTCATCACCCCTATGCAGAATGACTTTGGAGCTGTGGACCCTGGCACTCAGCTACAACATCCAGTTACAGGCAATATTTGTACCGGGAAAAGAGAATACTCTAGCAGACATATTAAGCAGAACCACATCGGATGCCCACGAATGGAAGCTGCACCCGGACATCTTCAAGACCATCTCAAAGAAATGGGGAATGCCTCAGATAGATCTATTTGCATCACCTACCAATCACCAGCTCAAAAAATTCTGCACAAGGACATTCCACCCACTAGCATGGAAAGTGGATTCGCTCTCCTTCAGCTGGAAAAGGCCTAACAGCATATGCATTCCCACCTCTTCCCTTGATACACAAGGTATTACTAAAAATCAAGGAAGAACGTCCAAGGATAATCCTGATAGCTCCAAACTGGCCAAGACAACACTGGTACCCACTGCTGAGGAGCATGTCTCGAACAATATGTGGCCAATACCCTGATGCCTTTGATGTTAACTCAGAACAACTACAGCATCATACATCCAAACCTAAAAACGTTGCAACTGACTGCATGGAACATCACATAGCAGCAGCTAATCCAGAACTTTCCCAAAGAGTTAGAGACATTATTCTTGAAGCACGCAGACCTTCAACAAGAAGAAACTATGCTGGAAAATGGAAAAGGTTTGTCATTTGGAGTACTGAAAGAGGAAAAGATGTGTCAAACATAGATATGCCTAACATTCTGGAGTACCTAGCCGAACTTCTTCATTAAGGCCTGTCCTACTCCTCCATCAAGATACATGCATCAGCTATTTCAGCAGAATACAGCTTTGATCCACCTGTTTTTTCTCACCCTTTGCTCAGGCAGTTCCTCAGAGGAATCAAGAATGTAAAACCTCCAAGGAAACCACCATTACCAGCTTGGGACTTAAACTTTGTGCTAGAAAAATTGACACTATCACCCTTTGAACCAGCAGCAACAGCAGACCTACAACACCTGTCATGGAAAACTGCTTTCCTACTGGCAATTACTTCAGCAAGGAGGGTTTCAGAACTACAGGCTTTAATGGCAGTGCAACCCTTCCTAATCTTCCACCTAGATAGAGTGTCCATGAGGACTAATCCTACATTTATGCCTAAGGTGGTATCCAGAGTGTCTTTAAACCAGGCAATCCACCTTCCTACCTTCTTTCCCAACCCACAAAACAGAGGGAAAGAATATTGCATACCTTGGATGTACATAGACAGCTACGCTACTACTTGGACAGAACAAAAAGTAGCAGAAAGACTGACCAACTTTTGTAGCCTATGCAACAGGAAGGGAAGGAAAAGCTATTTCCAAACAGACAATCTCCAAATGGATAGGAAATTGCATATGATTCTGTTACTCCTTCCATGGAAAACCAATTCCACAGAACATAAGACCTCATTCTACAAGGGCAACAGCCACTACCACAGCCTTCTTACGAGGAGTGGCAACCAAAGACATTATTGAGGCGGCTACTTGGACCTCCGTGCATACATTTGCCAAGCATTACAATTTGCCTCTATATTCCAGATCCCGAGCAGGGTTTGCCACTGCTGTACTGCAAGGGATCCTAAACACACCATAATCTAGTTTTATCCTCCTCCCTTGTTGGCTATGGTATTCTACCCAGTTGTTATGACTGCAGATGCATCCATGAAGGACATAGTACAGTTTTGTACCTACCATAAATGTAGATGTCCGAACTGGATAGCATCTGCAGTCAGGATTACCCTCCTTCCCCTCTGTGGTACTCCAAGGGTGTCTACCCTCCTAATAGCTAGCTGGTGGGGGGGAGTCTTTTATGGTGTATTTGTTTGTATATATGTGCATACATGCTTATTTTTGTGTTTACCTCTATCTTTTTGGAAACATTGGCATCTATCTAAATTTTAGCCTTCAAGAGGGCTACTGGCATCTGGGGCAAGAAACACTGAGGAAAATGGCGTCGGCTGATGCCTTTATACCCGAAGACCAACAGAGATGACGTCGGGTGAAGTGCGACATCAGCCGAAGCCGGACCCGGACTTTGGAATCCGGCCGACTGAAGGGCTGCCTGACGACAGGACAACCCAGTTGTTATGACTGCAGATGCTATCCAGTTCGGACATCTACATTTATGGTAGGTACAAAACTGTACTTTTCAAGAGGTTACAAATTCCACTTTCATAACTTGCCAAGACCAAACAGATGGCCAGACCTACCAAAACACCAATGGTCCGAGGCATTAAACCAGGTGGGATCCTTCATGGCTATGAGGGCCATAGAACTGGTTCCACAATCAGAGACTGGGCAGGGCTTTTACTCAAGGCTCTTTCTAGTTCCCAGAAAGCAAAACTCATGGAGACCCATCCTGGATCTGTCAGTCTTAAATACTTTCCTGGAGATACCAAAGTTCAAAATGCTTACTCTGCAGCAGCTCCTGCCAATGTTGAGCAAAAATGCATGGATGGTGGTATTGGATTTAAAGGAGGCTTACCTACACATCCCTATCAGACAGGAGTGCAGAAAATACCTCCGGTTCAAGGCCGGCTCGAAACATTACCAATTCTCTGTGTTGCCCTTTGGCTTGTCTACTGCGCCCAGGGTCTTCACCAAGTGCCTGGCACCAGTAGTAGCTTATTGCAGACTCAAGGGTATTCAAATTTACCCTTATCTGGACGACTGCCTTATTTAAGCAGACAGCAAGGATGTTTTACTCCAGCACCTGGAATTTGCTCAAAATCTTCTCAAGTACCTGGGATTCACTGTAAACATAAAAAAATCAAATTTGACCCCCCACACAACAGATAACTTTTCTGGGTGCTCTTTTAAACACAACAACCCAGATGACATTCCTGACATCTGAAAAACAACTACAGCTAGCTTCCACTTTCAAAACCTTGGCTTCTATAACTCGGCTAACTGCAAGGAAATTCCTGCAGGCTTTGGGTTACATGGCCTCCTGCATCCTTCTCATACCAAATGCAAGACTACATTTGAGAAAAATACAATGGTACCTAAAAAGTGTATGGTCCCAGCATTGCCATAGTCTAGACACACAGATTGCTGTCTTGCATTGCCTACAAAAGAAATTCCATTGGTGGACCATGGCATGTCTTCACAACAAAGGCAAGGCCTTCAGTCTACCTCCAGCCAGCCAAGTGTTAACCACGGACGCCTCTGATTACGCATGGGGAGCCCACTTGCAGGGAAAGGGCCTGCAAGGTTTTTGGACAGAGGATCAGAAGCACCTACATATCAATTTAAAAGAGATGTTAGCTGTTCAGAATGCCCTCTTGGCTTTCAGGGATCTTCTACAACCAGGAAAACTACTGATACGAACAGACAACACCACAGTTATGTGGTACATAAACAAGCAGGGGGGCTCACATTCCTACCCCTTTTGCAGACTAGCCATGACTCTATGGGACACAGCACTAGCTTGCAAAGTGGATCTACAAGCTCAGTTCCTGCCAGGGAAACAAAATACTTTGGCAGACAGCCTGAGCAGGAACCTGTCAGACCCACACGAGTGGATGCTAGACACCCACATATTCAAGACAATTACAGAAGCCTGGGGCTGCCCGGACATAGATCTATTTGCATCCCCCCCTCAACCACCAGTTACAGATTTTTTGCACAAGGACTTTTCCCAAGCTAGCATGGAAAGTGGATGCACTATCATTCAGTTGGAAAAACCTGAAGGGGTATGCCTTTCCACCACTACCTCTTCTACCACGGGTGTTATTAAAGATCAAGCAGGACAAGCCCAAGATGATTATTCTACCGGCCCCAAATTGGCCTCGTCAATTCTGGTACTCATCACTGAAGAATCTATCTCAGGAACCACCTTGGATTTTGCCTCAGATTCCCAATCAGTTGTCCCAACACCAGGGCCAGGTTCTGCACTCTTATGTCAAAACTCTCAGCCTGGCAACCTGGCAAATTCAGGATCTATGATTAATCCTCCCCTTCCCAAAAAGGTCATGGATGTTATCTTAGAAGCCAGATGGCCTAGCACTAGAAAATCTTATGCAGGCAAATGGAAGAGATTTTGCACCTGGATGCATGCTCAGGATTTGGATCCTCTCATTCCTAATATCCCTCTGATTTTGCTTTACCTAACAGACATGCTACATAAGGATTTATCCTTCTCCTCCATAAAAATTCATGCCTCAGCTATCTCTACACATTACAATACAGACCCTCCACTCTTTTCGCATCCACTTCTGAAACAATATCTACGAGTAGCAAAGAATTTAAGGCCCCCTAAGACACCACCCATACCTGCCTGGGACCTCAACTATGTTCTGGAAAAACTCACTCTGCCTCCTTTTGAGCCTGCTGCCACAACTGATATTAAGTGCTTATCATGGAAGACAGCTATCCTACTGGCTTTGACTTCAGCCAGGAGAGTCTCGGAGTTACAAGCACTCATGGCTGTGGAACCTTACATTGTCTTTCACCAAGATAGGGTGTCTTTAAGGACTAATCCTACTTTCATGCCTAAAGTGGTTTCCAAAGTGGCTTTAAATCAAACTATTCACCTGCCAACTTTTTTCACTAATCCACAAAATAAGGGGGAGAGGATCTTGCATTCCTTGGATGTACACAGACAACTTCGTTTTTACCTGGACAGAACCAAGGATATCAGGAAAACAGAGCAACTGTTTGTTTCTTATGCAACAAACTCCCAAGGCAAAGCCATTTCAAAACAGACCATTTCTAAATGGATTGCGCATGGAATCAGATTTTATTACTCTCATCATGGAAAGCAAATCCCAGGAAAAATTAGGACTCACTCTACCAGAGCTGCTGCTACTTCAGCTGCCTTTCTCCGGGGAGTACCTACCAAAGATGTTTTGGAAGCTGCAACTTGGAGTTCAGTGCATACTTTCTCTAAGCACTATAATCTCCCTCTTTACTCTAAGTCTAGGGCAGGCTTTGCTTCTGCAGTCTTGCAGGGCCTTCTAGCCGCCCCTTCTTCTCTATAACCACCACCCCTTATCTCAGCTTTGGGATTCAACCCTACAGTGATGACTGCAACAGTGAAACACGATGAACATAGTATAGTTGTGTACACTTACCATAAATGTAGATGTTCAAGTGTCTTCACTGTTCTAGTCTGGGTTACCCTCCCTCCTGTCCCCTCTTATACTTTCACTAGTGTGCTTACCTACTTCACCTTTCTTCTGAGGTGTATTTGCTACAGGCTATGGGGTTTGTGGTATGTTATTTTTTGTTTTTTACTATTGGCCTTCATTTTTAGGCACCTGACATCTGGGGCAAGAAAAACTGGAGAACATGGCGTCGGCTGGCAGCGCTCTGACGTCAGGGAGCATGACTAACCAGCCGACGCCAGACCCAGACTTTGGGATTCTGGCCGACCGAGGACTGCCTGCCGGCAGGAAGAACCCTACAGTGATGACTGCAACAGTGAAGACGATCAAACATCTACATTTATGGTAAGTGTACACAACTGTACTTTACTGTAGCTAGTCCTGCATACTCTACTCCTTCTGTCTGAGTTGAGGGGGGCATTACTGTAGCTAGTCCTGCATACTCTACTCCTTCTGTCTGAGTTTTCTGTGGAGAACTTTAACCATATAAAAACAGAAAATATTAGCTTCTACAGCCTCTTTTAATACATTCTGTTCTTGGAAATCTGTGTAGTTAAAATAGAGTACCATCATTTTCACTGAGATCTTCTAATTTTTAGGATGGTGAGGATGAAGGGTGTGTTAGTATGTAGTAACCAGATTAGTTCTTCCCTCAGCCTGGACACAGACCATGAGGAGGAGGAATCTCCTTCTGTCTCTCCTGTGCGACATTTATTGTTACGCTTGCCTGCTGAAGCTCATCTCCCAAACCGCTGGCAATAATTCTTTTTATTTGTGTCTTTTACATTTGTATTGGTCACCATTCCAGTTGCCAGATTTGCAGACAACTGCAAGATACTGGAGCAGCATAAGTTCCTGTAAAAATATTATCTTACTGATGTCCTTCAAGAATGCAACTGCAGTCATAACATATGGGTTGTCCTGCCTCAGGCAGCCCTCGGTCAGCCGAATTCCAAAGTCTGGGTCCGGCGTCGGCTGGTGTCGCCTCCTCTCCGACGTCACAACGGCTGGAGTATAAAGGCATCGGCCGACGCCATCTTCTCCAGTCTTTCTTGCCGCGCGGTGCCCGAAGCAGAAGCAGTTCGCAAGTGCCGGTTGGTCAGCTCCTATGTTTTCAGTACTGAAGTCATCTAAAAGCTAAGTACCCGCTAGAACATTTATTCTTGCCTCAGCCGATGTCAGAGCAAATTGAGAAAGTTTATAATTGTTTGTCTTGTGGTAAACAAATACCTCATTAGGACTTCCATTCTCTCTGCCTTCCCTGCCTGGACCCAGACCACGATGTCTCGGCCTGTGCTGCCTGTGCTTGCTTTAATAAGCGCACTCTCAGGCGCCGGGCAGAATTCGCCGAGGACTTCTTCGGTGAATCCTTTGCCTATATCATGCCGTCGGAACAACCGACAACCCAATCTGCTAAAAAACGCAAGGACCGGGACCGACATCCTCGGCCCGTGTCCACTACCAATGTTTCTCCTAAACCCTCTACTAGCGCTCCGGCTCCTTCGGAAGTGGTAAATCTACCGCTCCAGGCCAACGACACAGCGCTAACACGACCTTCGGTCTCGGAGACCTCTCCGGTGCCGGTTGTTGTTTTTCCTCCGGAAACCGAAGTTCTGGATCTACCCGACACCATTCCGGTGGACAAGGTAACGCCTGCACGTGGGGGCTGCTAGGCCTCCTGTTTCCATGTCCATCAAGGCCTTTGCACGTGCTAAGGCCGCCAGTCAGGCCAAGGCCCATCCTAAGCCTGCCCAGGCCCCTTCCTCTGATAAGCAGATCATGTCTCTGGCTGCAGATCTTATTTCCCTTAGGGGGTCTCAGCCTCATCCGGACAGGGGTTCTCAGCCACCTGCAGAGAAAAGGCCTAGATCTGAGCAGGCGGATGACCTCTACTCGGATGAAGCCTCTGGGGATTCTGAGCACTCTGACACTCAAGAAGAACCCTTCCAGGCCTACGAGGACTCTGATGCTGAGGAATCTATTCCCTCAGCCTCCCCTCCAGAGGATTTCTCATTTGGGGAAGTTCGGCATTCCATGAGAGAACATTCTCAATGGCAGTGCCAACCCTGACTCTCTTCCTCCTGCTCCTATCAAGCCGGACAGATATTATAGGGTCCCTGGCACTCACAAGCACCTTTTTAAGGCCCACTCTGTGGATCTGGAAACTATTTCACAGGGCCCCAAGGGAGTGGCTTCCTCCTCTGCCAAAAACCCACTGCCAGCTGACAGAGAAGCTAGGTCCCTGGAGAGATGGGGTAAAAAAGTATACACCTCCACTACCCTAGCCATGAGGTCTCTTAACTGCCTTTTTCACATGTTTCAGTACCAAGATTTTCTCCTGGATGATTTACAGAAAAAGGTAGCCTCTTCTGAGTCTATTGATAAAAGGGCACTGCAGGATCATATACATAGCACTCAGCAGGTTAATAACCATTTTCTGCAGTGCGGTTATGATGCACTGGAAGCTTCATGTAGGGCAGCTATGACTGGGGCTGTAATACGTAGACATGCTTGGTTGAAGGATCAATCTTTGCCTGACCATGTTAAAGTAAAGTTACTGGATGCACCTTTGGAGAAACAAAGCTTTTGGTGCTACTGCACAAGATGTTTTGAAATCCATAGAGGAAAAAGCAAAGTCAGTACAGACAGTAAAGGATTTCCTTCAGGTTCAGCCACCCAGATTCAGCAGAAACTGGCCCTCAAAGAATTGGTCCTTCCCCGGCTCTGACCAGTTTCAAAGGGGAAAAAGCAGACGAGCCAGGAGTAGAGGACAACACCGAGGATCTTACAGGGGCCGCCAATGGCAACCTTCAAACCAAAGAAGTGGCGCAGACAGTTCAGCTGCACCACAGGGACAATCGCAATGACTTCACTTTCGTACCGCCTACAAAGGTTCAAAGAGAAGCACCTTTGGGCGGAAAATTAGGCTTATTCTCACAAAACTGGCATATTTTAACCAAAGACAATTGGATTCTGGATTTGATAAACAAAGGCTACAGATTCCACTTCCACACATTTCCAATAAGACAAGGCATGCCAAACCTGCCACATCATCAAAGGGCAGAGGTACTCTCTCAAGTTTCCAAGCTATTAAGTATAAAAGCAATAGAAAGGGTTCCTCCTCAGGAGCAAGGCCAGGGATTTTATTCAAGACTGTTCCTTGTTCCAAGAAAAGAAAACAAATGGAGACCCATACTGGACTTGTCAAATCTAAACACTTTTCTTATTGTGCCAAAGTTCAAAATGCTGACGTTGCAGCAGCTTCTTCCCATGCTGGGCAAGGGGTCTTGGCTGGTCACTCTGGACCTCAAGGAGGCATACCTGCATGTCCCAATCAGACAAAGCTGCAGAAGATACCTCAGATTTCTTGCAGGAACAGAGCATTATCAATTCTCAGCATTGCCGTTTGGCTTGTCTACTGCCCAGAGTGTTCACTTAAATGCCTGGCATCAGTAGTGGCACACTGCAGACAGCAGGGGATTCAAATATACCCCTACTTGGACGACTGCCTCATACAAGCAGACAACAAACAAACCTTAAAAGGGCATTTGGACTATGTCATGCATCTACTGCAGGCCTTGGGATACACAGTCAACATTCAAAAGTCAAAATTACTACCATCCCAACAGATTACATTCCTAGGAGCCAAACTGGACACGGAAACACAAATGGCCTACCTCACAGAGGAAAAACACCAGCGTTTACCAGAGTACTTCAAAGGCCTAGCAAGCCTTTCCCAGCTGACTGCAAGGAAAATCCTGCAGGCCCTGGGTTTCATGGCATCTTGTATTCTTCTGATACCTTTGGCAAGACTTCATATGAGAAAGCTGCAATGGTATCTAAAAAAACTTATGGTCTCAACACAGCAACAGCCTAGAGGACATAATCCCACTTATTCCATGCCTGCAGAAGGAATTTCTATAGTGGGCTCAAGCCAGTCAACTAAACAAAGGCATGTCTTTCAGCAGACCTCAAGGAGGCCAAATGATCACAACAGACGCCTCAGACCATGGATGGGGGGGCGCACATGGAGGGAAGATGCATTCAAGGCCTATGGACGCCAAAGGAAAGACATCTGCACATAAACCAAAAGGAGATGTTGGCAGTGATACATGCCATCGAGACTTTCGAAAAATCACTACAAGAAGGACATTTGCTAATAAGGACAGACAACATCACTGTCATGTGGTACATAAACAAGCAGGGAGGCACTCATTCTTATCCCCTCTGCAGACTAACAATGCTTCTCTGGGAAAAATCCCTGAGCCTGAAGATACACTTACAATCCCAGTTTGTACCAGGCAAGGACAATGTACTGGCGGACAATCTGAGCAGAAACTTCATGGATCCACACGAATGGATGTTGCACCCTCACATTTTCTCTCGGCTGACAAGGACATGGGGAATACCGGACGTAGATCTCTTTGCTTCTCACCTAAATCATCACCTGGAAAAGTTCTGCACAAGGACTCATCACCCTCTAGCTTGGAAAATGGATGCCCTCTCCTTCAGCTGGAATTCTCTAAAAATTTATGCATTCTCTCCTCTGCCTTTGCTGACCAAGGTGATACTGAAAATAAAGGCAGAACAACCTACAGGCATCTTGATAGCGCCAGACTGTCCAAGGCAACATTGGTACCCACTGCTATTGACCATAACTCGGACCAAACCATGGCCTCTGACCCTATGGCCCCTGCTCCTAATGCAACATAATTACAGGACTGTACATCAAGACCTGAAAACATTGCATCTGACAGCCTGGAGACTTCCATGACTTCAACACCTAGCTCTCTTTCCAAATCTGTTCAAGAGATCTTGCTGGAAGCACGCAGACCTTCCACCAGAAAAACCTATTCAGCCAAGTGGAAAAGATTCAGCATCTGGAATGCCAAAAAGGGTCAGGACACAGAACTACTGAGTATTCCTCAGATATTGGAATACTTGGCAGAGCTGTTTCATACTGGGCTCTCATACTCCTCAATAAAGATACATGCCTCAGCAATCTCAGCAAAATACAACTGTGACCCTCCAGTGTTTTCGCATCCTCTGCTAAGACAGTTTTTAAGAGGGATAAAGAATATCAAACCTCCCAGAAAACAACCAGTACATGCATGGGACCTCAACTATGTGTTGGAAAAACTAACTCTTCCTCCCTTTGAGCCAGCAGCATCCTCAGAAATACAATTCCTTTCATGGAAGACGGCCTTCTTATTGGCAGTCACTTCCGCAAGAAGATTTTCGGAGATACAGGCACTCATGGCAGTGCCCCCCTTCCTCATTTTTCATCAAGACAGAGTCTCCCTAAGAACAAATCCTACATTCATGCCAAACGTTATTTCCAGGGTGTCTCTAAATCAAGCAATTCATCTGCCTACATTCTTCCCCAATCCTCAAAATAGGGGGGGGAACTACTGCATACTTTGGACATACACAGACAACTACGCTACTACTTGGACAGAACTAAGACCACCAGAAAGTCTGACCAGCTGTTTGTAGCTTATGCTGCTGGAGTACAGGGAAAGGCAATCTCCAAACAAACAATTTCAAAATGCATTGGACACTGCATCAGATTTTGCTATTCTTTTCATGGAAAAGGTGTGCCAGCCAATATTAGGCCACACTCCACCAGAGCTATAGCCACTTCCACAGCTTTCCTAAGAGGAGTGGCAACAAAGGACATTTTAGAGGCTGCTACATGGAGCTCCGTGCATACATTTACCAAGCACTACCACTTGCCATTATACTCCAGATCCCGAGCAGGCTTTGCTTTGGCAGTCCTGCAGGGGATTATAGCTACACCATCCTTATCATAGTGCCTTCCACCCCCAGCTTGGCTGTGGTATTCAACCCATATGTTATGACTGCAGTTGCATTCTTGAAGGACATAGTACAGTTTTGTACCTACCATAAATGTAGATGTCCGATAGATATGCAACTGCAGTCGGATTCTCCCACCCTCCTACCCCTCTGTATCCTTCTTTTTGGGTCACTACCCCTCTTCCATTCAGCTGGGGGTTTCTCCTATGGTGTATCTGTTTATTACTGTTGTGCATGCTTGGGATTATTTTTTATCCATTTACAAAAATTTAGCCTCCTGAGTGGGCAACTGACATCTGGGGCAAGAAACACTGAAGAAGATGGCGTTGGCCGATGCCTTTATACTCCAGCCGTTGTGACGTCGGAGAGGAGGCGACACCAGCCGACGCCGGACCCAGACTTCGGAATTCAGCCGACCGAGGGCTGCCTGAGGCAGGACAACCCATATGTTATGACTGCAGTTGCATATCTATCGGACATCTACATTTATGGTAGGTGCAAAACTGTACTCTTCAGCTGTTGTAGCCATATCTTTCAATTATGAGCAATGGCTGTTAGGGCCATTAATTATTAGACTTAATATGGGGGATGACATTTTAAACTGAAAATGTGACTTGAGGCATGTTTGATGTGATTGTTAAAAAAAAGCTCAACAAGTTCACTCAGACTACAGATAAATTATCTATGTCATGATTCAGTTATACATGCA
Source organism: Protopterus annectens (assembly GCF_019279795.1). Taxonomy (NCBI): domain Eukaryota; kingdom Metazoa; phylum Chordata; order Ceratodontiformes; family Protopteridae; genus Protopterus; species Protopterus annectens. The sequence continues at coordinate 360,920,016 of NC_056736.1, forward strand.
CAGGTCTCAAACCTCACTGGGGGAACAGGGCAGCAGAGAACTAAAGACGGTGCTGGCAGACAACATTCCTGTTATACCACTGACATTCTGATAAGAGGGCGCAGGTCTGCTGGGGGGATGGTGGAAAGTTCTGGAAACTGGGCTGGATATCAAGCATTTTGCTGCATATAACCCAAGAAATTATTCCTTCAATGGTAGAAATCCTCAAACATCTACATTTATGGTTAAATTCTTAATGCAACTGTACTTTATGCTTCCAGTCATAACCACAGCATAATGTAGAACAGTAACAGCTATAATTTCTGTAGATGTGGTAGTTAGTGTCAGCAGCAGTTTTGTTCTTATAGGTTCCTAGGTGGTTGGTAGGCTATCAGCCCGAGAGACATTTTAAGGCTAGCCAAGCTTACCTCAAATTTACCAATACATTGCTGATGTGTCAATACCCCAAATAATTTTACAGTTCTAGTATAGGCTTGTACACATTAGGTGTTCACAGGCTGCCCCTGTCCATTAGGGACAGAGATGCCAAACCGGGGTAAATTTGTGACTTCCCACCATTCGTCCAAGTTACATTTGAAGCTCTGGAGGCTGTGGTTAAATAGAGATTCTAGTGTTCCTAACAGGTCATGTTTTGTGCTCTTCAGGTGGCATGGGCCATGGACATACTTTTTGAGTATTATTTCAGTCTGTAAACAGTCTTCTCATTAACCTTTTCAGTAAGCAAAAAGGTTAGAGATAGGCAGTAGTTGGCCAAGATATTAAGCTGTAAATGTATGCATCTTTAAGATTGGGATAACCAAAGTCATCTTAAAAGCAGATGAAAATAGCGCAGTAGTTAAGAGAAGCAGCGATAATATGGTGTGTCACATGTCCAAGCACATAAAGACAATCTACTGTTAGTCTTGTTGGGCAGGGATCCAGTGTGCATGTAACAGGTTGTAAGCTTCATATCGAGGAATGTAGTTATTCAACTGAAACGTCTAAGCTATTGACTCTGCAACATCACTTAAAAATTCACACACAACTTAACATCGTAGAAGATACTGATCTGATGTCTTTTTTTTTTTTTTTAATATATCTATTCCTCAACTGATTGGTTTCAGATCTGACTTTGGCCACTTCTAAAGACTTGGCTGTGTAACCCAAGCTCCTCCCCTTACCCATACTCCTCCTTTCTAATCAGGATTACCCCAGATACTGTTTACTGCTTCAGCAAATGGATGTGTTCTCTGTAGTTTGGGTATTTAAAGAGCTTTTTGGATAAGTACATAATATTGTTTACTGCTTCAGCGAATGGACATGTTCTCTGTAGCTTGAGTATTTAAAGAGCTTTTTGGATAAGTACATAATGTTTTATAATTGCATTCTTTCTTGTTTTTTTCCTCCCTTTTGTACATTTTTTTACATTTTTAAATATATAAAAAGGATCTGTTTGTTTTAGTTTATCTCCTTTTTGCATAGCCTTTTCTGTACCTACAACAGTTATTTTTTTTCCGTCCTACTGCTACCTCTGTATAGGTGGTACTTCTTAACATTGTTAATAATTGTAGCCTTTTTTTTTTTAACCATTGTTGGCAATCTCTCCCTTGTATTTCTTCTGCTGTTCCTTTTTTTTCTTTTTCTAGTTGGGAAGGGATGGCATAATGGTCAAGGTCTTAAGCTGGCACATAACAAGGCACAGAGTTTGATTCTACCGTGGTTATTAGCTAGTCTTGTAATAGTCTGCAGACTAATAGACTAGTATTTACCTATGAACCTATGTTGGATAAGCTGACCAGGTTTAAAAAAAATGTACCACTTGTGGGCACAAGGTCCTCACCAGGAGTGTGTTTTTTGCTTCAGCTCTGCCTATTTGGACATAGTGTGAAATTTGTATGAGTTTCAACCAATGTGCCCTGGTAGAATGCTGCAACAAGTTGGTCCTGAAGGGTCTTTTATTTTACCTTCCTCCACTTTGATGACTTCAGCTTCATCTGGAGCTCCCCTTTTCAAAACATCTCCTAAGAGGGCCAAGGGGGATTCATCAATCAAGGGCAAAAAGAGTAGGATATGATCCCCTGACTGTGACTGCTCTCCATCTGCAGTTTCGGGTTCTTCTCCACCCAAAAAAAAATCATCTGTCAGGTCCTTTAGATCTGACAAGGTCAAAGTCTAAATCTCCAGCTCACTGCTTCTCCACCTTTTCTCCAGAACTGATTTCTTCTCGGATCTATTCACCTTTCCTTCATGAGACGGAGAAGAACTTCCAGGCCACAATTTACCTCATCTTCTCTCAGGTCATCAAGGAACCCAATCAAAGCTGATGTGAGCAGGATGATGAGGAAGTTTCTCTGGGCACAGATTCAGTTGGGAGTTATGCTGCTGTGGCCTAAAGACTACAGAGGAGTAATCTGTGCCTTGCTTACAGCACCATTTCAGATCTGGTAGTCCTCGACCTCCTATGTCTCAATATGTTAAGCAGCGTAGCTAACACTAGAACCAGAGACCTAAACCTTCGTCAACTGATTAAAAGAATGTGATGTAGTGATAGATTAATCATCCAGCACCTCCCCCTTCTCTGGAATAAACTTCCACTGCAGGTTAAGCAGTTTGATTCAAAATCTTCTTCAGGTTAAACTTGGAAGACTGGATGAACACTATCAAATATACCAGTAGACTAAATGTCCTCTCCCTCCTCGAGAACGGAGGTAAAACCTGAAGGTACGTGTTGGCAAGGTGTATATGGCCACTAGACTGAAATAGCTGTGAAACACCTATGACTCCTTTGACATTTGACACATGTTGGGTATGGCGAGATCACTGTTGCCAATATAACATGAAGGAGTTAATTTTCAGATGGTAGTGTACCTCAAAGTTTGGGTTGGAGGATGGTGTTACCGAAGAGTACTATTTTAACCCTTTCCCATTCTAGAACGTATTTTGTAAGTGCATGTGAGCAAACTAATTCTGGTCAGGTTTCGATTGCTGCTCATAAGGTTTCACTGGAAGATGCTGAGTGCAGTCTGAGATGGGCAAACTCTTGGGAGAGCTAAATGGTGTTATTTTCCTCCCATAGATGTATGTCAAAATTTTCAGTGCAGCCAGGATGGGGGTAATGGGTTGATTGATGATTAACATACGATGTCCTTCAAGGCTGCATCTGCAGTCCTTACAAATGGGTTGTCCTGTCGTCAGGCAGCCCTTCGGTCGGCCGGATTCCAAAGTCTGGGTCTGGCCTCGGCTGGTGTCGCACTTCACCCGACGTCATAGCTGCAGTTATTCGGGTATAAAGGCATCAGCCGACGCCATTTTCCTCAGTCTTTCTTGCCGCGTGCGCGAAGCAGAAGCTGTTCGCAAGTGCCGGTCGGTCAGAACCAGAGATTACTACTACCGAAAACTACTTCGAAGACTTCTAAAAAGCTAAGTACCCCGTTGGGGACTCTTTCTAGCCTCAGCCGATGTCAGAAAAAGTGAATAATTGTTTAACTTGTGGGAAACAAATACCTCATAAAGATTTCCACTCTTACTGCTTACCTTGTCTAGGCCCAGACCACGACGTCGCAGCTTGTCTAGCCTGTGCTTCTTTTAACCGGCGGACGCTTAGACGCCGGTCGGAGTTTGCTGAGGAGTTTTTCGGCTCTGAATTTGCTTATATTATGCCGTCGGATCCTCCGACTTCGCAAATTTCTAAAAAACGCAAGAAAAAGGACCGACACTCGCGGTCCGCGGTTTCGTCAACCGCGAGTGTCTCGGTTTCGGCTGAAACCGAGCAAGCGGTTCCACCTTCAGCCGAAAATCTTCCTCCAGCCGAGGCCTCTACTAACCTCGTGGAATCGGCTTCTGATATCCCACTTACTGTTACAGTTTCTCAGGAATTATCAGACACTATTCCCTTGGATATTTCAACCCCTGCACGTGGAGCTGCTAGGCCACCTGCAGCCATGTCCATTAAGGCCTTTGCCAGGGCTAAAGCAGCTAAAACTACTAAATCTGTGCCTGCAAAGCCCCCCTCTCACAGGCCTAGCTCTAGTTCACAAATGCTTAGTTTAGCACAGGATCTCATTTCTTTAATCCGAGGATCCCAACCTCAACCAGACAGGGCCTCTCATCCGCCTCCAGAAAAGAGGCCTAGAGCAGAGCCCCCTGAACCACTGTCTTCAGATGATTCCTCTGATGATTCAATTGATACAGACCCTCCAGAGGCCCCATACTCCCCTTATGAAGACTCTGATGGTGAAGAGTCCATTCCTTCTGCCTCTCCGACTGAGGAATTTTCCTTTGGGGAAACCCTGCATGCTATGAGGGAACAATTTCAGTGGCAGGGCCAGGATTTTTCAGATTCCAGAAAAAGGCTTAGAACTTTTCTGCATTTACCACAACATAGGCCTTTAGCCATACCTCCAGTTCTTTCTGTTGTAGATGATGCATTTAATGATGCTTGTACTGCTCCTGATTCTCTGCCCCCGGCCCCTGTTAAGCCCGATAGATACTACAGGGTCCCGGACACACATTATCACTTATATAAGGCTCCCCTTGCAGATCCAGAGACCATCTCCCAAGGACCTAAGGCTGTAGCAGCCACCTCTGCCAAAACCCTCCCTCTGAAAGGGAATCCAGATCCTTAGAGAGATGGGGTAAAAAAGTTTACACTTCTGCTACTCTTTCAGCTAGGGCCTTGAACTGTCAATTTCACATGATGCAGTATCAAGAATTTTTACTAGATCAGTTAACCAAAAAAGTGTCCTCAGATGAAACAGTAGACAAAACATATGTGCAGGAAATGGTACATAACATTCAACAAGTCAGTAACCATTCCCTAAAATGCGGCTATGATGCACTGGAGGCTTCCTTTAGATCAGCCATGACTGGCACAGTCATCAGAAGGCATGCATGGCTAAAAGAACAGGCCTTACCAGACCATGTCAAATCAAAACTATTAGATGCTCCTATGGATAAGATTAATTTATTTGGCTCTCCTGCACAACAAGTACTGAAGAAGATGGAAGAGAAGGCAAAATCTGTCCAAACAGTAAAAGATTTCTTGCAGGTCCAACCACCGAGGTTTAGCAGGAATTGGCCCTCCAAGAATTGGTCCTTTCCAGACTCCTCCAGAACTCAGAGAGGCAGGAATAGGCGTTCAAGAGGCAGAAGCCAATCCAGGGGTGCTTACAGAGGACGTCAGTGGCAGGGCAACAACCAGCGAGGCACAGACACAGCCACCACCACAACTACTGGTCAATCACAGTGACTTGGCTCTGGCACCGCCTACCAGGGAACAACTACAAGCACCCTTAGGCGGGAAGCTAGCCTTATTTACGACAAACTGGCATTACATCACAAGAGACAAGTGGATTTTACAGATAATAGACCAAGGTTACAGGTTTCACTTCCATACTCTACCAGGGAAGAGAGGAATGCCAAACCTACCTCCAGATCAAAAGGCAGAAGCACTAAAACAAATATCTCAGTTATTAAGGATGAAAGCTGTAGAAAAGGTACCATCTATGGAGCAAGGGAAGGGATTTTACTCCAGACTCTTCCTGGTACCAAGAAAAGAAGGCACATGGAGACCTATTCTCGACTTGTCCGCTTTAAACACATTCCTTATTGTTCCAAAATTCAAAATGCTGACCTTACAGCAGCTTCTTCCCATGCTGGGCAAGGAGTCTTGGCTGGTGACTCTAGATCTCAAGGAGGCATACCTGCACGTCCCCATATGACCAAACTGCAGAAGATACCTCAGATTTCTTGCAGGATCAGAGCATTATCAATTCTCAGCATTGCCCTTCGGCTTATCTACTGCGCCCAGAGTGTTCACAAAATGCCTGGCATCAGTAATTGCTCATTGCAGGCTTCAGGGAATCCAAATCTACCCATACCTGGACGACTGCCTGATACAAGCGGACAACGAAAGCAAGCTAGCAGAAGATTTACAAAGGGTCATTTATCTGCTACAAGCCCTGGGATACACAGTCAATTTAAAAAAGTCAAGACTGATACCATCCCAGAGAATAATCTTTTTGGGTGCAGAGTTGGACACAACAAGGCAAATGGCATTCCTAACAGTAGAAAAACAGGAGCAGCTACCTCTCTACTTCCTGGCCTTAACAAAACAGAACCATCTGACAGCAAGAAAAGTTCTGCAAGCCTTGGGATTCATGGCATCCTGCATAATATTGGTTCCTCATGCCAGGCTGCATATGAGAAAACTACAGTGGTACCTAAGGAATTTATGGTCTCAACACAAGCACAGCTTGGAAACCCAGATTCCCATTATTCCATGCCTGAAGCAAGAATTCCTGTGGTGGGCTCAGGCTTGTCAATCAAACACAGGATTGCCCTTTCACAGTGCTCAACCAAGCCAAACCATCACGACAGACGCCTCAGACCTCGGTTGGGGGCACACATGCTGGACAAGTGCATACAAGGCTTATGGTCTCAAAACCAACTGCACCTACACATAAACCTAAAGGAAATGCTGGCAGTAAAACTGGCAATTCAGGCATTCAGACCATTCCTTCAGCAAGGCCTACTGATGGTAAGGACAGACAACACCACAGTTATGTGGTACATCAACAAACAGGGAGGCACACACTCATACCCTCTTTGCCGGATGGCACTGGATCTCTGGAATGTGGCCCTGAGCTACAACATACAGTCGAAAGCAATTTTTGTACCAGGAAAAGAAAACATCCTAGCAGACATTTTAAGCAGGACAACCACGGATGCCCACGAATGGATGCTGCATCCGGACATCTTCAAAACCATTACCAAAAAATGGGGACTCCCAGAAATAGACTTATTTGCATCCCCACACAATCACCAACTAAAGAAATTCTGCACAAGGACGTACCACCCACTTGCTTGGAAGGTGGACTCCCTATCCTTCAGTTGGAAAAACCTGGCAGCATATGCATTTCCACCACTTCCTTTGATGCACAAAGTGCTATTGAAGATCAAAGAGGACCGCCCAAGGATCATTCTGATAGCTCCAGAATGGCCAAGGCAACATTGGTACCCATGAGCATGTCTCGGGAACAAATGTGGCCACTTCCCCTGGTTCCCTTGCTGTTAACACAGAACAATTACAACAATCTGCATCCCAACCTGAAAACTCTGCAGCTGACTGCCTGGAACATTGCATAAGACCAATTAACCCAAATTTATCCCAAAGGGTTAAAGACATTATCCTTGAGGCTCGCAGACCCTCAACAAGAAAAAATTACTCAGCAAAATGGAAAAGATATCTCATTTGGAGTACTGAAAAAGGAGAAGATGTGTCACTGGTAAACATAGCCAACATTCTGGAATACTTGGCAGAGCTCTTCCACACAGGCCTGTCCTACTCCTCCATCAAGATTCATGCATCAGCTATTTCAGCAGAGTACGACTTGGATCCTCCTGTCTTCTCACATCCTCTGCTAAGACAGTTTCTGAGAGGAATTAAAAATGTAAAGCCTCCTAGGAAGCCACCATTACCAGCATGGGACATGAACTTTGTGCTAGAAAAATTGACACTTCCTCCTTTCGAACCAGCAGCAACATCAGAATTGCAATACTTATCATGGAAGACTGCTTTCCTGCTGGCAATCACTTCAGCAAGAAGGGTCTCTGAACTTCAGGCATTAATGGCAGTACAACCCTTCCTGATCTTCCATCAAGATAGAGTGTCCATGAGAACAAATCCTTCCTTTATGCCTAAGGTGGTTTCCAGAGTTTCCTTAAATCAGGCTATCCACCTACCTACATTTTTCCCTAACCCACAGAACAGGGGAGAAAGACTATTACATACCCTGGATGTGCATAGACAATTACGCTATTACCTGGACAGGACCAAGGGCAATAGAAAAACTGACCAGCTACTGGTAGCATATGCAACAGGAAGGGAAGGAAAAGCAATTTCAAAACAGACAATCTCCAAGTGGATAGGAAATTGCATTAGATTTTGTTACTCCTACCATGGAAAGAAAACTCCAGAGAACGTCAGGCCTCACTGTACAAGGGCAACAGCCACTACCACAGCCTTCTTACGAGGAGTGGCTACCAAGGACATTTTAGAAGCTGCTACTTGGAGCTCCGTGCATACATTTGCCAAGCATTATAATTTACCTTTATACTCTAGATCCCGAGCAGGCTTTGCCACTGCTGTTTTGCAAGGGATCCTAACTACACCATAACTTTATTTGTCCACCTCCCCCAGTTTGGCTATGGTATTCTACCCATTTGTAAGGACTGCAGATGCATCCTTGAAGGACATAGTACAGTTTTGTACCTACCATAAATGTAGATGTCCGATAGGAATGCATCTGCAGTCAGGATTACCCACCCTTCCCTCTGTGGTGCTCCTAGGGTATTTGCCCATCTTATAGCTAGCTGGGGGAATCTATTATGGTGTATTTGTTGTATATATGTACATACATGCTTATTTTTTGTGTTTGCTCTCTACTATTTGGAATCATTGGCATTTATCCAAATTTAGCCTTCCAAGAGGGCACCTGGCATCTGGGGCAAGAAACACTGCGGAAAATGGCGTCGGCTGATGCCTTTATACCTGAATAACTGCAGCTGTGACGTCGGGTGAAGTGCGACACCAGCCGAGGCCAGACCCAGACTTTGGAATCCGGCCGACCGAAGGGCTGCCTGACGACAGGACAACCCATTTGTAAGGACTGCAGATGCATTCCTATCGGACATCTACATTTATGGTAGGTACAAAACTGTACTTTAAGGCTTATAGTGAGTTTAACCAAATTAAATATTTATTTATTTGACATTTGTTGAGTGGGATAGTCTGACTGAGCTTGTGCCCTTTTTCATTGGAGGCCCAAGGAGAAAATCTCCACAGTACAAGTAAATAAATTTCCAGGATTGAAGTCAGATATAGACAAACACAATGAAATGTATATACAATACAAGGCCGGTAAAATGTTCATGACAATATAAGAGGAAATTTCTGTTCATTACAATATAAGAAGAGATTTCTACAAAAAAGTAAAGAAAAATACATTTCCACTAAACAGCAGGTATTGAGGCAGGTAGTAACTACTAAGTGGTCATAACATAAAAGTAGTCTTTAGTGATTGATTATGTAATTCATAGCAGTTTGTTACAAATGTAACAGTGAGGCTGTTGAAATAGAAGGAAAGGTATTACAAAGTAGGGAGTAACCAGCAGATTTATTAGACACTAGGAAGTGGAGCATAGAGAGCAGTAGTTGATTTTCATAGTAATAGGCAGGGAGCGGCCTTAGGTCAACTGGTGCCCTAGGCAAAACGGCTCCACGGCGCCCCCCCCCCCACACCACCCGGTACCCCCATTCTGGTCTACCTACACCAAATAAACACAGAAAAAATGCCCCTGCTAGAGTGACGCCCTAGGTGGACACTTAGTTGGCCTATACCTAAGGCCGGCTATGGCAAGAGGTTAGTTTAGGTAGCATGGTTGGAGGATGGGAAGGAGTACGATTGCGTGAGAGGAAAGGAGATGGTATGGGAGGGGAGAGAGAAGGGTTCAGGTGGGATGATTACAGTGACAGGTGCTATATAGGTAATTTTTGAGAGTTTTCTTAAATTCATGGATATGGGTAATATTTCTGAGGGATGAGGAAAGCTTATTCCATGACAGAGCAGGGAAATAGCTGTAGAGATTTTGTCAATTGGATTTTTTTAGGTTTGTGAATCTACAGGAGACATTGGCCAGAGCTTCTGAGGGAGTGGGGGGTAATGAAGGGAGACAACGGAGTATAGGCTAGGACAAGAGGAGGGCTTGTTCAGGATAGAGTGGATGATTAGAATTGGTTAGGAAACTCTAGCCAGATGACTGTTTGGAGAACATGACAGTGGTGTGATTTTTGTCGGTGGATTAGCTGCAAATCTGGCTACTTTGTTGTAGGTGGTCTTAAGTTTGTGAAGTAAAGAGGACTGTAAGTTGGTTAAGATTTGTGAGCTGTAGAAGAGGTTAGGGAGAAGATAAGCTTGGGCAAGTGAGATTCAGGAGTTGGGTGTAAGGAACCTTTTATAGAATATAAACGAAAGCTAATCTATTTCCCGTGTAGGTAAGCTGTATTTAAGGAGATTCTGGAAGAGAAGAGAATGTTCTAGTCCCCTGATGGCATCAGCATGCCCTCTCTGAAGCCATGTCAGTTATAAACTTCTTAGCTTTAGGTGTAGTTATGCGCATATTAAATCTATAATGGCAGTATTGTATGCAGAATTACTGTATTATCTTTAGAGAATTGCTACTCTTTCTTCTTAGTTGAAGATTGCTGTATCTCAATTACTTTTAGGAAGAAAAATTCCTACACCTCTTTACCTGGTGTAGATGGTGGAGAATGTACTTTGAAAAAAATGTAAAGAATTTTTCATTTTCACAAAAAAAAAATGCAACTCCAACTGCCCGGTAAAAGGACACAGTTAAATTTCCGACAAAACACTCAATACCACACCATGCCATGGAGAGTCAGTGACTAAAATATATAATATAAAGGATTATGATTAGTTTGCCGATCATAACCCTTTTATTATGTGTTCGAGACTTGGATGCCAAGAAATTTTCCTCAAGGTGAATCTTGGCATCCATGGCGAGCTTTGTCTGCTCTGTGAAGTACCAGTTAAAGGGGAAAAAATTGTTTTCCCAGCTTTCAAAGCCTTAAAACACTTAACGAGCTGTCCAAGAGTGTAACTTAGTCCATTACATTTACACTTGCATCCATATCTCTCAGCCGTCTAGATTTTTGCAGGACATCCAAATTATTGTTTCATATTTTTGTTCTGTTCCTAATAAAAATATGGTTTTCAGATGAACCACTGAGGCTTGAAGTCACTAAATAATGACATACATTTGAGTTTCAGCGTTCACATTCTTCATATTATGCAGGCGAACCCACATCCTGTTATTCTAGCAACTCTTTTAAGTCTTTTTTTTTTTTTTTAATGTGCAGGAAATTAAGATTATGTTAAGGGAATGGACAGCAGACAGAAATAAAAGTTTTGTTCTGCCGCTGCCATTTGCTAGTCAGTACAGGCAGATTTTACTCCCTAGCATGGGACCCAACCTTAACCGACTTCACAGGAAATGCTTAATATTTAATAAGGTCAAGTTGAGTGCCATTCTGGCACATAAGTTTGCCCTTTTCCGAATATCGGAACGTAATCAGTTTGCTCCATGCACTACAAAGTTTGAAAACATTGTAGTTTTAGGATGTCCCCCAGAGTTGTATATGTCATTGTGTATTTATTGTAAACATTTTGAATAAAATATTTAGGTATATTTTCGGGATGTTTTAAGAATAATATGATCAGTTAACCAAATTATGTGACTTTAACACTGTTTAAATTATTTGTGAATTATTCAAAAGCTTGTATTGTGAAGAAGTCTTGGTAATGAAAGCACTTAATACAATTTTATTTTTAATTACTGTCTTCATTTCGTGGGACTGGTGTATTCTGTGAATTTTTCGTTTTCATGTGTACATTTCTATAAAAGGAAACTAGAGAGAGAACTACCCTAAGAAATTCATTTGAACAGAAATACAAAACAAGTGGGGCACCACATGGTCAACCTAAAGGTATTAATTTAGTAGCCAGCGTAACAGACTAATGAAAATGGCTGATTGAATGGCAGTTAAACCACAGAAAATTATTTTTATACATGCTAGTTAAAAATGTCATACCTATTTCTAAGGGCTGTGACCAATAAAGTAAGTCCAGGTCATTCTTCTTTTTGACCGTCAAGGTGATGAATGATGTTGTTCTCTTGGCTTTCAGGCAGGCTTTATATATCAAAACAAACCTTTAAATAAATATAGTAGAACACACATCAGGCTGTGTCAAAGTTTGTAGTAAAATGTGTATCTTAGAAATCACATTACTGTGATTTTACACATCCTACATAACCAAACTGCATAGTAGTTTTGTGCAGTAAATTAAATTAAAATAAAATAAAAGCTGTCACGTGCCTTACAGCAATGCTGCTGCTGTTTGAATATTTTTCATGTTTTACAAAACTGTCTCCCCTTTTATGCTGATGAACATTATATCCATGAGTTTAATGCAGTAGCATTAAAGCAGTAATCTTTACCATATTAAAAGAAAACATTTTTAAACAAATAATATGCATATTGACTGATTTTATGAAAATTATACATAGAACTACATGGAAAAATCATAAAAAATAAAACTGATTGTGATGCATCAGATCAGAGATGTAACAAGGCACATACTGTACTGCTTCACTTAGGAAGATTGCAACTCTTCAGGCCGTAATATATCTACAACTAAGTACCGCATACAACAGGTACTTGGCTAGCAAAACAATATATTTAATAGAGGGAACAGCTGAAAATAGTGTATGCATTTTAAGTACTTGGGAATAAATGTCTGTTATGGCTAGAAAAATAAGGGTTTATGAATACCAAATAGAATTTTCTGGCTACAACCCTGCAGCATATGGCTCTAATAAAAACTGTTAACACAATATTTCCTCTTGTCAGCAGGACTCTGTGGCCCTGTACAGGTCTGCTGTGATTTAATTATCTCTTTTTTCCCCTTTTAATTTACAAAATATGGATCATACCTCTCAACCGTACCAAATTCCTAGGTATTTACCGGTTTTGAGGTCAAAATAATGGGGTCCAACGAATTCCCTAGTGGCCTCTTCAACTCCCTTTTTTTTTTTTTTTTTTTAATTTGTAGTTGTTGCTAACGTCATGTGCTAGGTCGTGAGTGATGATGTCAGCTTCATGAGGCAGACTGCCAGCCTGTCTGAATTTGGCTGAGGGCTCAGACTGTATCTGTGTTTACCTTCTTACTGTGTACATTCATATGTTCAAATAGCAGGAACAAGGAGGGTGGGCAGCAGCAGCAGCGACCAGCGAGTGGAGGAGCTGTTAGTTTTAAGATTTAAGTTAACTTCTTCCAGGCCAAACCCAAGAAGAACCAAGTACTTTCTGCAGTGCAACAGAACAGAGTCTGGTTTGTCCAGTATCTGCACTTCCATGAATCCCAGACCCAGGATCAGGATGAGAAAATGTATCTCCGGTGGCTCGACCTCCTCCTGCTCCAGGTAAAACAATAACAAAAAAATAAATAGATATAACATCAAATTCAATCTTAAGATTTGATTTCACTTCACATACCACAGTTTCACTGTTCTGGATGAAGTTTTGAAATTACGTTGACAAAGTAAGAGCAGCTATAACAATGTGAAATAAGTAGCCCATGGCTGTTCAGGTGTCAAATGCCAGTAATTTGGGGACTAGGTGGAACCACACATTTCTCACTAGATGTGTACTTCGTTAGTAGTGTTGTGTTAAATAATGACAGGGAGAGAAACGTTATGTTTTGTAGTGATAAGTCTTGGAACTCTTTTTCAGGGGTTGGCTAGCCTTTAATACTAAACTGTTGCTGCTCGCTGTACTAGTTCTGATAGTAGTTTCTGAAAGACAAATGTTGTTGTTTAGTATATATTATGTATATAGGTATTTATTAGTGTCTGCTTCACTGTTTAGTATTAGGATACTCCTCGGCAGGCTAGTTTGCTGTATTGTTAGAGCCATAAACGCTCTTAAAGTGAACCTGATGTCATGTGTACATAAGTATGGGGTTCATCTGTGGTAAGTAACTTTGTCTCCTCCAGGGACGATTTAGCTTGCTTTGATGTAAGGCGATTGTTTCTTTAGATACCAAACATTAAATTATATTCTGCTACGCATTATGGAGACCAAAGTTTCAGTACCAGCCTGTTCTAGAGAGTCATAGGAAGATGCTTCTCGGTGATGTCACTGATGGGAGAGCCCCACTACAATGTGGTGGGCATTTGGAACAACTACAGCATAAGTATCATGTCGGCTAATTGAAATGTCAAAATATCACAGGGTTTGCACCAACGAGTTTGAGGATAACTGCGTGCTGAAATTTTTGGAAGAGGTTAATAGCTGAACTAAAGGGGTATTCAGGAGGAAGCACTGGTTTTAAAAGTAACTTGGAACTAGTTTTTTGGAGAGGCAGACTCAACAAGAGTTAGAGTAAGGATCTCCCTGAACTAGCAGCAGTAAGCCGGTATTATAACCATTCATTTAAAAAGCAGAATTAGTATTTTGGGAGTATGTGAGAAATTTGCTATAAAGGCCATAGAAATAAATCACAATTTGCAAACAAAAAAAGTATTTGAGATGCCTTTTCTCTTGGGCGTCTGGCTGTCTAGATTTCTATGCTGCTGTGGTCCCCGTCATATAGCTATCGTAAGCCAAAGGATGAACCCGAAACAGCTGCAGTTGTAATTTAGGTAACAGATGTTACTATCAGGGTACATTGGCACCGTCCCTTTGGCTGTACAATGCTGTATGCTATTTAAATAAATCTCCCGCAAATCTGCTAAATACAACTGCCCATTAGGGAAGAGTCACAAAGCAGTTTATCAGCTACTCAAGCTTTATGGCTGCAAAGTGAAAAAAATGGTGTAGTGTAACATTTCATTTCAAGACATTCGCGCAAACTAAAGTTAAATATCTAACATTAGATCCCATAAAGGTCTTAAAATGAGATATTTATACTGCACCAGTTTTTCACTGCTCAGTAACTTTTACAGGATTATCTGCTGGAATATCTTCCTTGTCTGAAGTCAGCGCAAACCATGATGATTTAATGTATTCTTTCTTTCCTCCGCCCACACACCTGAAGGCTGTTTTTCTTCTGCATGCCCTGTGATGGCCTTAATTACATTTCTGTTTTCTCTGTCTGCACTTCTGCCATTGACCTAAGAGATGTGTGTGTGTTAACTCTGGTCTTTTTTTTTTTTTTTTTTTGGCAAATATTGTTTGAAACAATTGCTCTGCCAGTACTGTTTTCTTTGATTTTGTTGGCTGAATATTTATATAAAGTGTTACATTACCCTCCAAAAGCAACACACTTGTTTATTCGATTGTTTGATAAAATGTGACGCAGAGTGAACGACTGATTACGTAAGTTACTCTGTAAGTGAATGGGCAATGCGAGTGAGTCAGCAGTGAGAACATTAAACTGTTAGAGTGAGCAGCTAAAAAAGAAAAGTAAATACACAGTTGTAAAGTCTGACATCTGTCTGAAATACTAAGAGTCTGCATTAACATTTTCCATTTCTAAGGTACTACTTACAACCTTACCTCTCAGTCTCTCAGAGCAAGAAATTTGGACAAAGCCAAAAATAATGGTAAAGCAAAGGCCCAAAAATAGGGACAGATTTTTAAATATTGTGCCTGTAAACTCGTATAGTTGCTAGAATAACAGGTTTTAATTGCATTATTATTAGGGTTGCCACCTATCCGTTTATTTTCCAGACTATCCGAAAATCAAATTGATTCTATGGTAGTCCGGAAAACACTGTACAAACTCTTTTATTGTGTTTCAAAAAGGAAACAGACTATCTGAGTTTGTTAAATTGGCTGATTTACTATTCTTTTTTTACAGAAAAGCGTAGTAAATCGGCTGAAAGCAGGCATCAGGAATGGAAAAAGAGGGCGTTCCCACCTGCTGATGTCATGGTGATATCACAAAATGGGGGAATGTTGGTGGGAGAGGGGTGGAAATGGGCAGGGTTACAAGTGGTGTGAGGGGTGTGGCCTTACTCGCCACAGTGAAAGGTGGCAACCCTAATTGTTATGTATTTTCTGAGGGATATGAAGTCTAAAATTCAAATGCCTGCCATTTTTTATTATTATTTAGTGACTTCAGTCTTCATGTTGGCATCCCATAATACCATCCGAGTGGGTGGGGTTACATGATTATGTATGCAAATTTTACGTTAATCAGCATCCTGGTTTTTGGCCATTTGCACCTACTTTTCATGGCCCTTTGTCCAGATTTTTGACGTTTCCAAGCTGAGAGGTATGGAATGGATATATTTGTGTAATAAATCAAAGATATTGTAATGCAAAAGCAAAATATCACTAAACAAGATTCTGCTGCAAATTAAAAAGTGAGAATGAGATGACCTGGTCATAACCCAGCTTGTGACTTGTTTAGGTAATTATACAGATCTCTTCATCTCTGTGCTCATTGCTCACATTCTTACAACAGGAGAAACTGTTTTAGGTGAAACATAAAACAGGCATTTTCAAGCCTCTTTTGTTTGCAGTACACAAAAGACCCCACAATGTACACCTCATCCAAAACTAACTTTGATGCTGTCCTTCTGACCTGGAATTTGAGCAAAATAGAAAACATAACTCATTGTGATCATTGTACATCTTAGAGGAAGGGATGAGCATATTTTAATATCAAATGTAGAAGACCATGATTCTTCAAGCTTGATCACTGTTCTGACCACATGAGAGAAAATTGTGTATTAGTTTAAATGCTTATGTCATAGACTTCACCTGCACCCAGACAGAACTTTGCTTGATTGGGCTTTGTTTCAGCAGTTGCCTCATTTCTGTGGCCCAAATACTGTAATTGTTTCATATAATGTTAGCATGTAAATTCTTAAATTGTTTGTCTTTAGTGAACTAGAATTACCATTTTAAAGTATTTTACTTCAATTTCTGCTCCTTAATTTGACCTTCTACTTACTACTACCGCACAACACTTTACTAATTTTGCAGCAGTAACCCAAATACAGTTAAAGTGCAGCAACCTCCCTTTTCCTTTTCAGCTCCAGAGAGAGAACCTTCCATAAGAGTGCCCTACCATATCTGGAACTCATTCCCTCCTAAATTTAAAACTACCGTAAGTTTAGAGCATTTATATCGATGCTACTAACCAACTTATTCAGTTCTTTTCATGTGATTCAGTAGTCCCCATCTTTCTAGCTTTCTTCCGTGTTTCCATCCTTTTTACGGTTTAGTTTTAACTTTATTGTTCTACATATATTCTTCTTTCTTAGTACTTTTATCTCACAGTTATCCTATTGTGATCACTTCACTTCTGATAAATGTCTTCAGTCTTTGTGAACGTGCATCAGTATATCACTTTTTCACTTTCAATTTACATTTCTCCTAGTCACCTTGGAGATATGTAGTTCATTTTATGGTATATTTATAATGTAAATATTTATGTCTCTTTCCCAAAATATTTGCGCTTTGACATGCTTCTGTGTATGATGTACACTGTTCCAAATGTTTTTGAGATACTATGTTAACATAATGAACAGTAGTCTTCTGTGTATAAACTGTTTTATACTTGTGCCTGGAGCTCAGATTGTGACTGAAAAGGGTCATTTAACAGCCCAACTACCCAGTTAAGTAATCTAAAGTAAAGTTAATAGAAATAGAGGAGAAAAATGTCATGCTTACTAGTAAAAAAAAGTAATAATGTCTTTTCGGTTAGATAGATGATGGGAGTTGCAATAGCATGGATGTATGCAACTAAATCCTGTATGTTTCTAAGTACCATTGCAGTACTATATATTTCTAATTCATTTTTTGAGTAGCTCTTGTTTTTGACCTAATAAGGAAACAATGAAATAGTTGCACCAAACCCTGTAAGACGTAGCAATAGAGTAAGAACTGATGCTCTAAATGACAAGTTGGGGGTTCACAGAATCTGTCTCTCTAACAATAGGAGCCCAATCAGTCCTTAGACAGGAAATTATCAGACTGTGAAAGATAATATCCAGAATATTAACCACACTGGGCCCAGGGAAACCTGCAAAAGGCACTTTTTACAGCTTATGGCAACAGTGTGAAGGTGTACTTAAGGAAAATGTAACTGAAAGAAGCTGGAGCTTAAAGTAGCCTTAATTTAATCATTAGAGACCGTGATAACAACCTAACAGGTTCCATTAGTTAGTCATATTTGATCTTGTTTAAGCAAACCTTGGCCAAGTACTGCTCACTTTCAACAAATCTTCACTTGCACTTTCACCCACAACTGAAGTGAGTCACATTGGCTCCATTCCTACCCCTTTAAGGATGCTCAAGGCAATAACCGCAACGTATTTTATTAGTAATAGGTGAGTCTGTAGTTAAGCACACTAATGTTCATTCACCAGGATGTGTAAGGAGAGGGTCATGGCCTGCTGTGGTCCGTACGTGACCATTGATGTCTTCAGTCCAAGTGCAAGTATGTTGTCCTTGTTGCCTGCTTCACTTTGAATGACCTTTGATGCTGTAACTTAAAAGAACTGCTGAGAGAGAGATTTGAGTTCTGTGTATATGTGCCCAAGCCAGGTAAGAGACTGAACAGTATATTGACTGTAAGAATAATGACATGACTTCATACAAAAAGAATTTGTTTTCAGCAATTGACTTAACAGGCATCATTCCAGGAGATCGACAAGCTGTCCGCTTTGCCATGCATGGCCTTTACCTCTGTCATGAGGGCTTCTACACATTAGACAAGTCCTTTTCTGCCCCCAATGTGTTTTTAAGGGCAAATTTCATTGTTAGGCATCCCAAACTAGCAGTCTGTAACCAACATAACATTAAATTGGCTGTGCTCAACTCTAGGAATCAGAAAAATAGTCTTCCTGATTTGGAGATCTTCCTGTTGATTGAACACATTCATGTGTGTGTTAGTTAAGAAACTTGGTTTCATTGCTGTGGTAACACTCCCCCTGTAACATGGAACTAGATTGCAAGGCCTTTCTTCAGTATCACATGCACACAACACGTGCACTTAAAGACAAGTTTGATTCATCAGTCTAGTCTGTCTGCTTGAGAGTCTTTCTGGGGTGGGAGGAAACTGATGTACCTGTCAAACCTGCATGAACACACTCAGTCTTCACAAACTATTTCAAGATTCTGAATTCAAACCTCATAATAACCAGCTTCATCAAATAACACCAAAATATTTAATCACTGGCATCTATAGATCCCCTTCATTGTCAACTGGGACTACAGCAGGTACTTTGTCAGACTGGTATCCACATCTGTTAATTCCAATACCCTGATTCTAGGAAAGTTCAGTTATGTGTTCATTTCAGAGTTTTGGACAATTAGCAGTAAATAAGCCCATAGATTTCTAGATTTCATTAATACCAGCTCTTTAGATCATATTGTTCAAGCTCCCACAAGAGGGAGAATATACCTGACCTTTAATGCTACCTCTGCCTGCACACCTGCTAACACTAGCTGCTCCTTCATCAGATCTAGCCATTACACTTTCACCTTGTCTTTCAGAAATTAATGCCACATTCCGTAACCATTAATTTATATTCAGAGGACTACACTGCAGTTATCAGTATGTCATAATGGATTATGAGCTGCTAATACACTGTCTTGGAAAATGTGTAGCTTGCTTGTCAGGTGTAGGATTCTGAGGGCCTTAAAAACTTCAAAAGGGCTTTGTCCCTGCTAACCCATTTTCTGAAACCATCTCATTCGCCTGTACTTTTTATGGCCCCTTAGTCATTGTGTATATAAACCAGTACATGTCTGGTATAAATATAGTGGAAACTTCATGGGTTAGCACTTGTTATGGTGGAACTCTCAGCTAGACAGACTGGAGTGGAAAATTATATGCTTCATTATAAAAAAAAAAAAAAAAAAGCTGCCACCTGTCAGGGTGTGTGGTATAAGCAGTTTTGCAGGGATCATAAAAACATCATTAGGAAGAGTGAGGCGGAATATGAATAGAAGATAGCTAACTATTAAAAGGTGATCACCAATCCTACATGAACTCCCTCAGTAACTCACCTCATTTCTTACCCTTCCCCCCCTCTTCTTTTCCACCCCACTTCATACTATCTACCTTCCCACCTCCTTATTAATTCTCTTCTTCTCCAAACTTTTCCTACTCTGCTCATCTCTTCCTAAGCTCCTATAACCTATTTATCCCTTGCCCTGTTATATTTCCTCAGAACGAACAAATATATTTGTAAATATCTACTTTTATTTTTTAACTTCTGTTTTATGCAGTGGTAGGAAATAGCATATTTGTAAATATTCACTTCTGGTCTTAATAACTTTTGTTTAAGCATTTTACTAAATTGTACCTTCTAATACCATGTTGTTTTACCTGTACTTTTTACTATATTACTATAACTTGTTTTTGTTATGTTTTACTATGTTATGTTGCTTTATGGAGCTTTTCTCCCCAGGACTCCATTGAAAATGAGCTCTTCTCGGCCCAGTGGACTGTCCTAACAAACTTCAAATAAATATTTTTTTTCCAACTGTATTAGGAATATTAGAAGTAATGCTCAATACTGCACTAATCTCTCAAGAGAACACCAGCACCTATTCTAATACCAAAGCCATAGCAAATGTCTTTGCTGACAAATTTAGGTGTAAATATTCCCCACCCCTGACACTGCTATGTCCTCTCCCTTAAGATGTTCATCGTGTTTCACTGCTGCAGTCATTATACTTGGATGTCCTTCAAGAATGCAACTGCAGTCATAACATGTGGGTTGTCCTGCCTCAGGCAGCCCTCGGTCGGCCGGATTCCAAAGTCTGGGTCCGACGTCGGCTGATGTCACATTTCTCTCCGTCAGAGCGGCTGGAGTATATAAGCATCAGCCGACGCCATTTTCTTCAGTCTTTCTTGCCGCGCGGTGCCCGAAGCAGAAGCAGTTCGCAAGTGCCGGTCGGTCAGCTCCTGTATTCTACGATACCGAAGTCATCAAAAAAGCTAAGTACCCCGTTGGGGACCTTTTCTTGCCTCAGCCGATGTCAGAAATTACTGAAAAAGTTAACAATTGTCTTTTTTGTGGTAAACAAATACCTCATAAGGATTTCCACTCTTACTGCCTCCCTTGCCTGGGCCCAGACCACGACGTCTCGGCCTGTGTAGCCTGTGCTCGCTTCAACAAGCGCACTCTCAGGCGCCAGGCAGAGTTCGCTGAAGATTTTTTCGGCAATAAATTTGCTTACACCATGCCGTCGGATCTTCCGACATCGCAAACTCCCAAAAAGCGAAAAGACCGGGACCGACATCCTCGGCCCGCTTCTACCACCGACTCGACGCCAAAACCTAGCGCGAGTGCTCCGGTTCCCTCTGAGACTGTCTCTCCACCGCTCCGAACCGAAGACACCGCATTACCGACGACTCCGATTCCAGACATTACTCCGACGCCAGTTATAGATTTTCCTCCGGATACCGAAACCGAGGAAATGCCCGAGACCATTGCTGTAGACAAGGTCACTCCTGCACGTGGAGCTGCCAGGCCTCCTATGGCCATGTCTATTAAGGCCTACACTAGGGCTAAGGCAGCCAGCAAAACAAAGCATATTGCTTCTAAATCCTCACCTCAGCCGACTCCGGAGACACAAATTATGTCCATGGCTGCTGACTTAATTTCCATGATTAGAGGTTCACAGACCCATCCTGAGAGAGCATCCCAGCCTCCTCCTGATAAAGGGCCCCGGGTTGAACCCTCTGACCCTACTCCTTCAGATGAAGACTCTGAGGGCTCTGTCCACTCTGATAGCCAGGAAGAGCTCTTCCAGACCTATGAGGACTCGGATGCAGAAGATTCCATACCTTCGGCCTCCCCTCCTGAGGATATTTCTTTTGGGGAAGTTCTGCACACCATGAGGGAACATTTCAAGTGGCAGGGCCAGGAATATTCTGATTCCAGGAAACGCCTTAGGACTTTCCTTAAGAAGCCTCAGCACAGGCCCTTAGCTATTCCTCCTGTACTTGATGTTCTGGATGACTTGTATTCTGATTCTAGTGCTACCCCTGATACTCTCCCTCCTGCTCCAGCCAAGCCAGACAGGTATTACAGGGTCCCAGAAACTCATTCCCATTTATTCAGGGCCCATACTGTTGATTTGGAAACTATTTCACAGGGGTCTAAAGGAGTTTCAGCCTCCACCTCAAAAAAATCCTTTGCCCTCCAACAGGGAAGCAAGGTCATTAGAGATGGGGTAAAAAGGTTTACACATCCACTACCTTATCTATGAGAGCTTTAAATTGCCTTTTTCATATGTTCCAATATCAGGATTATCTCTTAGAAGATTTACAAAAAACATTAGCTTCACCTGATCCTTTAGACAGGAAGACTTTGCAGGAAGCTGTACATAACACTCAGCAAGTAAGCAATCACTTCCTGCAGTGTGGATATGATGCACTGGAAGCTTCATGTAGGGCAGCTATGACAGGGGCAGTGATGCGTAGACATGCTTGGTTAAAAGATCAACCTCTACCAGATCATGTAAAAGCAAAACTTCTGGATGCACCTTTGGAAAAGAACAAGCTTTTTGGTGCAAATGCTAAGGATGTGTTGAAGACCATCGAAGAAAAAGCAAAATCAGTTTTCCTCCAGGTTCAACCCCCCAGATTCAGTAGGAATTGGCCTTCAAAAAACTGGTCCTTTCCTAACCCAGAAAAGTTTCAAAGGGGTAAGAACAGACGTGGCCGAGGAAGAGGCCAATACAGAGGCCCTTACAGGGGACGTCAATGGCAGCCAGGAAACCAAAGAGGTGACGCAGGGGTTTCTCCTGCCCAACAACCACAATCTCAATGACTTTCCTCTACTACCGCCTACCAGGGAACAACTAGAAGCTCCCTTGGGCTGGAAATTATCTCTGTTTGCAGAAAACTGGCACAGACTGACAAAGGACAAATGGATTTTGGACATTATAGACCGAGGGTACAGGTTTCATTTTCATACCTTACCAAGAAAACAAGGCATGCCAAATCTACCACAACATCAAAGGGCAGAGGCTATCAAGCAAATCACTCTGCTAACTCGAATGAAAGCAATAGAAAGAGTTCCACAACAAGAACAAGAACAGGGGTTCTACTCAAGACTGTTCCTTGTTCCAAGAAAAGAAACTCAATGGAGACCAATACTGGACTTGTCCGCATTAAACACCTTTCTCATACTACCAAAGTTCAAAATGCTGACTCTACAGCAACTCCTTCCCATGCTGGGCAAGGAGTCGTGGCTGATTACTCTGGACCTCAAGGAGGCATACCTGCATGTCCCTATCAGACACAGCTGCAGAAGATACCTCAGATTTCTTGCAGGGCCAGAGCATTATCAATTCTCAGCATTGCCATTTGGCTTATTTAGTGCCCAGAGTGTTTACAAAATGCCTGGCTTCAGTAATTGCTCATTGCAGGCTCCAGGGTATACAAATTTACCTGTACCTGGACGACTGCCTCATACAAGCGGACGACAAATTGATGTTGACAAAAATCTGGAATATGTCATACGATTACTTCAAGCTCTGGGATACACAGTCAACTTCCAAAAGTCAAGACTGCAGCCATCCCAGCAAATAATCTTCTTAGGAGCCAAACTAGACACAGCCTCTCAGATGGCTTACCTGACAGAAGACAAGCAAGAGAAGTTAACTCAATACTTCAAAGGTTTAGCAAAACTCACCCAGATGACTGCAAGGAGATTCCTACAGGCCCTGGGTTACATGGCATCCTGCATTCTACTGGTTCCATTAGCAAAACTATGCATGAGAAAGCTTCAATGGTACCTAAAAAGCGTTTGGTCTCAGCACAGCAGCAACTTGGAGACAATCATGCCACTCATTCCATGCTTACAAAAGGAATTCCTATGGTGGGCCTCGGTGAGCCAGGAAAACACAGGTATGTCATTCCAAAAACCACAGATAACACAGACCATGACTACAGACGCCTCAGACCTCGGATGGGGGGCGCACATGGAAGGCAGGTGTATACAAGGACAATGGTCTCCAAAGGAAACTCATCTGCATATAAACCAAAAGGAAATGCTGGCAGTAATGCATGCTATCAAGGCTTTTCAAACCCAACTCCAGCAAGGTCACTTAATGATACGGACAAACAACACCACTGTGATGTGGTACATAAACAAGCAGGGGGGCACCCACTCTTACCCCCTTTGCAGACTGACAATGCAGCTTTGGGAGAAATCACTGAGTCTAAACATCCAGTTACAATCACAGTTTGTTCCAGGAAAAGACAATGTGTTGGCAGACAGCCTAAGCAGGAATTTCACAGATCCACAGGAGTGGAGGTTACATCCGAAGGCTTTCAGACAACTCACTTCGACATGGGGCAAGCCAGAAGTGGACCTATTTGCCTCTCACCTCAATCATCTCCTACCAAAATTTTGCACAAGGACATATCATCCAAAGGCTTGGAAAATAGATGCTCTTTCATTCAACTGGAACTCCCTAGCAATCTATGCATTCCCACCTCTGCCACTGATGACTTCAGTATTACTAAAGATCAAAGTAGAGAAGCCCAAGGGAATCATAATAGCTCCGGATTGGCCAAGACAACACTGGTACCCACTACTACGGAGCATATGCCACACCAGGAGGTGGGCCCTTCCTCAGTGGCCTCTACTTTTGACTCAACACAATTTCGAAACACTGAATCCAAACCTTCAGACTCTGCAGCTAACAGCCTGGGAGATCCCGTAAATAACTTCAACTTATCTCTCTCCAAGGAAGTTCAGCGGATACTAACAGAGGCTCGAAGACCGTCCACCAGAAAGGTCTACTTAGCAAAGTGGAAAAGATTCAGCAATTGGAATACCAGCAAAGGGCATGATGCATCATTACTGAACATCCCACTTATCTTGGAATATTTGGCAGATATGTTACAGAGTGGCCTCTCATATTCTTCAATAAAGATACATGCATCTGTCATTTCAGCTAGATACAACACTGATCCTCCTGTTTTTTCTCACCCCTTACTAAGACAATTCCTCAGGGGAATCAAGAACATTAAGCCACCAAGAAAGGCCCCAGTGCCAGCCTGGGACCTCAATTTTGTCTTTGAAAAACTGACTCTACCTCCTTTTGAGCCAGCAGCTTCAGTTGACTTGCAATTTCTTTCATGGAAAACAGCCTTCCTGTTGGCAATTACCTCAGCAAGAAGGGTTTCGGAACTACAGGCCCTAATGGCAATACCACCCTTTATTATTTTCCACAGAGACAGGGTTTCATTAAGGACCAACCCTACCTTTATGCCAAAGGTGGTATCTAGGGTTTCTCTAAATCAAGCCATTCATCTGCCTACTTTCTTCCCCAATCCTGAGAATAAGGGGGAAGGCTTTTGCATAGCTTGGACATTCATAGACAACTACGATACTACCTGGGGAGAACCAATGCCAGTAGGAAGTCTCAACAGCTTTTGTAGCTTACGCCCTGCAGTCCAAGGAAAAGCAATCTCAAAACAGACTATTTCTAAATGGATTGGACATTGCATCAGATTCTGTTATTCCTTTCATGGAAAGACTGTTCCAGCCTATGTCAGACCACATTCCACCAGAGCTACAGCCACCTCTACAGCATTTTTAAGAGGGGTGCCTACAAAGGACATTCTAGAAGCTGCTACATGGAGCTCCGTGCATACATTCTCAAAACACTACAATCTCCCCCTATATTCCAGATCCAGAGCAGGCTTTGCTTCGGCAGTCCTGCAGGGTTTGATTGCCACACCATCTCTTTCTTAGAGCATACCTCCTCCCCCAGCTAAGCTATGGTATTCTACCGACATGTTATGACTGCAGTTGCATTCTTGAAGGACATAGTACAGTTTTGTACCTACCATAAATGTAGATGTCCGATAGACATGCAACTGCAGTCGGGCTTTCCCTCCCTCCATACCCCTCTATGCTTAGGGTCCACTCCGATCCCCCTCACTCTTAGCTGGGGATATCTGTTATGGTGTATTTGTTTTATTGCTCATGTAAATGTTTGGAATCCTGTTTTTGTCTTCCAATTTGATTACAGCCTTCCTTGGAGGGCACCTGGCATCTGGGGCAAGAAACACTGAAGAAAATGGCGTCGGCTGATGCTTATATACTCCAGCCGCTCTGACGTCAGGGAGAAATGCGACATCAGCCGACGTCGGACCCAGACTTTAGAATCCGGCCGACCGAGGGCTGCCTGAGGCAGGACAACCCACATGTTATGACTGCAGTTGCATGTCTATCGGACATCTACATTTATGGTAGGTACAAAACTGTACTGTTATCCTGCCGTCAGGCGGTCCCGCAGTCGGCCAGAGTTACAAAGTCTTGGTCCGGCGTCGGTTGCTGTCGCCTCCTCCCTGATGTCAGTGCGTCAGGGGTATACAAGAAGCAGCCAACGCCATTTTCTTCAGTCTTTCTTGCCGCGCGGTGCCCGAAGCAAAAGCAGTTTGCAAGTGCCGGTTGGCCAACTCCTGAGATATCAATTTCGAGTTTCAGAACTGAAGTCTTCATTAAAGCTAAGTACCCCATTGGGGAAACTTTTTCTTGCCTCAGACCGATGTCAGTAAAAGTTAATAATTGTATTTTTTGTGGGAAGCAAATACCTCATACGGATTTTCATTCTTACTGTATTCCATGCCTAGGCCCAGATCACGACATCACTAGTTGCCGGTTTTGTGCTAGATTTAACAAACGCACTGTTAAACATCGGTTTGATTTTGCTCACCATTACTTTGGCCGAAGGTTTAATTATACCATGCTGTCGGAACAACAGACCAGAATTCACAAAAAATGCAAAGATAAGGATAAGGACAGGCATCCGAGGCCCAAAACTGACTACTAAGCCTCTTCTAGGCCAGTCGCCGGTTCGCCGGTTCTCAGTGAGACGCTTTCACAGCCCCTGACACCCGCTACCTCAGAGCCGCAGGCCGCGACTGACTCCCACGTGGAGTTGCCTAGGCCTGTGGATACTTAAGGTGTTGGGCCTACGGAGACTAACCCTTCAGATGGGTCCAGAGCCGCTGAACAGTTATCGGCTTCTGAGGGTGTGTTCAGACCTTCACAACTTACCATTGCATCTACAGCCAAGTCTAAAACTACATTAAAGACAAAGAAGCAAGTACAGTATTCACCTGGACAGGCCTCCATGCCTAAAAAGCAGATGATCAAAATGGCCGAAGACTTAATTACTCTGATCAGGGGTTCCCATCCTCCTCCTGATAAAAGGCCTAGGCAGGATATACAGACTATGATTCCTCTGACCAGGTTTCAATATATTCTGATTCCTCTTCAGACCAGGGATACTCTTTACCCCCCTATGAGAACTCTGATGCTGAAGAATCAATTCCTTCAGCCTCTCCTCCTGAGGATTATTTTTTTGGGGAAACTTTACATACCATGAGGGAGTATTTCCATTGGGAGGGCCAGGATTACTCAGAATCCAAGAAAAGGCTCAGAGACTTTCTTTTATTGCCTCAGCAGAGGCCCCTTGCTATTCCGCCAGTGTTGGATATTGTGGACGATGTGTTCTCTGAATCCAGTTTAAATCCGGATTTTTTACCCCCTGCTCCAGTCAAGCCAGACAGGTACTAACAGAGTCCCTGACTCTCACAAATTTCTTTATAAAAACCCTGCTGCTGACCCAGAAATTATTTCCCAGAGTCCCAAAGGGGTAAAGGCCTCCACGGCTAAATATCCAGTTCCCTCGGACAGGGATTCTAGAGCATTAGACATATGGGGGAAGAAAGTTTACACCTCTGCAACTTTAGCAGTGAGGGCTTTAAACTGCCAGTTTCACATGCTTAAATATCAACAATGTTTACTGTCTCAGTTTCAACAGAAAATGAGTACAAGTGCAGAACAACCTGACTATAAGGAAATGTAGGATTTATTGCATGCAGCTGAACAAGTGGGAAAACATACTTTGCAATGTGGTTTTGATTCATTAGAAGCTTCTTGTAGAGCAGCAGTTACAGGATCTGTGATTCGAAGACATGCTTGGTTAAAGGAACAAACCTTACCAGATCATGTTAAGGCAAAATTATTGGATGCTCCTTTACAGCAAGATATTTTATTTGGTGTTAAGGCAGAAGAGGTATTAAAGAAAATGGAGGATAAGGCAAAATCTATGCAAACAGTGAAGGATTTCTTACAGGTACAGCCACCAAGATTTAGCAGGAATTGGCCTACGAAACATTGGTCCTTTCCAGTGTCAGACAGGCCACAAAGAGGCAGATGCCCAAGAGGCAGATCTCAGCCCCAAGGTTCTTACAGACCACGACAGTGGGGTGCTGGACAAGTCACAACCTTACAGGAAACGGTCCCAATGACTTCCACCTTCCAATGCCAAACTCTTCCCTTTTGGCAGCTCCCTTAGGGGGGAAACTAGCACTTTTTTCACAAAACTGGCAAGCAATCACCCAAGACAAATTGGTGCTGAATATTGTGTCTCAAGGTTACAGGTTCCACTTTTACACTTTACCAAGGCTAAAAGGTATGCCAGACCTGCCACACAATCAGTGGGCAGAGGCACAAAAACAAATTACAGCCCTCATGGACATGAGAGCTATTCAAGAAGTACCACAGCAGGAACAAGGACAAGGATTTTACTCAAGACTCTTCCTGGTCCCCAGAAAGGACAAAGCCTGGAGACCCATATGAGACCTTTCCACTCTAAATACTTACCTGGATGTTCTGAAATTCAAAATGTTGACACTACAGCAGCTCCTTCCCATGTTGGACAAGAAAGCTTGGCTTGTTACTTTGGACCTCAAAGAGGGATACCCGCATGTCCCTATCAGACAAAATTGCAGAAGATACCTCAGATTCATAGCAGGTTCAATGCACTACCAATTCTCTGCACTGCCCTTTGGCTTATCTACTGTGCCCAGGGTCTTCACAAAGTGCCTGGCACCAGTAATTGCATTTTGCAGACAAAAAGAAATTCAAATCTATCCATACCTGGATGACTGCCTGATTCAAGCGGAGAGCAAGGACATTCTTCTAAAGCATCTGGCGTTTGTAAAAAAAGTTGTTAAGTTGCCTAGGGTACACAGTAAACGAAAAGAAGTCAAAACTAGTGCCCTCACAAGAGATAATATTCCTGGGTGCCAGTTTAAATACAATGGCCCAGATGGCTTATCTCACGCCAGACAAACAAGGACAACTGACTCAGTATTCTCAAATGATGGCAACAAAGTCACAACTCCCTGCAAGAAAAAATCTGCAAGCCTTGGGATTCATGGCATCCTGCATTCTACTAATTCCATATGCCAGACTGCATATGAGAAAATTACAATGGTACCTAAAAAGTGTTTGGACTCAACACTCTCACAGCTTGGAAACAGTAATACCACTAATTCCCTGCCCACAACAGGAGTTTCGATGGTGGGCACAGGCATGTCA
Source organism: Protopterus annectens (assembly GCF_019279795.1). Classification (NCBI taxonomy): domain Eukaryota; kingdom Metazoa; phylum Chordata; order Ceratodontiformes; family Protopteridae; genus Protopterus; species Protopterus annectens. The sequence continues at coordinate 360,948,966 of NC_056736.1, forward strand.
CCACAACAAGGGTCAGCCTTTCACTCTTCCTACAGCCAAGCAGACTTTAACAACAGATGCTTCGGGTTATGCCTGAGGAGCACACATGGCAGGAAAATGTATTCAGAGCAAATGGACCACAGACCAAATGCATCTTCACATCAATCAAAAAGAGATGTTGACTGTGCAAAATGCCCTAACAGCTTTCAAGGACCTTCTGCATCCAGGACAATTACTATTAAAGACAGACAACACCACCGTAATGTGGTACATAAGCAAGGAGGCACTCATTCTTACCCCCTATGCAGAAAAGCCATGACCTTGTGGAGCACAGCTATAACTTATCAAGTTTATTTGCAAGCACGATTCCTGCCAGGAAAGAAAAATACTCTGGCAGACAACTTAAGCAAAAACATCATGGATCCTTACGAGTGGAAATTAAATCCACAAGTTTTCAGCATGATAATACAAAAATGGAGGTGCCCAGACATAGATCTCTTTGCCTCACCACTGAATTACCAATTACAAAAATTCTGCACAAGGACTTATCACACACAAGCATGGAAAGTGGATGCTCTTTCGTTCAGCTGGAAAAGCCTAAAAGTTTATGCCTTCCCACCTCTGCCTCTCCTTTCAAAGGTACTCCTAAAAGCCAGACAAGACAAACCACAGATGATTCTGATTGCTCCAGACTGGCCACGCCAGCATTGGTACCCAATCTTAAAGAACTTGGCTCAAGGCCCACCTTGGATTTTGCCTCAAATTCCACACCTTCTGACTCAGCAAAACAATCAGATCCTGCACAGTCAGCTCAAAACCTTATCCCTGGCTGCATGGCAGATTCATTAGCCAAACAGACAACACCTCTATCTAAAGCTGTTATGGATGTCATTTTGGAGGCCAGGAGGCCTAGCACCAGGAAATCTTATTCAGAAAAGTGGAAGAGATTCTGTGCCTGGAACCAGGCTTAAAGCCTTGACCCTCTTGTCCCTAACATTCCTAAGATACTACAATACTTAACTGAGATGCTGGACAAAGGACTATCATTCTCATCCATTAAGATCCACGCTTCTGCCATTTCGGCTCATTACAACACAGATCCTTGTATTTTCTCTCATCCATTGCTAAAGCAGTACCTCAGAGGGGCTAAAAACATAAGACCGCCCCGGAGAGCACCAACTCCTACTTGGGACCTCAATTTTGTCTTGGAAAAACTCACTTTACCTCCTTTTGAGCCAGCCAATTCAGCAGAGTTAAAATATATATCATGGAAAACTGCTCTACTACTGACAATAACCTCAGCACGAAGAGTCTCAGAACTACAGGCACTAATGGCAGTGGAGCCTTTCATCATTTTCCACCAAAACAGGGTTTCTCTAAGAACAAACCCTTCATTTATGCCTAAGGTGGTATCCAGTATGGCTCTTAACCAAACTATTCACTTGCCAACATTTTATCCAAATCCCCAGAATAAAGAGGAGAGAATTCTACATTCCTTGGATATACACAGGCAATTACGCTTCTATTTGGACAAAACAAAAGCTTTCAGAAAAACTGAACAATTGCTTGTATCTTATGCTGCAAGGTCACAGGGAAAGGCTATTTCAAAGCAGACCATTTCAAAGTGGATAGGACACTGTATTAGGTTCTGCTACACACAACATAGGAAACCTGTACCATCTAACATTAGACCACATTCCACCAGGGCAACTGCAACTTCTACTGCCTATCTTAGAGTACATACCAAAGACATTTTGGAAGCTGCAACTTGGAGTTCAGTGCACACCTTTACCAAGCATGATCACTTGCCTCTTTACTCTAGATTCAGAGCTGGCTTTGCCACTGCAGTTCTGCAGGGCCTCATAGCCACACCAAATCCTCTATAGCACCAGCCACCCTGACTCAGCTTTGAGATTCTACCCAAGTGTAATGACTGCAGCAGTGAAACACGACAGTTTTGTACCTACCATAAATGTAGATGTTCGAGTGTCTTCACTGCTGCAGTCCTGGTTACCCACCCACCATCCCCTCTTTCTTAGCTGGGTCTTATCTATAACTTTCTACACTATTCTACCTATGTGGTATATTTGCTGGTTACTGAAGGTTTTGTTTTTACCTTACTGTATGTTTTGTAAGCAATATGTATTGCCTATCTTTTTGGGGGCACCTGACATCTAGGGCAAGAAAAACTGAAGAAAATGGCGTCGGCTGCTTCTTATATAACCCTGACGCACTGACGTCAGGGAGGAGGCGACAGCAACCGACGCCGGACCAAGACTTTGGAACTCTGGCCGACTGCGGGACCACCTTGACGGCAGGATAACCCAAGTGTAATGACTGCAGCAGTGAAGACACTCGAACATCTACATTTATGGTAGGTACAAAACTGTACTTTATTCATCACTGCTTTTTTCCTTATCTCTGTGGACTAGATCCTGGAAGCTGTTAACCAAAAGTGAACAAAAAAAAAAAAAGCCAATTCTGTGGGTTTTGTCAGTACCAGTTTGCCTTGTTAGCATAAAGTAAGTCATTGTTGAACCCTTTTTGAAGTTTTTAATCTTGGCTTCTTCAGATGGTATGCCTGAGCTGTGGCAAGTAGTTGTGTTGCTTCTACATAAAGGTGGCTGTGTAACTGACTCTGCAAATTTCCATCCCATTAGCTATACTAGTATTATTTGTAAAGTCATAGAATCTATGTTAGTCTCATAAAAAGCAAAACTGTATAGTTTTGTGAAGGTTCAGTCTTACTTGCTTAATTTTGTTGATTGTTTTGAGGGTGTAATGGATTCCATTAGTGAGGGTTATTTTGCTCATACCACTTGTCAAACCTTCCTAAAACATTCATTGTGATTTTCCCGTGGAGGCATTGTTGATATTCTGGTTTAAACATCAATTCCCCAAGTTATTTCAGTGGATTACTAATTGTCTGATTGTAACTTCCGAGGTGGTGCAGCTGTAGCATTGTTGCCTCACAGCAAGAGGTTCTCCCGTTCGAATCTCTGCTGGAGTGCGGGGAGTGCCTTTTGTGTGGAGTCTGCATGTCCTCCCCGCGGTTGGATGGGCGTTCGAAAGACATGCGTAAATTGGTGTGCCTTTGTTGAAGGTTGAACGTCAAGCTGGCACCTCGGCGTTCATGAAAATCTACTGCCAATCATTAGCGGACCGGAGTTCAGCTGTGGCGACCCCTAACTGGGAAAAGCTGAAAGACAATAACAACTAATTGTCTGATTGTACATATTGGTTGTGAGTTAATGGCATCTTCTCATCTAGTAGAACAGTCACTAGTGGTGTCCCTTAAGGCTGTATGCTGGGTCCCCTTCTTTTTGGCATCTTCTTCTGTGGTGCTATTATTGATTCCCACACCACACACATACACAGACACAGACACAGACACAGACACAGACACAGACACAGACACAGACACAGACACAGACACAGACACAGACACAGACACAGACACAGACACAGACACAGACACAGACACAGACACAGACACAGACACAGACACAGACACAGACACAGACTACCTGATGTTCTGACCATGACCATGGACAGTGCAAAAAAATGAAGTGAAGTTACATTTAAGTACCAACTCTTTCCTACTGATTATTACATAAATTGATTCTTACTTAAGGCTTATACAATCAACCCTAACTATGCCGATTTTATTTTGGGTTATTTGGTAACCAAACTTTCTGGTTAAAAAATGAATATTGTAGTAAGGCGTGTTTTTTATTGATGATGCCCTTGTGTGGACAGGTGGTAAGCAAGATTTGTGGGGAAATAAGTAAGCTTATGAAGTCAAGCACTGAGTTTTTCTGTAATTATTTTCTATGAGTATGATAAAATATTTTTTTTGGATTTGGAATTACAGAACAATTTAAATAAAATAATTTTAAAATTAATACAGTGGTGAGGTATAAAATTAAAGTATCATTGTATTAGTCCTTTATAATAGGATGCATCCAACTTATTAAAATATAGTAAAAAGCCAATGCTGTCGAATTAGAGAATTGACAACTGACGATAGGGAGACAGGCATATTATCTGAATATTTGAAAAGCAGATTTGAAAAGGAGATATCCTGCTGGAATGTTTAAGGGTGTTATGAATCAAAATAAGCGTGATAGAGTAGAAAGAGCATCATAATTGAGAAAAACAGAAATAAGGCTCACAGGCATGGCAGTTATGGTCATAAGATATACTGTAGACTGCACTGGTATTAAAGAAATTGTTAGAAACAATTGGAGAATGTTTAATACCAAAAAAAAAATAGTAGTAGTTTTGGTAATGTAAGAAGCCAGGGCTAAAAGGAACATTCAAAAGCATGTCATGTAATATGTGTATGTTTATAATAGAAACACACAATTTTATTGAATTAGTACACGCAGAACATACCCTTTTCCTGTTGTGCCTTCGAATGCATTGTTTATGAGGCATTGTGCTGTTCATAGGTTCATAGGTAGGTACTAGGCTATTGGCCCTAGGGCCTATACAAGCATAGCCAAACAGTACCCTGGCTTTTGCCACCCAAGAAAATTATTTTCCTGTGCCCCTGTCAAACAGAGCCACAGAAGTGATCCCCGGGGTGAATTTCCTATCTCCCATCCAATCATCAAGATTTTTCTTGAAGAGTACTAATGAGGAGCTTTGTTTGATATAGATAGGTAGTTTGTTCCAGAGTATGGGAAGTCTATGGGACAGGCATCTATCCCTCCAGCATGTTCTGTTTGTTGTGGTGACAAGGTTTAGGTCCCTAGAGCATGTAGCTCGGAGGGATTGGGATTTCTTTAAGTGGAGCATGTCCAACAGCTTTGGGTTTGACATAGCTTTGTATGTTAGGCAGAGATTGCCTCTGGGTAGGCGATATGCGACAGAGTAAAGCTGGAGTTTTTTGAGACGGTCTGCGTAGGGCATCTGTTTGAGGCCGGTAATCCTCTTTGTGAGGTATTTCTGCGGCCTTTCCAGTTGTAGATGTCTTGTGAGGTACATACCAAAAGGGGTGATGTACTGTATAATGGGCTTTGTGTATGAAAAAACATGAGAAATTAGTACTTGTCTTTACAGACACATACCTCTGTTTGAAATAAGTCATTTTCCTGACCAAGAAACTCTGCGACTAGGTTCCCTTAACTTAAGGGAAAATGTATTTATTTTATTTATTTGTTTGTTTTTCTTTCTTCTGTCTTGTGTAGACTGTTACGAGATATGTCTTACCCCTAGAGCTTCTCGACATCAGAAATGGTGGTCCTGTTTAGAATACTTGCTCCAAAACTCTCAGCATACATTATAACACCATAAATAGGATTCTTGGAGGATTGGTTTAATTACCCTAATGATTTCCTACCTGTGGAACAAACTTCACTTGCATGTTAAGTAACATCTTAGCCTCCATCAAGTTAAGTCTTGATGATTGGATGGGGTTCACATGATTTTGTCACTGGGATTAGTAGCGTGTACCTAATCAAAAAGGGAGATAAATCTACAGATGATACTTTCTAAAGCACATGGCTAGACTGTATATGTTTGCTCAAACCATCTGCTTAGTACTAACCTATGAATACAAGTAGTAAAACCTTGTAAAAACTATGCATCATTCTATCTTCAGAACTGTATCCCTGTTTAATGTCAATATAATTGCAGGTACATTCTTTTGTACAACTGGGGGTTAGTTTGGTTCAGCCTTTGTATATTGGTTTGAGTCACAATTAGATAAGGTTTACCTTGTGTGCATACATCACCAAATGTGGTTGGTACAGCCATCAAGCATAAACCAATGTTTTTCTGTGTGAAAGGTCATTAATATACACACAATTATTCCTGCCGGTTTCCCAGTAGCCGAGAAAGAAAGAAGTATAGTCTTGTTATTTTGAAGTCCTGATTAATACAGTGTGCCTTATTTTCCAACAGTAAGTCTAACTGAACTGTCCCTGAAGGAATTTGCCAGCATTGTACCTTTTTAAGAAAATCAAGACAGTTTAGTTGTGAGTGCTGTTAAAGTACATGGACAAAATGTAATATAAACCTTGAAAATGCTAGTTGAAGGCATTTTCTTTGCTTGGAGGATGTTGTCTATTTTTATTTATTTGTGTTTTGTTGATTAGCTTAGTTGCACTGCTAGGCCTATAGAGTGTCTTCTTTGCAGACCTGAGGTGGTGTTCATACTGACAGAGACAAATTTGGGCAGGCAATGGAGATGTTCCCTTGCTGTTTTACCATTGTCTCATTCTTAGTGAAAGGATGGCTGGAAAGTGGTTCATAATGATGGAAGGAACAGTGTTACACCAAGTAGAACAGGCAGAGTGAAGGCCCTTTTGCAAAAAGTACCTTACCACATCACTGCAAGTGCCTACAGCTCTTGGTGGGAGTTGGTCCACGGAAAGTCAGATGGAAGAAGTCTGGTTTTACTACCAGCTAATGATATAAAATGAGAGCAGTCACTATGTCAAAGGTGCCAGCTTGGAGAACACCCACACAAAATAACTCCATAGGCTTCGGAACACTGTACTGAAAACTCCTACAAGCAGACAGACAGTGATCAATGCCCCCCAAAAAGAAAAGGAGCTAACCAACTCAGTTGAATGCATCATGTTACAGCTTGGAAAATACCTGAAGAAGTCTACATTGGGAAGAAATTTACATAAAAAAGCCTTTGAGTTCATGTGCAGGCTCCTAAATCCATTCATGATTCTCTAAGGCAATGCATATGCGATGGGGTGTCCTCCTTGTTTTTAAAAAGCTTAGGACCTCCTCAAGATTTTGTCCAGTAAGCTTCTGTTGTAGTTCTTTCCATCAGGTCCCTCTGTAGCTCCTGGCTGGTGATAAGAAACTTCTCCATATCCTTGCTGACTGTGCTGCCCACATGTACCTTGTGATGTGCTGGAGGCTTGCATGAGAGGTCTGGGACAAACACCACTTCCATAACCTGTTCAGATCTATTTCTTTGTGCTTTTCCTCTTGTACCTGCTGGGTGAAGCCAATTTTCAGATGGCTCCAGGAAAAAATAAAGCAAAGGAGCTAAAAGGGAGAAAATAAAATTCATTACAGTGCAGCAGTAGTGATATAACAAAGCATGAGCTGTCACTTGCGTTCTTTGAAAAGAAAGCCATAAATTTAAAAACAGGAAATGCCAAAGTAGTGCTGTTTCAAAACATTGTTAATATTTGCTGCTAAAGTATGAAAAACTTACATATGCTTTGCTAGTCATAGTTTATTGCAGACTACCTGCTGTTGTATTTATTCTTTCATTTAACACCTAAGCAGAAATACTGATTTGACTTCATCATGACCATCAACTTCCTTTTCCCCTTTTTTCTCCATGGGGTTGGGGTGTCATGTTAACTGTCGCCACTCTCTTCAGTGCCTTTCTCCTACCTTCTTAGACAGTCAGTGACTGTTGCAGGTATTCTGTCACATAGTCTGGACATCATCATTTTGTCTTGCCTTCTTCCTGTCTTTCCCAGACCATCATCAGCAAGTCGTCATCTGCTTTTCCACAGGTCTGATCGAACCACCATAATCTGTTGTCCTTGACTATCTCTGTATTTGAGGCTCCTTTAGCTTCTTTTTCCAAGTGTAGGAATGTCCATTTGGACTGTTTCTTCTTCTCCTGCTTCGCCACTCTGTTTCAGTGCAAGCATTCCTCAACAGATTAAAAAAAAGAGATGTTATGTAGTCCAGTCTTGCCTGCATTCTTACCCGTGGGTTCGGAGCCGAATGTCAGCTCCGACTCTGCCAAACTTTTCTAGCTCGAAGTCTTTCTATTGGCTGGTCTAAAAAGGTATCCCATGCTGCATTGCTCTATATCCCATGGTCTCGCTCTTGGCTGTGGCTAAGTACCTTTTTTTCTTCTTCTTGAGAGAATTTATTACAAACAAAAAGCTATTTTAATAGCTATTGCTCTTTTGGCGTTATTTTGTAAAAAAATTTTGTGGTGTGTGTGTGATTGTTCTGTGGTATCCCACTAGCTGTTCCAACGGGCTAGGCCCGTTTCAGTTAGAGGACCTAGTCTGTCCCCATGCTTCCCTGTGTTCCAAGTTTCCAGCCTAAAACCGTTTTAGTTAGTGGTTTTAGTCCTAATCCCTCTATTGCATGCGTGTCAGAGGATAGTTTGTTAGAATTTTGTTAGTGGTAGTTTTTTCCCGCGCTAAGTGTGGTGTTAGTCTGTGGCTGTTTTTTTCCAGTCAGTGCTGTTCCTTTGATTTTTGGTCTTGATGACTGTTAATCCTTTACAATGTCTAAAGATTCTAAGGAGCATAAGCCCTCAGGCTTCAAGAAATGCTCAAAGTGTGGCTATAAAATGTCCATTACCGATGGGCATTCGGTATGTGTATATTGTCTGGGAGCAATCCATCTGCAAGAGTCTTGCAGCTTCGGTCATGCATTTAGTCCCAGGGTGCTTCAGGAAAGAAAGAATAAGTTAATTCTGAAGGGACTTCTGAAACCCTCCTTCGAAGAAGGTCTGGAATCTGCTTCCAGCTCTAAAGCTAAAGCCACTAAATCAAAAAAGAGGTCTCTGGCTCCTTCAGTCTCCTCGGAGCCACTGGAGAAAGTAGCTAAATCAGCTTTGACATCCTCGGCTCCACTGTTTTCTGGGCTGCAGGAAGTGTCAGTTGTGATGGAACCAGCATCGGCTCCAATTATATTGGAACCTATTCGGAGCTGATTGCTCAGTATTAGGCAAGTATCACCTGAGAGGAGATCTCGATCTCCCTCCCTGTCCTCCAAATCCTCCAGGACATTATCGGATGTGGACGTCGATAGAGTGGTGCAGAGACTCCTTCAGTCACCGGTTTTGGCGACATTGTTCTCGGCTCCGTCCCAGTCGGCTCTGGAGCCCATCCTGCAATCTACTTCAATTCTTCCTCCTCCGAGCGCATCCCAGTTTTCGGAGTTGGAGTGCTCGGTTCCCCGTGATGTTTCCAGGTCTGTTCCGATGGCCTCTCCTGGCTTATCGGTGCCGACATCAGCTCCGACCCCGTCGGTTCCATCCACGGGATTCAGGACTCAGGATTCTTCAGTCGGACCCGAGGGAGAGGCTTCGGGACATCCTTCGGTTCCTAGTCTCCCTCTCGGTGTTTTGGCGTGGGGAAGTCTGACTCCTGTTGTGGCTTCGGAGGCTGGCCGCTCCTCGGGCTCAGGGGGACCAGCCTTTGAGGCCATGGGGAGTGCACTGGCCAGATTGTCAGCAACATCATGTGGGTCGGTCATTCTGTCTCCTACCACTCTGGTGCGGGTCTCTGATCACCACCTATCTTTAGACAGTGGAGCCCCAAGGCCTCAGGGTACCCCCATGAGCGGTCCCCAAGTTTCTGAGGGCCCCACAGAGTGCTTGCCTGAGGAGCCCCCTAGAAAGAAAATGTGCAGGAGGAAGCACATAGACTCCCAGGATAAGTCTCTTACCTCAGATACTGACCTCGAGGAATCAGAGGGGTCCCCCAAGTTATCCTCTGAGGATGTTTCTTTCTCTGACATCCTAGAGATTTTGAAACAAAGAGGTGACTGGCCATCCAAGCCCCCCTCCGAGGAGTCCGTTTTCCTGAAGGCCTTCGGTGCTCAGCCCTCCGCCTCCTGGATGTCTCCACCCTTCAAGCTCCTGAATTTGATGCGTTGAAGGGTGTGGGAGAACCCTGACTCTGTGGAACCAGTCCCCAGGAGACCCAATAAATTTCTGTCTGCTCCCCCGGGTAAGGAATTTCTGTCTAAGGGAGTCCCTGTGGATGCCATGGTGGTGGCAGCGGCCACTCAGAAGGAAGTAGCCGAGACTTCTTCCACCGTCCATCCTAACAAGGAGTCTAGGACCATGGACCGGTACGGGAAGCATACCCTTTCTTCAGCAACCTTTACCTTATGGTCGCTGAACTACTTATCTCACTTTACACAGCTCCAGAGAGATCTCCTCAAGGAGCTTGGAGATGCTCTCACAGGTAACGTTTCTGAGGCGGTGACCCAGACGGTTAATGCCCAGATGTCTACCCTCAATTCCATCGTTAACTCCTCCATGAGGCTGATTTCATATGCAGCCGAGGGAGCGAGTAGGGCAGCAAGCTCAGGAGTCGCCCTTAGGAGGCAGGCCTGGATGCGCCTTTGTCATTTCGCGGAGGCCTTCAAGTCTTCATTCACCGACACCCCTTTTGATGGTTCCTCCTTGTCCGGAACCAAGGTGAAAGACACCCTCACCAGATGCGAGCAGGAGGGAAAAACTCCTGTCTGCTGCTTCCTTCTAGGCCTTACCCCAAGGCTCAGAGGGGCGGAAAAATGTGGTTCAAGAAATCACAGAAGTTTTTTTTTCCCGGTGCACAAGGTGAGCCCCCCTCCAGAGGCAGGGGAGGGTGGGTTATTCAGGAAGACACCGCCCTAGAGGCAGAGGAGGCCCCAGTAACTCGGGAGACCACAATTCCTTTTGCGGTTCTCCCTACCATCGCTCCTGATGGGAGGCCAGACTGTGCCTTTCCGGAGCCAGTCGGGGGTCGAATATCGTTATACCCGGAGGGCCTGGCAAGACATCACCCAGGACCAATGGGTTTTACGAATAATGTCTAGAGGTTATGTCATCCCCTTTTCATCAGACCCCCCTCCAGTCAGGAAAATCCCGGATGTTCCACCCAGTCAAAGGGATTACGCAGCTTTAGAAGTTTCAAAGCTGCTAGAAAAAGGAGCCATCCAGCATGTCCCGTCAGACCATATCGTATTAGCGACTTACTCAAGATTGTTTTTGGTGCCGGAAAGAACAGGGGACCTGAGACCCATTTTAGATCTCAGCCATTTGAACAACCATGTACAAAAGTCCAAGTTCCGAATGGTCACATTACAGTCTATTCTCCCATTGTTGGGAAAAGAAGTATGAGTGTGCTCCATCGACGTCATATCAAAATGGACAGGGCATCCAGGAGTCACCTACGCTTCCTGCTGGGAGCCAGTCATTTTCAGTTTTGAGCCCTGCCCTTTGGTCTCACCATAGCCCCCAGGGTGTTCACCAAATGCATGGCAGTGGTGACTGCTCACTTGAGACGTCAAGGATTCCAGGTGTTTCCTTATCTGGACGGCTGGCTCCTCACTGCTACCACCAGGCATCTAATAATTCAGACCAGGGACTGTCACCATAACTCAGTGTCAACAGTTGGGCATAACATTGAACTGGGAAAAATCTGCCTTGTTGCCCTCATAGTGTGTCACCTTTATAGGTGCAGAGTTAGACACCGTCCTCATGCGGGCGTTTCTACCACAGGAAAGAATCAGAGTCCTACAACAACAAGTTCACGCCCTGCTCCCTCTGAGAAGAGTGAAGGCAAGATTGATTCTCCAACTCCTGGGGACTATGGCTGCATCAATTATGTTAGTCCCTCTAGCAAGGTTACATATGAGACTCCTTCAGTGGCTTCTCTTTGCCCAATGGTCTCTCCAACGGCTTCCACTTTCTCACCCCTTTCTTCTCACGGACAGGTGCAAACAGGATCTCAGTTGGTGGCTTTACACCACCAATCTGGACACGGGAAAACCCTTCGTTACGCCGACCCCGATTGCCACTGTGACCACAGATGCCTCCCAGATGGGGGGGGCATTATCTAGGCAGGACAGTCCAAGGCACGTGGCAAGAGCACGAGATACATTTGCATATCATTGTCCTGGAGATGAGAGCTGTGCTCTTTGTGTTGCAGGCACTTCAGAGCTTTCTCCCTCTCGGGACTATTGCAATCCACTTGGACAATATGTCAGTGGTGTGGTATCTGAACAAACAGGGAGGAACCAAGTCATATCCCCTGTGCAGAGAGGCCATGCGAATGTGGCAGTGGGCAGTGTCTTCCCAACGTTTTCTGGTGGCAACGCACATTCCGGGGAAGTCCAACGTGATCGCAGACAGGCTAAGCAGAGCTATTCTGATGCCTTACGAGTGGTCCCTGAACAGTCAAGGTGCGGAACGGATCTTCCGCAGATGGGGTCAGCCTTGCTGCGACCTTTTTGCCAGCCCCCTCAATGCCAAATGCAGCAGCTACTTCACATTGATCCCCCCTCTGGGGGAGTCACCCAGGGATGCTCTAGTTCACGATTGGCCCTCCGGTCTTCTATATACCTTTCCTCCGGTTCCCTTGCTGTCAAAGGTTATTGAGAAAGTGCAATCCTTGGGATGCAGAATGATTCTGATTGCCCCACACTGACCTCGTCAGGTTTGGTTCCCCTTTCTCCATCCCTACCTCGTGGACGCGCCTTGGATTCTGGACCCACAACCAGACTTATTGACACACGTCAGGGCAACTCCATCCCTCTCTGCGGACCCTCCAGTTGATGGCTTGGCTACTCCACTTCCGTCATTAGTTAGGTGTCATCATTTCTCGCCGGAGGTAGTTCATATCTTATCTTCCTCTCATAAGCCCTCTACCAGGAAGATTTATTCCAGCAAATGAAAGAGATTTTCAATCTGGGCTTATACCCAAGGGATTGACCCTTACACGGCTCTGATTTCATCTGTTTTGGAGTTCTTGTCTCTGCTTTTTCGCCAGGGCTCAGTGTTAGCCACCATAAAAGTCCAATTGGCGACGATTTCTAACTTTCATGTCGCTAATGAGCCTAGTCTGATGGCTCACAGACTCTCTAAAGCTTTCCTGAAGGGCACTCTGTTGCTCCGTCCTCCTGTGTCGGAACCTATCATGCCTTGGGATTTAAACCTTGTTCTACAGGCTCTTACTTCATCACCTTTTGAACCTGCAGCTACTTGTGATTTAAAATTCTTGACCTGGAAGACTGTCTTTTTAGTAGCCATCACATCAGCCATACGAGTTTCAGAGATTCAAGCACTATCAATAAAACCCCCACACTTGATTTTTCATAAGGACAGGGTTTCTCTTAGGCCGAACCATTCATTTCTTCCCAAAGTGGCATCTATCAGTAATCTTAATCTATTGAGTTGCCAGTGTTTTTTCCCCAGTTCTCAAACAAGGCAGAATTTAAATTTCATCAATTGGATGTACACAGACAATTACGTTTTTATCTGCACAGAACCAAAGACCTCAGAAAATCTGATCAGTTGTTTGTTTCCTTTTCAGAAAACAAAATTGGGTCTCCTGTCTCCAAAGTCACGCTGTCCAGGTGGATCTCCAATTGCATTTCTTTCATTTATTCCTCAGGGGGTAAAAATCTACCATTCCTGGTGAAAGCTCACTCTACTAGGTCTGTATCTACATCTACAGCCTATCAGGCCAGATTGTCTATGGATGATATTTGTGCTGCGGCTACTTGGGCATCTCCTCACACCTTTGTTACTCATTACAATCTGGATGTGGTGTCTTGGGGCAGGTCTTCCTTTGGTTCCACAGTGCTCAGGAGTATTTTCCACTGAGCCTCCCAGGACTTGGGTGCTAGGGACGCTGTCCCACAGGTAAGAATGTAGGTGAGATTGGACTACATAACATCAAGAAGTTATGTACTCACCATAACGTTCGATGTATGTAGACCATCTCGCCTCACATTCCTACTTACCCTCCCTCCTTCCCCCTTCCTGGAGGATCTAGAGGTTAGGATCTGGTGTCAGAGCTCCCTTCATTTTCGGTTTGTTCTTCCTTTCCTTGGGTGTTATGCATGGAGAATGAGTGCTGGTGTTCGCAGCAAACTAGATCTGGGGATATAGAGCAATGCAGCATGGGATACCTTCTTAGCCCACCCAATAGAAAGACTTCGAGCTAGAAAAGTTTGGCCAAGTCAGAGCCGACATTCGGCTCTGAACCAACGGGTAAGAATGTGAGGCAAGATGGACTACATACATCGAATGTTATGGTGAATACATAACTTCTTGTTCTTGTTGAGAATAGGTGTAACAAACATTCCCTTTGGAGTGAAACTCCTCCCTACATCAGGGACTGTATTCAGTTAGAGAGTTTGGTTTATGCTTGAGGACCTGTTTCATCAACTTGTCTCTAAAGCAATTTGATTGAGCAAGAGAAGTCTGTTCACAGCAGTTTGAGTTTAAAATGGTGCACATCTGTGATGTTTTTTTAAAGATCATTATGACCAGGACATTTACAAATCAGGACAGCTTTTCCACTTAACCTTCATCATTCAGTCCTTAACAGCTGGTTTTGGATTCGATTCTCTGGTCTGATTGGTCCTCTTCTTCCAGATTATTGACCACGTGGTGAGCTTCTCCCTTTATCCATAATGCCCCAGCCACATAACATACTTCAGATCTTATTTGCCTCCATTGGGATCAGATGTAGATTGTGAGCTGTCAAGCTTTGGATAGAACTTTCCAACAGTTGTCATTAGTCAGTAAGTTTAACTTTGTCTATTTTTTTCTTTTAATATCTGTACTGTTATTTAGTACTACTTTTTCCCCCCTTTAGTCCTTTACAGATATATATATATATATACACACACACACATATATATATATATTACACACATTTTTTTCTTGTACTCTTCAGTACTATTGATGTCATTGCTGGTAGTCCTATCCCTGTTCATCTAGTACTTTTATCTTTTATAGTACTTTTTATTTTACAATCATTGGTAATTCTTCCCTTTCTTTTCTTAAAAAAAATATCAATTTTCTTTTCTGATTTCCATTTGGCTGTCCAGTTCAACATGTCTGATAAGCCATCTGGCTTTAAGAATGTGTGGCATGTGGGCATAAAATCCCCAATTCGGATGCCCATACAGAGTGCATGTACTGTGTAGGCCCTAATCATCAAATGGCGAGTGCGAGATGTGCAAAGACTTAACTGCCTTACCCATGTAGACAGGAAGAACAAACTGATTCTTAGTGGTGTACTTCTCTCTAAACATTCCTCTGTGGGTGCTGGGGCTGAAACCCCCAAGAGATAAGATAAGAAGGATAGCTCTGTGACCAAAAGTCTTGTAAGAAATCCCTGGATCTTCCTTCTGCTTCAACTTCATCTTTGGAGCCTCTGTCTAAACTTGGATGAAAATCTGATCTGATTGTGTTGGATCTGAAGTTATAATCTGAAAGAGCCTTCTGGATCCAGTCTCCACCTTTGATTTCAGAGCTGATCACTTCCAAGCGCCCTTCACCTTTTCTTGAACAGTCCAAGATTTCTTTCAAGGCCGCCTTCTACTGCTTCCTCTCTTTGGTCTTTCAGGAACCCATCTGAGGTAGCTGTGGATAGGATAATGAGGAAGTTGATCAGGATACAAATTCAAATGGGAGTCCTTTCGGCTGTGACTCCATTGGGTCTGGAGACCCTCCATAGAGCCACACCACCTTTTATAGTTCCTTCTCTGATCTGCACTTTAGTATAGGAGCCGTAGGATCCAAAAGCCATGGAGTTGTCTTCCTTGGATTGGAAGATAGTGCCTTCTTCGACTGCTGTAGTTTCTCTGAGCTGTCCAGTCCCGAAGCATCTGCACCAGCTCCAGGGTGTTGGATTCGACTCCAAAGGTGTCAGAGCTGTTTCTTCTGCTTGGAGCATCGGTGTTAGATAGCTTGGCTCCAACTCCCTGCTCGGATGGTTTGCCTACGGGGCAGCGAGAGCCAGTAATCTGCAAGCCTGCTTTGTCGGATCTGCTGGTTTCTGTTTCTCCCAGGTACTCAGTTTTCAAGGTAGTGGAGAGAGTATTCTGTATACCTAGAGTGCAGGCAACTCTGTCCACATAGGATCCGACTTCCCTGTCTCATTCGATTTCTCTGTCCAGAGTCTTATTCATCCATTCCAGTGAGACAGCTAGCCTGAAGCAGTCTCCAGGCCACCCAACAGGGTATCATTATATCTTCCGATACCTCCCTGGAGCATCCCACTGAGGAGGTCCCTTAGATGAGAAAGTACAAAGGGAGGCACTTACACTATCAGCAACAGTCTGTTATTGAAGACACTGATTTTGATGAGGGGAAAGCGCCCCATAGATCACTACCTGATGATGTTCTTCGTGTTTCACTGTTGCAGTCATTACATTTGGGTAATCTGCTGGCAGGTTGCCCTCAGTCGGCCTGAATTCCAAAGTCTAGGGTCCTGCGTCGGTTGCTGTCTCCTCTTCCATGACGTCAGGGGGTATAAAACAAGCAGCATAAGCCATTTTTTTTTAGTCTTTCTTGCTGCGCGGTGCCTGAAGCAGAAGCATTTCGCAGGTGTCAGTCGGCTGACTCCTAAAATATTCGAGTTTGAGTTTCAGAACCGAAGTCTTCACTAAAGCTAAGTACCCCGTTGGGGAAACTTTTTTTCTTGCTCCATACCGATGTCAGAAAAAGTTAATAATTGTATTACTTGCAGGAAGCAAATACCTCATAAGGATTTTCATTTATACTGTATTCCTTGCCTCTAGGCCCTGATCACAACGCGCCTGGCTGTCGGTTTTGTGCTAGATTTAATCAACACACTTTTAAGCGTCTGTATAGTTTTGCCTCAAAGTATTTTGGAAACAGATTTAACTACCCAGAATTGTTGCGGTTTCATTTGGAGACATCTTAGAGCTCCTCAAACAAAGGCCTGTTTACCTCCTGGGTGACTCCGACCACCAATGAACTCCTAGATTAGTCTCTCGACTGGTGTGGAAGGAACTAGACACAGCTGAGCCTATACTCAAGAGAGCAAACAAGATCCTTGCAGCACCTAAAGATTTACCACACTGGAGTAAAGGAGTATCTGTTGATACCATGGTCATAGTGGTGGCCACTAGAAAGGAACTGGCAGAATTGAGTTTCTTTGTCCACCCCCCTAACTTTGCTCTTAGATCATTGAATTATTTGGTACATTTCACAAGGTTTCAGAAAGATATGATCAAGAACTTTACCAGATCTCTCTCTAGGACCATATCTTCTGAGGAAGGGAGTTCCATTGCCTCGCAGTTGGCTACCCTTCAGTCTATTTCTAATTCATTCATGAGGCTTCTCTCTCATGCTGCTGAAGGTACTTCACGTTAGGCAGGTTCAGGCATTTCCATTAGGAGACATGCATGAATGCATTTGTGTGATTTTACAGACCTCTTCAGATCTTTTGTCAGTACACCCTTTGACGGAACCTCATTGTTTGGCCATCTCTCTAGATGTGAACAGGAAGGGGAACTCTGTCTGCTGTGAGTGTATGCTTTTCTACTCCTCAAATTAATGAGGTGGTAGAAAAATGTGGTTCAAGAAATCCCTGTGTCCCTTTCAAGATGCACATGGAGAGAGTTCCCCCCAGGAGTGGGAGGGGGAGTCAAATGGAAGACACCACCTCCATGGCAGAGATGGTCCGCATAGTCAAGGTTCTAGAGATTCCTTCTTGGACAGATCCTGTCAGTGCCTCCTGAACAGAGACCCAGCTGTCCACCTGTGGAGGCAGTTGGGGGGTTATCTTTTTCGGCATTAGAGAGCCCGGCTAGAAATTACAAATGATTCATGGGTGAGGAGGAAGATATCCAGAGGTTATATCGTATCATGTTCCCATCCTCCTCCATCTGTTTTAAAGAAAATGACAATGTTCCATACAGTCAGAGGAAGCAGCACTAGAAATAAAAAAGCTTCTAGAAAACAGAGTAATCCAAGAGGTCCCCCCAGCCCAGTGAGAGTCTGGAACTTATTGAAGATTCTTTTTAGTGCCAGAAAAGACAGGAGCCTTGATCAGCTTTGGTTCTCAACAAACTAAATCAGTCTGTTCAGCATGCAGAGTTCCAGATTGTAACAGTTCAGTCCATTCTGCCATGTCTGCACAAGGATGACGGGATGCGCTCAATAGATCTTAAGGATATGTACTATTTCAAAATGAAAAGGTGATCCAGAAGATATCTACACTTCCGTCCAGGAACCAGACATTGCCATTTCAGAGCACTGCCCTTTGGTCTTGCCACAGCCCCCAGGGTGTTCACCAAGTGCATGGCAGTCATTGCAGTTCACCTGAGACTGCTGGGATTCCCTGTGTTTCCATACCTGGACGACTGGCTCCTGACCGCTCCAGCCAGGCATCTAATTCAAGCAAGGCACAACTTCCTTCAGCTGTGCTCTCATCTGGGGATATCTGTCAGTAGAACAAATCTCAATTCACTCCAACTCAAACTTTGTAATTCATCGGAACTCATTTTGAAACAGCCAGTCAAATAGCTTCTCAATTCAATTCCACGTCAAAATTATTATTCAGAGTTCTTCTCTTCTAGTGTGTCTGATACTCCAAGCCTTGGGATCCATATCAGCAGCAGTCACTCTTGAAACACTGGCCAGGTTCCATATGAAAATCTTCTAGTGGACAGTTGCAACTCAATGGTCTAGTCTCCAACACCCATTATCCAGGCCAGTCAAGATAATTCAAGCTTGCAAGATTTACCTTTTGTGGTGGATTCGCTCCAGTCAAATACAAGAAAGGCCATCCCTTTGTTCTCCTTCAACCCAAGGCCACGGTGACCACAGACACTTCTCACATTGGGGGGGGGGGGGGCAATTCTTGGAAAGGACAGTCTAAGGCACATGGTCCCCCGAAGAGGCCAACACGCATGTCAGTGCTCTGGAAATGATAGCTATCTTGTTAGCATTGCAGGCCTTTCTAGACATTCTTCCAACCAGGACTTTTGCGATGCAGACAGACAATATGTCGGTGGTCTGGTACACCGACAAACGAGGAAACCAGATCTTACCCTCTATGTCGAGAAGCTATGAGAGTATGGCAATGGACAAGCTCCTCCAGTCTCCTGCTGATAGCAATGCATATCCAAGAAAAGTTACCATGATTGCAGACAAGTTAAGGAGTTCTATTGTGATGCCTAGTGAGTGGTTTCTCTAATCAACATGGTAGAGAAGATTTTCCATTGATGGGGCCAACCATGTTGCGACCTTCTCGCTTCTCCCTTTAACAACAAGTGCAGCAGGTTCTTTGCCCTGATACCCCCAGTGGATGAGTCCCTGAGGGATCCTCTTCTTCACATTTGACCCCCCCCCCCGGTCTCCTTTATGCTTACCCCCCCCCCATTACCTCGATACCTCGATCCCCAAATTTCTCCAGAAAGCATCTCAGTTGAAGAGCGCAGCTATCCTTATTGCCCTGTACTGGCTTCATCCGATCTGCTTTTCCTTCCTTTTGTCTTATCTTCTACATCCTTCCTGGATTCCGGATCCAACTCCAGACCTCCTGTCTCACCAGACAGGCATGACTCATCTAGGTATTTCGGGCTTAAGTTGACTGCACTCTTTCTCCAGTTTCATTGATTACTAGACAGCCCAGGCTCTCTTCTCCCATCTGTCATATTTTGTTGTCTTCCCATGAAGTTTCCACTAGGAAAATTCATAAAACTAAATGGAAATGGTTTGTTTTTAGGGCCCACAAAAATAATTTAGACCCCTTTTCAGCACAGATATCAAGGGTTCTTGACTTTTTAGCTACAATTTTCAATAAAGGTGCCAGCTCCTTAGCTGTCAGAGTGCAATTAGCAGGCATTTCCAACTTTCATATAGGAGTAAATAATTCTACTTTAGCTTCCTGTAAG
Organism: Protopterus annectens; assembly: GCF_019279795.1. Taxonomy (NCBI): domain Eukaryota; kingdom Metazoa; phylum Chordata; order Ceratodontiformes; family Protopteridae; genus Protopterus; species Protopterus annectens. The sequence goes on from NC_056736.1 coordinate 360,968,337, forward strand.
CTGTGTAAAACCTTTCCCATAAGAACCTACTTAGACCTCCTTTAAAAGATCCTATCCCTACTTGGGATCTAAATATTGTTCTTCAGGCCTTGACTCAACCCAACTTTGAACTGTCAGCTAAGTCTGATATGAATTTTTTGACCTGGAAAACTCTTTTTCCTAGTTGCCATCACTTCTGCCAGAAGAGTGTCTGAGCTTCAAGCACTGTCCTCTAAACTTTATTTAATTTGTCATAATGATAAGGTTTCTATATGGACCAATCTTTCCTTTTTACCAAGGGTGGTGTCAGAGTTAATTAGGTCATCGATCTCCCAGTCTTCTTTCTTAATGGAGGCGAATATATGTTATATCTTTGGGATGTCCACAGAAAGTTATGTTTCTCTCTTCACAGAACCAAGGATTTGAGAAAATCTGAACAATTGTTTCCTTTTCTGATTCAAAACTAGGCAAAGCTGTATCTAAAGTGACTTTGGCCAAATGGATGACTGATTGTATTACCCTTGTTTTTGAAAAAGTGGATTTGCCTTTACCAAAGCCTCCAAGAGCCCATTCCACGAGGTCTGTGGCAACTTCCTCAGCCTTTTTGTCTAGAACTTCCTTGAATGATGTTTATGCAGCGACAACTTGGGCTAGTTGTCACACCTTTATTGCTCATTGCAAATTGGATCTGGTCTCCAGGAGATGAGCAGCATTTGGCTCGTCTGTGTTCCACAATATCCTTTCTTAGAGTCCTCCTGGGGTTTAGGTAGCTGGGGCCACTGTCCCAATTGTTGAGGAATGAATGAAAATGACATTAGATAAAAAATTATGTACACACCATAACATTCCATGTGTATTGCCCATTTTCATTATTCTTTAGCTTCCCATCCACCTACCCCCTCCTTGTTTAACTCCTGGATAGATCAAAGAGTTTTGGAGGAAACTCTGTTCCTTGTTAGATTTCCAGCTTCCATTTTTTTCTTAATTTCCACTGCTGTTTATATCTATGGGCAGCAAACTAGATCTGATGTGTGTTAAATGGCTAGGGCTTTATGGGGAGAAGCTTCAGAGTTCAAGTGTTCTATCTGGAAGAAGTGGCTGAGTCGGATCCAAGGACTGCATCCAAACTCAATTATTGAGGAAGAATGAAAATGGACAACATAGATGGAACGTTATGGTGAGTACGTGACTTTATGCATCTTCAGGAAGATGGCTCTTATATGAGGACTTACAGAAGTAAATCTGTTGGCTACGCAAAGCAGCAATTAAGTGAAACTTTTTTGCTCTTTTATTCCCTACAGCACTGCCTCCTAGATAGACCTTTTCATTTAAAGGGACTGTTACCTTATGGTATGCATTCCCTCCTTTTCTGATTAAGGAAACTACACCTCAAAGACGCATGGCAAAACAAGTCTAGTTACTGATAGCTCCTTGTTAGTCAGCACAGCCATGACTATTACTTTTATGCATTTATTTATTTGCTTATAATGCAGCAAAGTTCATGTATCTGTTCATTTACTAGCATTTACTGGGGTTGTCACATATCCAGCTGTTAAGGCCTCTGTTAAGGGAGTTTTACAACTAAGACTGCCAAGGAATTACACTTTCTGGGACTTTTATAGGTTCATAGATTCATACTAGGCTATCTGCCCCAGGGCATTTATAAGCCTAGCCAGAGTGTGTTTGGCTTTCGCCACCCATTTTAAATTAATTTTGCTATGCCCTTTTTCGAGGTTAGTATACTGTGCCTCTGTCTAACAGTGACACAGAAGTGATACCCGGGGTAAACCTACGATCCCCCATCCACTCATCAAGATTCCTCTTGAAGAGAGTCAATGAGGGACTCTGCCTAACCTGGACTGGGATTTTATTCCAGAGTGAAGGGAGCCTCTGGGTTATGAATCTGTCCCTCCAGCATGTCCTATTTATTTCAGTGCTGAGGTTCAAGTCTCTCGAGCGCGTAGCTCGATGGGATTTGGATTTTCTGAGGTGCAGCATGTCCATTAATTCCGGATTGGACATGGCGTTATACGTCAGGCACAGATCACCTCCGAGCAGGCGGTATGCCACTGAGTAGAGCTGGAGTTTCTTTAACTGGGCAGCATATAGTATCTGTTTGAGCCCTTTGATCCTCTTGGTGAGGTACTTTTGGGGTCTTTCCAGTTGCAGCAGGTGTCTGGTAAGGTACATCCCAAAAGAGGCATTGTACTCAATTATGGGCCTGATGGAGGGATGAGTAAAGAGGCACGATGACCTCCCCTGGTCTAGATGTGAATCCCTTCATGATTAGGTGGGCTGTATAAAATGTTTTTCTAACCACTTTGGCCACGTGGTTGTCAAATGAGAGATTGCTATCAACTTGGGTCCCCAGGTCCCTAATTACTTCTGTACTTAATGGATTACCACCTATGTGGTAATTTGTGGGCAATTTGTTTTTGCCAAAGGGGATGACTATACACTTTTTGGCGTTTAGCTTGAGGCCATGGCTCTGGCACCAGTTGTCTGTTTCTATGAGGCCCTTTTGGAGGATGCTTGTGTCGGCTGGAGAGTCTATTATGGCGCCCAGTTTGCAGTCATCTGCAAACTTGGTCAGCCACAGTCCTTCCGTGTTGGCCTGTACCTCCGAGAAATATATACCGAACAAGAGAGGTCCCAGGACTGAGCCTTGTGGGACACCATTTGTAACGGGTTTGGAGTCTGACATGGCTCCAGCAATTCTAACCATGTGGGTTCTGTCCTTGAGCCAGTTTGCAACCCATCTAGTGACATAGGGGTTTATATTTAAGCTGGTGAGCTTATCTATAATGCCCGAGTGGGGTATTGTATCGAAGGCTTTTGCGAGGTCCAGGTAGGCTGTGTGGACCACCTTCCCCTCGTCAATGGCCTTGGTGACTGTTTCAAAGAAATCGACCAGGTTTAAGAGGCAGGATCTGCCCTTAACAAAGCCGAACTGGGTAGGATCCAGTGTCTGTAGGTCCCCAATATCTTTATTTATGAGGTCCATGATGATCCTTTCCATAGCTTTGCAGACCAAGCTAGTCAGGCTTATGGGGCGATAGTTTCCAGGATCCGTTGAGGCACCACCTTTGTGGAGAGGGACCACTGTTGCTGTACGCCACTCTTTGGGTACATATCCTGTGGTAAGGCTGAGATTGAACAGTAGTTTTATGTTTGGGTTTAGCTCTTCTTGGAGTTCATGTAGGACGCAGCCCGGGACACCGTCTGGTCCCATTGATGCTGTGTTTTTTTGCTTTGGAGAGGGCGTCTCTTACCTGAGCATCTGAGATGTAAGGGGGGCAGCACTCTGCTGGGATAGATATTTGCCCTTTTGGTGGTGGGGGGGGGAGTTTTCGCTGAACCTGTCAGCTAGGATGTTGGCAATGTCTGTGGGTTCGGTGTATTTTTGTCATTTTGGACTAATTCTGAGCATATCTGGGAATTCCCACCCAGGTTCCTAACATAACTAAAGAAAACCTTGTGATTATCCTTAGTGTCCTGTGCAATTTTTCTCTCGAAGCTGGCGTTAGACGATTTTATGAGTGCCCGTAGTTTTTTGCTAACACTGATCAGAGATGCCTTCCCTTTTTGGGATTTTGCTCTATCATGTAGTAGCTTCATCCTTCTATTGTATAGTTTGTTTATGGCTGGGGTCCACCAGACAGGACGTCTGCCTTTGGAGGATTGGGTCTTGGTTTTATTTGGGATTGCATGATCCATGCATTCCTGAAGGTGTTCATAGAATGCGTTTATTAAGGATTCTGCAGTCTGGGCCGTATTTTCCACAGGCCCAGGGGCTTTGAAGGATTCCACCTCGGTTTTGAGGAGTGCGAAATTTGCTTTAGAGAAGTTTTTCACTCTGATTTTCTGGGCAGGGGGTGGGGTCGGGATGTGAATATCCATTGAGATTAGTTTATGGTCTGATCTTACCAGTGAGGGATACACTTCTGGTCTGGAGCATAGAGTCCCCATGTTGGTGATGATCAGGTCCAGTATGTTTTCCCCTCTTGCAGGAGTGGTAACAAGTTGTTCCATAGCATTTGAGTTTATAAATTCTAGGAACCTTTGCGCTAGGGTGTTGGAGCTAGAGTAATGCTCCCAGTCTATGTTTGGGTAGATAAAGTCGCCCAATATAATTGTGTTTGGAGAGACCTTCATATTTTCCAGTGTTCTCAGGTAGGCCGAGTGGGGTTCCTGGGTTTGGGAGGGTGGTCTGTAGCAGGCTATAAACTGGAAGGCAGTTTTACCCACTGTTAGGTGCACATGGATAGTCTCTGATGCTTTGTGCTGTGCCACCAACCTGGAGGTGTGGGTATCTTTGACGAATATTGATACTCCCCCTCCTTTTCTGGTTCGGTCCAAGTTTTGGGGCCGAAAAGCATGGTATGAGGTATAACCTGGTAGTGCTGGGGTGCTCTCGGGAGCCTTGAACCAGGTTTCTGTTACTGCACAGATATCGATGTTCTCCATGCTAAGGAGAGTTTCCAGTGCATGCATCTTGAGGTTTAGACTTCTGGCGTTGAGTAGCATTACTCTTAGTTTCTTATCCCTTCTGATACCTATGGAGGTGGGTTTGTCTTTTGAGCCTTACCTAAAAAAGGCACTATGGGGGTAGCAAAAGCCTTTGCCAATATCCGAAAGCCCAGGGGTGACAGGTGCAAGCCATCCCTAGCGAAGCATCGTGGCTTGTCGAGCATGGCATCCCAGGCTGACGGGCATTGGATCCCCTTTGAATGACACCAATACTATTGTTGAAATTAATCATCTTGTCTTTATATTGTGGCATCATTCTTGGTGAGGGTAAGATGCTACTCAAGGTCAGGGTCATACCGGCCGTGGCTACATGCTCAGAGAGCTCCTCTGTCTCTTTTCATGTAGTCCAGGGAGGTACGTCTCAGGTCATTCACACCAGCATGGACAATGATGGAGTCATATTTGTACTTGTCTTGGAGTGACCTGAGTGCTTGTGTTATGTGGCGGATCCTAGCACCCGACAGGCAGCTCACCGTGACCTTCTCCTTGTTCAGCCTGGTGAGTGGGACGTCAGTGTGCCTGACGACAGAGTCCCCTATTACAAGTGTATCAGGTGTGTTTTTTAGCCTTAAGGGCTGTGACTGTTTGGCACACTGGCTTTGTGAACTATGTGTTGCACGTGTTTTGTTTTGGGGTAGCGGTTGCTTGGGTGTCTGCTTTGGAGGTCTCTGCTGCTCAGGCAGATTTTTATTTAGAGCCTCCGAGTATGTTTTTTTGTGTTTGTGTTTGGTTTGCTGCCATGGTAGGTCTATGTGAGACTGGAATTGTAGTGAATGTGGTTTCCTTCTCCTCCTGACTGGTTACGCCAGTACTGAGTTGAGAGAGCTTAGCCTCCAGTTTGGCTATATGGTTGCATCTCTCACATGTGTTGGAATTTGTTGGGAGGAGGAGAAGGTTGTCTGTGTACATGAGGCAGTTGTAACATTGCCTCAAGATTCCCAGATTCACCAGCTGGACCGGAGAGGAGATTGACAACTGACCTTTGGACATGCTAGAATAGTATTGGGAATTCCTTTATAATTGAAAAAAAAGGCCAGTGGGGAACAAGGTACTCAAGGGGAGTTTGTGAGGGTGTAGCGCTTTAAATTTTTTAGTGCTGAGTTATATAATTGCTTTAGTGAGCAAGTGCCAGGTAACTTAAATGCAGTGTGTTACAGGTAACTTAAATGCAAAAACGACAAACAGTAACTTTCTTTCAAGTGAAACAAGGAAATAAGTACAGTAAGCAATGCAGATATCACTAGGGATCCACAGAAGCGCTGAAAAGCCGCATTTTAGGTGGAATTAGCGTTTCAGGGAAATAACAAGCAAACAAGCATACAAACAAAGCTAGATTCAGCAGGCCTGGGTCTAGTCTATGCTACAGCAAACAAGGTGTACCAATTTCAGTAAGAAACAGTTCAAATATGCAGGCACTATAAGCCTTTAACCAGAAATTCCCAGCTCAGAAGGGCAGAGTCCAGCCTCTCCTCCCACAAGAGTGCAGACCACGAACCTTCTTAATGTAAAATAACTGGCCTGAAGCCCAAGTGCTTAAACCAGAACTAATACACTTTTAGAATAACAGACACTGAGCCCTCAATCAGCAGTTCCCAACTTAGAAGGATGTAAGCTACCTGTCCTGCCACCACAGTGCAGGCCACAAACCTTCCTAATGTTAAACAACTGGTCTGAGCCCAAGTGCTTAATCCAGAAGACTTAGAATGATAGCTACACTTTAATCAAGTTACTACCAAGCAGTAGAAAATACAGTTGAGTACTTTAAAGAATGCCTGGATTAGTGCTTAAGTTATACAAACATAGCTAGATTCAGCAGGCCTGGATCTAGTCTATGCTACAGCAAACAAGGTGTACCAATTTCAGTAAGAAGCAGTTCAAATATGCAGACACTATAAGCCTTTAACCAGAAATTCCCAGCTCAGAAGGGCAGAGTCCAGCGTCTCCTCCCACAAGAGTGCAGACCACGAACCCTCTTAATGTAAAATAACTGGCCTGAAGCCCAAGTGCTTAAACCAGAATTAATACACTTTTAGAATAACAAACAAAACACTGAGCCCTCAGTCAGCAGTTCCCAACTTAGAAGGATGTAAGCTACCTGTCCTGCAACTACAGTGCAGACCACAAACCTTCTTAATGTAAAACAACTGGTCTGAAGCCCAAGTGCTTAAACTAAAAGGCTTAGAGTGAGTTACACCAAGCAGTAATAAATACAATTGAGTACTTTTAAGATGACGCAAAAGCGAATAAAGTAGGAAGAAACACAAATACAGTAAAAGCAGATAAAATTTTTATTTTTATTTTTTTTTTTTGAGTGAGCAAATGAGATGGGCCCAGGAGGCGTATCCAAGTGCAAATTTACAAGAGGGGCAGGCAGTTTCAAAGCCACCAAGATCAACACCAAGACAAAAACAGGGAGAGTGGGCGGAAACCTACTGAAAAACAGACAGCTTCCAGCTAGATATTCCTCAGTGCAACACAAACAAATTACTTTAAATCGTGTATTATTTGATAAAAGTGCAGATAAAAGTTACTTAGCTTCCCTTATGCGTTCAGTTGATAGCATACAGGTCTTAACCAGCCAAAGCTCACAGTTTAAACAGAAGATAATTCACTGTACCACTTGTATAAGACAGAAACTGAATAACAATGAAGGAAACTACCCCCACTATCACTGGCTATGCAGGTTTTTTAACAAGCCTTAACTGAAAAACAGTCACAGCTTCCAGCTAGATATTCCTTAATGCAACACAAACAAATTACTTTAAATCATGTATTATTTGATAAAAGTGCAGATAAAAGTTACTTAGCTTCACTTATGTGTTCAATTGATAGCATACAGGTCTTAGCCAGCCAAAGCTAAATTTTCCTTTTGAACTTGCTGAATCCATACAACTAAAATATTTTTGGAAAGCATTTTTTGTTGCTAGCACATGGATTTCAGCATTACATTCCTCAAGTGTAAACTTTGGTTTTCAGTAATGAAAAAATATCATTAAAGACTAAACCCACTGTCATGTATAAAGCAGTATTGGTAGTGCACCTTTGAGAATCTTTGTCTGCCAGTCTTTTCTGCAAGTGTCAGATAGGGGACATCATTTACCCTTGATAGATGTACATAATCAGTTGAGACATTACACAGGAGAACATGAAAAATTAGAATGATGGACCAACTGTTTGTGTCCTTCAAAAAAGAGAACGGTCTCACAATCAGTAAGCAGGCAAGTTAGCCCATTGTATTGTCTTCTGATGTTCTTCGTGTTTCGCTGTTGCAGTCATCACATTTGGGTTATCTGCCTGCAGGTAGCCCTCAGTCAGCCTGAATACCAGAGCCTTGGGATTTCTGCATCAGATGCTGTCACTTCTTCCTTGATGTCAGGTCATCAGGGGTGTAAAACATGCAGCCGGCGCCATTACATCAGTCTTTCTTGCTGTTCGGTGCCCGAAGCAGAAGCAGTTCGCAAGTGCCGGTCGTCCGACTCCAGAAATTTTCATTTTCGAGTTTCAGACCTGAAGTCTTCTAAAAGATAAGTACCCTGTTTGGGATCCTTTTTTCTTTCTCTAACCGATGTCAGAAAAAATTAATAATTGTCTTGCCTGTGGAAAGCAAATATAGGCCCCAGAACACAACGTCCCTTGCTGTCGGTTTTGTGCCTTAATGCCTGAAGTATTCGTTGTCAGACTATTTTTGTAGCTAAATACTTTCGTTCTCGATCTCCGTACTCCAAAATGGCTTTGTTAAGCCATCCGACTACCGATCTTCCGAAAAAGCTAAGGGTAAAGACAGAGACAGACCGCATAGGTCCAAAACTGCCGACGACGCTTCCGTTAAGCTAGTCACCAGTCCGCCGGTACTCTGTGAGGAGCTTTCGCAACCCCTGGTGCCCACTTCTACAGATTCGCAGGCCTCTACTGAGACACATTCGGAGTCTTGTATGCCACGAGATGCTTCTTCGACTGTGGAACCTGTGGATGTCTCTACCTTGGATGGGTCCGGAGCCGCTGTGCAGGCACCGGCTTCTGAGGGTGTATTCAGGCCTACTGATTTTCATATTAAACCAACGACCTCGTTTCAAGCCAAAAATACCGAGTTCCTCAGGCCTAAAATTTGCACTACGCCTAGAAAACCAACAACCAAAGCGCATTCTCAGGCCCACATGCCTCAAAAACAAATGATTAGAATGACTGGAGATCTTATTACCTTAATTAGGGGAAGCCAGCCTTCCCCCTCTAAGAGACCTAGAACTGATTTTCCTTCTGGTTCTTCTGATCAAGAATCTGATATCTCTGTTCCTTCTGACTACCAGGACTTACCCTTATCTACCTATGAGGATTCTGATGCAGAGGATTCCATTCCCTCTGCTTCCCCTCCAGATGATTTTTCTTTTGGTGAAACCTTGCATACCCTTAGGAACCCTTTCCGCTGGGAAAGCCAGGACTATTCTCAGTCCAAAAAGAGGCTTAGGGAGTTTTTAAACCTGCCTCAGCACAGGCCTCTAGCTATCCCTCCTGTTCTGGAGATTGTAGATGATGATTTCTTGGAATCCAGCCTTACCCGGATACTTTGCCTCCAGCTCCTAGGAAACCTGGCAGGTACTATAGAGTACCTGACTCTCACAAATTCCTCTTCAAGAATCCTACTGCAGATCCAGAGACCATTTCCCAAGGACCAAAAGGCATTAAGGCTACTACTGCCAAAAATCCTACCCCTTCTGACAGGGATTCTAGGGCTTTAGACAGATGGGGTAAGAAGGTAATCACCTCTGCTACTCTGGCCATTAGGGCTTTAAATTGCCAGCTTTATGTTAAAGTATCAGCAGCATATTATGGGGCTAATTGAACAGAAAATTATGTTGATTCCTGACTGTGCAGAACGCAAAGGTTTACAAGAGTTAATGCATTCTGCTGACCATGTTGGTAAACATACTTTGCAGTGTGGTTTTGGTGCTTTAGAAGCATCTTGCAGGGTTGCTGTCACTGGGTCTGTACTTAGAAGGCCTGCTTGGCTTAAGGAACAAAACTTGCCAGATCATGTAAAAGCAAAATTACTGGATCCACCCTTAAACCAAGAGCGCCATTTTGGCAGTAAAGCAGAAGTCCTCAAAAGAATGGAGAAAAAAGCTGAATGTATACAAACTGTTAAATATTTCTTACAAGTGCAGCCACCTAGATTCAGTAGGCATTGGCCTTCAAAGAATTGGTCCTTTCCAGTCCCTTCCAGGCCTTGTCAGTCCAAACCCAGGGCAGCAGACCACCAAGACTTTGGTCCCAGGTTATGCACAGATCTAAGCAGTGGGGTGCTCCCACGTCCAAAGCAGGGATTAGTAAGCCACCCTCTATGGTAAAATTGCTCAATGACTTATCCTTAACTCCTCCAAACCTTGCCCAAATACTTGCACCTTTAGGAGGAAAGCTTGCTTTGCATGCAGAAAAATGGGAATACATTACCCAAGACAAATGAGTTTTAAATATAGTTTCCGTATGATACAGATTCCACTTTCACTCACTCCCAACCCTAAGTGGATGGTCAGACCCCCCCCCCCAAACCAGTGGGCGGAGGCCCAAAAACAATTGCTCTCTCTCCTCAGCATCAACACTATTCAACCTGTCCCAGCAAAACAAAGGGGACAAGGCTTTTATTCAAGACTGTTCCTGGTTCCCAGAAAAGAAAACTCCTGGCATCCTATCCTGGATTTGTCAATTCTCAATACCTTTATGGTGGTTCCAAAATTCAAAATGCTGACTCTCCAACAGCTGCTTCCTATGCTAGCCAAGGATGCATGGCTGGCAACCCTAGACTTAATAGAAGCCTACCTGCACATCCCAATCAGGGAATCTTGCAGGAAATACCTACGCTTCGGGGTAGGCTCCATGCATTATCAGTTCTCTACACTTCCCTTTGTCTTATCTACTGCGCCCAGGGTATTCACAAAGTGACTATCTCCAGCCATTGCAATTTGCAGGCAGAAAAATATTCAGATTTACCCATACTTGGACGATTGCCTGATTCAGATGGAAAGTCATGACTTGCTATTACAGCACCTGGCATTTGTAAAGAGACTTCTAACTTCACTGGGGTACACCATCAACGAGAAGAAATCGCACCTAGTACCTGCCAACAGATTGTATTCTTGGGAGCATGCTTGAACACAACTTCCCAAATGGCATTCCTCGCTCCAGAGAAATTTATTTGACAACTTACTTCAACCTTCTGGCCACAAAAACCCAGCTATCTGCAAGGAAAATACTGCAAGCTCTGGGGTTCATGGCCTCTTGCATTCTGTTAATTCCGTATGCAAGACTGCTTATGAGGAAACTTCAGTGGTATCTAAACAGTCTATGGTGCCAACATTCTCAGGACCTGGAAACAATAATTCCTATCATCCCTTGTCTAAGTGCAGAGTTCCTTTGGTGGGCAGAGGCCTGCAACCACAACAAGGGGCTCCCTTTCACTCTACTCCCTGCCACCCAAACCCTAACAACAGATGCATCAGACTATGCATGGGAGGCTCACATGGAAGGGCAGTGCATTCAGGGCAAATGGAACCCAAACCAGATGCACCTGCATAACAATCAAAAAGAAACGTTAGCTGTACAGAATGCTCTGACAGCCTTCAAAGACCTTATTCTTCCAGGACAACTATTTGTAAAGACAGACAACACCACAGTTATGTGGTACATAAACAAGCAGGGGGGAACCCATTCCTACCCACTCTGCAGACTAGCCATGGCTCTGTGGAACACAGCCTTGCGCAACCAAGTGAACCTACAAGCTCAATTTCTGCCAGGCAAACTAAATTCACTGGCAGACTTAAGCAGAAATCTCATGGACCCACACGAATGGAAACTGGAACCCAAAATTATTCAAGCTCTTGAGGAGCAAATAGGGGACTCTGGAGATAGACCTGTTTGCCTCCCCTCAGAACTACCAATTGAACAAATACTGCGCCAGAACTCCCCACAGTCAAGCTTGGAAAGTGGATGCCCTGTCCTTTACCTGGGAAAGCCTCTCAGTCTATGCCTTTCCCCCTCTGCCTCTTCTCGCGAAGGTTCTACTAAAGATCAAGCAGGACAAGCCAAGGGCAATCCTGATTACACCAGACTGGCCACGCCAGCACTGGTTCCCTCTTTTGCGCAGTCTGACAGCACTACAACCATGGCATCTACCTCAGACCCCTTCCCTGCTGTCCCATCAGGCAGGCCAGATTCTGCACCCTCAGCTTCAAACCCTGAACCTTGCAGCCTGGCTAATCTCCTGAGCTCTCCTCTAGCAACCCTCAGAAAGCAGGTGCTGGATGTCATTCTTGAGGTAAGGAGGCCTAGTACTAGAAATTCCTTTTCAGAAAAGTGGAAAGATACTGTTCCTGGAGCCAGTCTCAGGGGATGGGCACAACAGTGCCCAGCTTACCTCATATACTAGATTACTTAACGAAAATGCTCCACAAGGGCCTATCCTTCTCTTCAATTAAGATTCATGCTTCAGCCATCTCAGCTCATTATAATACTGCGCCCACCACTCTTCTCTCATCCTCAGTAAAACAATTCCGTAGAGGGGCCAAAAACTTAAGACCCCCCCCCAGGAGAGCTCCAACTCCAGCCTGGAACCTTAACTTTGTATTGGAAAAACTTACTCTTCCCCCCCCCCCCTTTGAACCGGCTGCTACAGCAGAGTTGAAATTCCTCTCTTGAAAAACAGCTTTACTTTTAGCCATCACTTTCAGCTAGAAGAGTGTCTGAACTGCAGGCCCTTATGGCAGTCAAACCCTTCATTATCTTCCATGCAGACAGGATTTCCCTCAGGACTAACCATCTTTTATGCCCAAGGTGGTGCCTAGTGTAGCCTTAAACCAGTCCATTAATTTGCCTACTTTTTTCCCTAATCCTCAATAAAGGGGAAAGGATACTGCATTCTCTGGACTTACGCACACAGCTTAGATTCTGTTTGGACAGGACTAAGCCTTTCAGAAAATTTGACCAGCTGCTAGTCAGCTTTGCTGCAAGGGCAGAGGGGAAGGCCATTTCAAAGGAAACCATTTCCAAATGGATAGCACACTGCATCCATTTTTGCAACAATCACCATGGCAAACCTACCCCACAGGGGATAAGAACACATTCCACTAGGGCTGCATCTACCTTTACTGCATTTCTCAGAGGAGACCCTACCAGGGACATCCCAGAAGCTGCAACCTGAAGCTCTATACATACTTTCATCAAGCATTACCACTTGCCTATCTTTTCTAAATCCAGAGCTGGATTTTCCACAGCAGTCTTACAGGGCCTGATTGCCAGCCCTAATGCTTCTTAATTTACCTCCACCCTTCCTTAGCTTTGGGAATCAACCCAAACGTACAACAGTGAAACACAACGAACATGGTACAGTTGTGTACACTTTCCATAAATGTAGATGTTCAAGTGTATTCACTGTTGTAGTCCTGGTTTACCCTCCCTCCAGCCCCGTGATTGTCTTTGCTTTCACCTATCCTTTTGGTTTGGCATATCTTATACTATGTGTATTTGCTTTTTCCTGGGAGTGTTACCGTATAATTGCTTCCTATTGTGGGGGCACCTGACATCTGGGGCAAGAAAAACTGATGTAATGGCGTCGGCTGCATGTTTTATACCCCTGACGATCTGACATCATGGAAGAAGCGACAGCATCCGACGCAGAAATCCAAAGACTCTGGTATTCAGGCCAACTGAGGGCTACCTACCTGCAGGCAGATAACCCAAATGCGATGACTGCAACAGTGAATACACTCTTAACATCTACATTTATAAGTGTACACAACTGTACTTTTTGACAGCTGTATTGCACCTTTACAAAGCAATAATGTTGTTCATTCTTGTGAGTTCGCAGCAGCATCAGCAGCCTATTTTAAAGTCATTCCTTCCCAAGACATGTTAGACGCAGACAAGTGCTTCAAAGTCCACACTTTCACTTGTATACTACAAGCTGAATGGAGTCTAGAGGCAGGTGGCATTGTTTTCTGATGGAGGATTATGCAACTCTCCAATGCCCATGGGTATGTCAGTATTGTTTGGGACTCTAACCTAACGTTATTATTTAATGTTAGTGACCGTCCTGTAAGAAGATAGTGCAGTTACAGGTAAGGTATTTGCAATAAAACTTTTTAGGAGTGATAACTGAAACATTAAAGCTTTCCTCTCCACACCCTGTCCCTGGAGTGTTGTAGACAGATGATTAGAACTGCTTTTTAAAATTCCCTTGTTTCACATCTGTATTTCAAGATTTTTTGTCTCAGTTTATACCTGACTACAGTCACTTCTTGTAAGGCTCTATAGATTGAAGAGCAAAAGAAGCCGCTGAACAGCATTGGCTGTTGAACACACATATTTTGTAAGATTGCCTAGAACACAGGAGGTAGGTCCAAATGGAGTAAACGACCGTTTTTTAAAAGTCTGACCACGATGAATACCAGGTAGGTGGGATAAAACTACTGTTTTACTCAAAGGCTTTAAAAATGGATGTAGATCAAAGAGTGAAAGTACTGCAGATGACCATCATGCCTAATTATTTCTAGTAAGAACAGGCCTTCCGGACACTTCCAAATCTAGATCTTCTGAAAAAGTTGAAACTAATATAAGTAGGGAATTGGTTTGGGAAGGAGAATGGTCCAAGGTGGCATGCAGAAAATGGTAGAAAAAAATGAGAATGGAGGATTGAATATCCTGGACTTGCAGAGAAATCTGCAAACAAGTTTAGTGTCTAATATTGTAAGGCTCATTAGATATATAATGTTGTGCAGATTGGAAACAAATGATAAGCTGGGAGGAGAGTCGGAGGAGAAGAGAGGATATAGTAATATTATTATTAGAAAGACCGGTAAGACAGATGCAGTTAGACTGGACAAGGGAATCTCTGAGAACATTTGCTAGGGGACAGAAGGACCCAGAATAGAAAAAAAAGGGGGGGGGTCAAATGTTGGTTACACTCAAAAGAACATGCTATGGAGATGGAATGCTAAATGAAACCAAATTAGATATTGGCACCAACTAACATTTGGAAAAAGAATGAAAACTTGGAAGGAAATAAGAGGAGTTTCAATTAGAAGAAGAGCTTTAATGGAAATATCAGGGGGTGAAATGTAGGTGGAATAGGATGGAAAGGGAAATTGACTTGCATACAGAAACACCAGGATTCATTCAAGAAAGAGAGAGCTAAGAAAAGAGGGAAGACGGGACAGTAGGGCTGTTGAGAATTACAAAGAATTGGCTAAGAAGGAAATACAAGAAAGAAAATCAAAAGCAAAAAAGGTAGTGGGAGATGGGGTTAAGTTACCCCACATCAGGGATTTTTGTGCTTTAGTGACATGTCAAGAGTTTTATTATCTCTCGACATATGTCACTAAATCACAAAAATTTAGAATCTTTTCTTGGAAATGTCTACATAGATATTTTTTACACCTCCGCCCGATTAGCCAAGGTACAGGCAGGGATACATGAAATCTGTTGGAGGTGTGGAGGAGGAATGGGCAGATGGAAACACATATTTTGGAGGTGCAAGATCCTAGAAGGTTACAGAAGAGATTTAAAGGTGCTAGTTAGTGGATGGCCAAAAGTGTGGGGGGGGGGGGGGGAGTCTGTTCAATATTTTTCATATTAGGAAATAAAGGGCACAGTCCCAAAAGAAGATAAGGAAATAATAGGACTAGCTATGGTATTGGGAAAGAGGGCAATCATGAAATGATGGAAGAACAGAGAGCCCCCAGTGGGACCAGAGAGATTAATGGACACACTGGAAGAGGAAGAGAGGGAAGTCATGGGGGGGGGGGGTAAGGGAAAGAAAAAACATGAAAAAATGGCAGAAATAGTTACAGAAGAATGAAGCTCAAGCTGGATTGAGTAGAGAAAGGAGGTAAAGAAAAGAAGTAGATTCATTTGTCTGCCTGCTTGGTGATAAACAGAGAGGAATAAAGAGTGAAAGAAGAAAAATAGGGATATGGAACACTGGTAGTAGATGAGAAATGAAGGGGTAAATAAATTATTTTATTTAGTTTTATTTACTGGGATGGTCTGACTGGGCAAAAGCCCTGTACCAGTGGAGGCCCGAGGAGAAATGCTCCAAATAAGAAAACAGTACAAAGCATAAAAAGCACTCTTGATTGAAATTATCTAGATTGAACTTAGGTAGTCAATTTAACAGAGCCAGTAAAAATAAATACAGTGGTAGTTTATTTGGTTTAATTTAGTTATTAGTAATGAGGCCGACCACAGTGGAGGGATGGAGAGGAGACAGCAGTGCAAGACAGGAGGTGGGAAGGTGACATTAGAGCAAGACAGGAGGTGGGGAGGTGGCAGCAGTGCAAGAGAGGAGGTAGAGAGGTGACAGCAGAGCAAGAGAGGAGGTGGCACGGATATGGGAGAGAGTGTAAGTAGAGGGGGCAGAGGAGAGGAGGGAAATGTTAGCCAAGGTAAGGTAGAGGTTTGATATATTAACCAGGGGTGTAGAACAAGAGCAGGATGAGTTGCCCATCATGTGTTTGAGTTGATTTTAAAAGGTTTTATTTTCCTCTGATGTCTTATGGAGAGAGGAATTGAGTTCCAGAGTTTTGAGATATGACAGGAGAGTAGTGAATCACCTGCTAAATTGATAGAGCTGGTTACTTGGAGTAGGTACTTGTCCTCTGAGCGAAGGGATCTACTGGGTATACATTTCTGAATGATAGAATGGGCTAGGCTAGAACATTTCTCTGGGAAGTAAGAGTATGAGCGATAAGTTGAGAAAAGGCAAGTTGATGTGAGGCTGTGTCCAGTGGAGTAGTTTTAGGGCTGAGAAGTGATGAGACCTGTAGGGCAGGTTAGCAGCAAATTTTGCTACTTTGTGATAGCACTACTGAAGTAAGCAAGATTGGGAGGATTGCATTTGCAGGTTGATGATAGGAGCTCCACAGATAAGGGTTGGACGTAACTAGGTAGAAGCAATGTGTTTTCTAGCATCATTAGTTAGGTGCGGCTTAATTCTGTAGAGTTTACCAAGTTTGTGATGTGTTTTCTACTGCTAGTTTTGTGTGAATGCTGAATTTCATACTTTCATCAGTAGTTATTCCTAGAAGCTTGGCATATGGAGCTATTTCTTTTTTTATTGTTATTGAGACATTATAGTGGATTGGGCTTTTTTTGACACTGTAAAATTTAGGTGTAAACAGTATTAGGTTTTTTTTTTTTGGGGGGGGGGTTAATAGGATTTGAGAGTTAGAGAACCATGTGCCAACTGTGTGTAAGGATTCATAGGTTATTTGTCACAGTTTTTCAAGGGTCTTTGCAGACCAGATCAGTGTGGAGTTATCTGTGTATTGCATGATGGTGGCTTTGCTGGTTGCATTATATAGCTCATTGATGAAGGTGTTAAATAAGATGGAGCCTAGAATAGATCCTTGGAGAATGATAACAGTTATAGGAATAAGTGGACTTTCATACTGCCATTCCTGTTGTGCCTCTTTGAGAGAGAGTTGTTGACCCCGTGCAAGGGAAGAGTGTAGACCACGTTTTGTTGACCTTTGGATTAGTTTGCGGTGAGATACAGACAAAGGAGTAGAGCACATACCAGGTTACCAGGATTTCCGTTTGTGCTAATGGATATAGAGAAGTTGAGGAGGGCAGACCTAGTTCTGTGGTGTGAGCGAAAGCTATGCTGATTTGGGGAGAGAAGTTCATTGTTAAGTATGGACTTAAGGAATTGATGGTGAATGCATTTTTCAAATATCTTGTATAGAGGGGACAGGCTAGCAATAGAACTATATAGTAAGTGAAGTCAGCAGACTTTCCACCTTTATGTAGTGGCAAGATGTATGATGCCTTCCATAGTATGATGACATGGCTTTCTGCAGTGGAGCAGTTGATTAAGATGGATTTAGACTGATACAGGATAGACTATGGTGTCAGCTGTAATTTTGATGTAAATAAGGTGGAGAAGGTAAACATAAAAATTATTGTATATGGTTGTTAGAGGGGGGTGGTCTTAAGAGGTTGGAGGAAAAAATTTTAGAATGTAGCAGTTAGACTACGACGATGTACTTGGTAGGAACAGATCTTGAAGAAACAATTATTGAAAAAATGGAATAAAATATAGTAATTAAATAAATGCAAATGGTACACCTGATACAGAGCTGATCTAAGATTGAAAGAAATTAATAAAGAGGGATAAACTAAAATGTGCATAAGATCAGATCCCACCTCCAGGGCAATAGGAAAGAGTACATTGTGTGAGGTTTGCACTAGATGCACAGTGTGTTAAAACTGCTGTTTCTGCCTGGGTGGAGAAGAGAGTGGGGGGATTTTCTGACTTTACATAGTTTGAAATTTTGTGTATTCTAGGAAAACTTGTGCTGAAGAAGCAAATACTACAGTAATTGCAATTAAAAACGTGATATATAACATGTAGAGTAAGAATATAACATAAGTAGAACACTGTTTAGAGCATAAAACAAGGTGAGTGGAAAACAGTGGTAAAGTGAATCATGTATGTGGATTACACAGAAATAAATATATGATGAGTAATAAACAAGGTTTTGCTTAAAAAATGTACTGATTTACTAGTGAACACTCCTCTCTAATGTTCTGTCATGTTAAACATGTGACAACGGTACTTTACAGTTCATTTTTATGGTAACAGGTAAATGCATTGTTTTGACTGCTTTTTATTTTTTTTATCATTTATTACTTGTAGGATGTGCACACAGATGCTGTGGACCCTGACCCTAGTTTAAAGGAGTTTGAAGGAGCAACACTTCGTTATGCATCGCTTAACATCAGGTAGGATTTTCACAATGGTGAAGAAAGCAAGAAAGGCTTTGCTGTCCTCAAGAAGTGTTATGCACACCTGTCAGATGCTATGATGTAGGAATAGTACTGTAATTTTGGCCTTCAGATGTAGCCTTGTTTCTCATAGATTTACAATGTTCCTCTTAAGTCAAACCTATTTTACAGGTATATAAGCATGTACGGGAGACTTCCTCACACTAACTATTTGGGGTCTGGTGTAAAGACCTTCTGATGTGAAAAGTTAGCAAGTGCTTCCCTCTCTGGCCCTCTGCTATGATTTTTAAAGCCCAATGCTATGATTTGTAATGCTCAGAGGTTAAGACGTGATATGTTTTTGGAAGAACAAATCTTGCTGAAGCTGTAGCATGGCTGTTATGAGGGATATACAGTGTGTTGTGGATTAATGTTCTTCATGTTTCACTGTTGCAGTCATCACATTTGGGATATCTGCTTGCAGTAGCCGTCAGTCGGCCTGATTATCAAAGTCTTGGGTCCTGCATCGGATGCTGTCTCATCTTCCATGACGTCATGTAGTCAGGGGTATAAAGCATGCAGCCGACACCATTACATCAGTTTTTCTTGCCATGTGGTGCCTGAAGCAGAAGCAGTTCGCAAGTGCCGGTCGGCCGATTCCTGAAATTTTCGTTTTTGAGTTTCAGAACCGAAGTCTTCAACTAAGCTAAGTACCCCGTTGGGGAACCTTTTTCTTGCTCTAAACCGATGTCAGTAAAAGTTAACAATTGTACTTCTTGTGGAAAGCAAATACCTCATAAAGATTTTCATTCGTAGTGCATTCCTTGCCTAGGCCCAGACCACAATGTACCTCGCTGTTGGTTTTGTGCCTTATTCAAACCTCGAACTATTCATTGTCCATTTATTTACGCTTCTAAATATTTTGGTACTCGGTTCAGTTAGCCACCCGACTACCAACATTCTGAAAAAACGCAAAGATAAAGACAGAGACAGACCGCATAGGTCCGGAGCTGCCGACGACACTTCTCCTAAGCTAGTCGCCAGTTCGCCGATACTCAGTGAGGTGCTTTTGCAGCCCCTGATACCCACTATTTCAGATTTGCAAGCCTCTACTGAGACCCATTCGGAGTCTGGTATGCTGCGAGATGCTTCTTCGACTGTGGAACCTGCAGATGTCTCTACCTTGGATGGGTCCAGAGCCGCTGTGCAGGCACTGGCTTCTGAGAGTGTATTCAGGCCTACTGACTTGCATATTAAACCAACGCCATCTTCCTCCTCAAAAGCCTAAAACTCGAACCATGCCTAGAAAACTGATGCCCAGACCCGCATGGTCAGGCCCCTATGCCTAAAAAACAAATGATAAGAATGGCTGAAGACCTTATTACTCTAATCAGAGGGAGACACCCTTACCCCCTCTAAGAGACCTAGGACTGATTTTCCTTCTGATTCTTCTGCTCAAGACCCTGAAGTTTCTGTTTCCTCTGATGAACAGGATTTACCATTATCTACCTATAAGGATTCTGATGCAGAGGACTCCATTCCCTCTGCATCCCCTCCAGAGGATTTCTCTTTTGGTGAAACCTTGCCTACTCTTAGGGACCATTTTCGCTGGGAGAGCCAGGATTACTCTGACTCCAAAAAGAGGCTTAGGGATTTTTTCTCCTGCCCCGACATAGGTCTTTGGACATCCATCCTGTACTGGACATTGTTGATGATGCCTTCTCAGAATCTAGCTTGACCTCTGACTCTTTACCTCCTGCTCCCAGAAAGCCTGATAGATATTACAGGGTTCCTGATTCTCACAAGTTCCTCTTTAAAAATCTTACTGCGGATCCTGAGACTATTTCACATGGACCTAAGGGCATTAAGGCTGCTATTGCCAAAAATCCTACCCCCCTCTGATAGAGATTCCAGGGCACTGGATAGGTGGGGTAAGAAGTATACACTCCTGCAACCTTGGCCATTAGGGCCTTAAACTGACAGTTTCATATGTTAAAGTATCAGCAGCATATCATTGGATTGCTTAAACAGGAAATGATGTTGATTCCTGACTCTGCTGAAAATAAAGATTTAATGCATTCTGCTGAACGAGTTGGAAAACATACTTTGCAGTGTGGTTTTGATTCTTTAGAGGCATCTTGCAGGGCTGCTGTCACTGGGTCTGTACTTAGAAGGCATGCTTGGCTTAAGGAGCAATATTTGCCAGATCATGTTAAAACTAAATTGCTGGGTGCTCCTTTAAACCAAGACCGCCTGTTTGGCAACAAAGCAGAAGAAGTACTTAAAAAAATTGAGGAAAAAACTAAATCTATGCAAACTGTTAGTGTCCTGCAAGTACAACCTCCCAGATTCAGTAGGCATTGGCCATCTAAGAATTGGTCCTTTCCTGCCTCTTCCAGGCCTTCAGTCCAAACCCAGAACCAGCAGAACACCCAGGCTTCAGTCCCAAGGTATTCACAGGACTAAGTAGTGGGGGGCTCCCACTTCCAAAACAGGAAGTAGTAAGACTTCCCCCTATGGTAAACTGTCTCAAGGACTTAACTTTAAACCTTCCAAGCCCTGCACAACTGACTGTTCCTTTAGGGGGAAAGATTGCCCCACAGGCAAAAAATTGGGAACTCATTACCCAGGACAAATGGGTTTTAAACATAGTTTCCCAAGGATGCAAATTCCACTTCCACTCCTTACCAACCGCAGACGGTTGGCCAGATCTACCCCCAAATCAGTGGGCAGAGGCTCAAAAGCAAATTCTCTTTCTTTTAAGCATCAGGGCTATTCAACCTGTCCCAAAAGTAAAATGGGGACAAGGTTTCTACTCAAGACTTTTTCTGGTACCCAGAAACAGACAATTCCTGACATCCTATCCTGGACCTGTCTATACTAAACACATTTTTGGTGATCCCAAAATTCAAGATGCTAACTCTTAATCAGCTGCTTCCTATGCTAGGCAAAGATGCCTGGTTGGCAACACTGGATTTAAAGGAAGCCTACCTGCACATCCCAATAAGGGAATCTTGCAGAAGATACCTACGCTTCAAAGCAGGCCACATGCACTATCAGTTCTCTGCACTGCCCTTTGGCTTATCTACTCCGCCCAGGGTACTCACAAAGTGCCTAGCTCCAGTCATTGCTTTTTGCAGGCAAAGAAATATTCAAATATACCCATACCTGGACGATTGTCTAATTCAGGCAGAAAGCCAGGACATACTATTAAATCATCTGGCATTTGTAAGGAAATTGTTAACTTCTCTGAGGTACACCATAAACTAAAAGAAATCGCATCTTGTATCCTTCCAACAAATTGTATTCCTGGGAGCAAGTTTGAATACAACTTCCCAGGTGGCCTACCTTACGCCAGAGAAACAAGTTCATTTGACAGCCTACTTCAAACTACTGACCACAAAGACCCAGCTACCTGCAAGGAAAATACTGCAAGCCTTGGGGTTCATGGCCTCCTGCATTCTACTAATTCCATATGCAAGACTGCATATGAGGAAACTACAATGGTATCTAAAAAGCCTATGGTGTCAACATTCTCAAGATCTAGAATCAATGATTCTTATCATACCTTGTTTACAGATAGAGTTCCTTTGGTGGGCAAAGGCCTGCCACCAATACAAGGGACTGCCATTCTACCCCGTGCCTCCCAAACCCTAACAGCAGACGCATCAGACTATGCATGGGGGGCTCGCTTGGCAGGGAAGTGCATTCACGGGCAAATGGAACCCAAGTCAAATGCACCTGCATATCAATCAAAAAGATATGTTAGCTGTACAGAATGCTCAGACAGCCTTCAAGGACCACATTCTTCCAGGATTATTGGTAAAGACAGACAACACCACTGTTATGTGGTACATGAACAAGCAGGGAGGAACCCACTCATATCCTCTCTGCAGACTAACCATGGCTCTGTGGAACAGCCTTGAGCTACCAAGTGCACCTACAGGCGCAATTCCTGCCAGGAAAGCTAAATACACTGGCAGACGACCTAAGCAAAAATCTCATGGACCCACACGAGTGGAAACTGGAACCAAAGATATTCAACATGTTGAGAAACAAATGGGGGAGCCCAGAGATAGACCTGTTTGCCTCCCCAGAACTACAAATTGGACAAATTCTGCACAAGGACTCCCCACAAATAAGCTTGGAAAGTGGATGCCTTGTCCTTCACCTGGAAAAACCTATCAGTTTATGCATTCCCTCTCTGCCTCTCCTCTCCAAGGTGCTACTAAAGATCAAACAGGACAAACCAAGGACAGTACTGATTGCACCGGACTGGCCACACCAACACTGGTACCTCCTCTTGCGTAGTGTGTCACTGCTGGCACCATGGCAACTGCTTCAGACTCCTGCCCTGCTGTCCCAGCAGGAGGGCCAGATTCTGCACCCACAGCTTCAAACTCTGAATCTGGCAGCCTGGCTAATTACCTGATCTCTCCATTACCATCCCCCGGTAAGCAAGTGATGGATGTCAATTTGGAGGCAAGGAGGCTTAGTACTAGAAAATCTTATGCTGAAAAATGGAAAAGATTCTGTTCCTTGAGCCAAACCCAGGGGATGGGCACATCAGCGCCCAATGTACCTCAGATTCTTCAATACTTAACTGAGATGCTTCACAAGGGCCTTTCCTTTTCCTCCATCAAAATTCATGCCTCAGCCATTTCAGCTCATTACAATACAGATCCACCCCTCTTCTCTCATCCATTGCTGAATCAGTACCTCAGAGGGGCCAAAAACTTAAAGCCACCCAGGAGAGCCCTTACTCCAGCCTGGGACCTTAACTTTGTACTTGAAAAGCTCACTTTACCTCCCTTTGAACCAGCTGCAAATGCAGAGTTGAAATTCCTTTCTTGGAAAACAGCCTTTCTTCTAGCCATCACTTCAGCAAGAAGGGTGTCTGAATTACAGGCTCTCATGGCAGTGGAGCATTTCATCATCTTTCACGTGGACAGGGTGTCCCTCAGGACCAAACCCTCCTTCATGCCCAAGATGGTATCCAGTGTGGCCCTTAAT
Organism: Protopterus annectens; assembly: GCF_019279795.1. Classification (NCBI taxonomy): domain Eukaryota; kingdom Metazoa; phylum Chordata; order Ceratodontiformes; family Protopteridae; genus Protopterus; species Protopterus annectens. Next base: position 360,991,611 of record NC_056736.1, read on the forward strand.
CAGTCCATTCATTTGCCAACCTTCTTTTCTAATCCACAGAACGAAGGGGAACGAATACTGCGCTCCTTGGATGTGCCCAGACAACTTAGATTTTACTTGGACCAGGACTAAACCTCTCAGGAAATCTGAACAGCTGCTGATTGCATTTGCTGCAGGGGCAGAGGGGAAAGCCATTTCAAAGCAACCCATTTCTAAGTGGATAGGCCACTGCATTCATTTTTGCTATAAGCACCATGGAAAACCTACCCCACAGGGGATAAGACCACATTCAACCAGGGCTGCATCTACCTCTACAGCTTTTTTCAGAGGTGTCCCTATCAGGGACATCCTAGAAACTGCTACCTGGAGTTCTGTACATACCTTCACCAAGCATTATCACTTACCATTTTTTTCTAAATCCAGAACTGGCTTTGCCACTGCAGTCTTGCAGAGCCTTATAGCTGGTCCTAATGCTATCTAATTACCTCCTCCCATCCTTAGCTTTGGGAATCTACCCAAATGTGATGACTGTAACAGTGAAACACGAAGAACATTGTACAGTTGTGTACACTTAAATGTAGATGTTCAAGTGTATTCACTGTTGCAGTCTTGGTTACCCTCCCTCCAGCCCCCTGACTTCTATTGACTATACCTCTGTACTTGTTTGCTATGCTTAAAACTTTTTGGTTTATTTGCTTTTTTGTTGGAGGTGTAACCTTGTATATAATTGCTTCCCATTATAGGGGCACCTGACATCTGGGGCAAGAAAAACTGATGTAATGGCGTCGGCTGCATGCTTTATACCCCTGACTACCTGACATCATGGAAGATGAGACCGCATCTGACGCAGGATCCAAGACTTTGATAATCAGGCTGACTGAGGGCTATTGCAAGCAGATAACCCAAATGTGATGACTAACAGTGAATACACTCAGACATCTACATTTATGGTAAGTGTACACAACTGTACTTTCTTGTTTGTTAGCTCAGTGCCCCACTGTTCTGTTTTAGGCCCATTCCTCTTTGGCATCTGCTTCTTGAATGTCATAGCCGGTGCCAAAGGCCTTTGGCTAAGCAAGTTCACAGATGATTGCAAACTGGGAGCGGTTGTTGAATCCCTTGAAGATGAGAACAACCTTTAGGATGGTTTAACACAGACCAAATGCTTGGTGCCAAACTCAATACCAAGAAATGCATTTTTGTACCATTTGGGAAGTCAGCTACCCTAGGTTACTACATCATTAATAAAGCACCTCTAAAAGGTGATTCATTAGTCAGAGATCGGAGAACTCATGTAGATAGTAACCTAGCCTTTTGACCAACTTGCCCAAGGTAGTAAGAAAAACTTTCTATGTCGCTCAACTTATAAACAAGGGTATGGCATCTAGGACTAGAGAGGTCATCATACCACTGTACATGGCCCTCATCCGACCCATCATAAAGTATAATGCCCTCTTTGGTATGCATTTCACCAAATACATGCAGCAACTGGAACATCTGCAAAGGTTCCATAAAAAAGAATACAGGGAGTAAACACAATGCTCTACTCTGATTGCCTGAAAGCCTTGTCTTATCATACAGACTTCTGAGAGGTGATCTTTGCTTGGCAAAAATACATCTCAAACCTGTTTTGATGAACCTTTTGCACACCTGCAAAACAAATAGCATCAGAACTACTAGATTAAGATACCTAAATTTTGCTTGCAACATAAACAGGACATGCTGGAGAAACAGATTTGTTTCTCAGAATTCCCATTCTCTGTAACAGGCTCCCTTTCTATTTGAATCAGAGTTCCTCCCTATCCCTATTTAAATATAACTTGGACCAGTGGCTTGTAATCAGAAATTCACCCCTGGTTTGGCACCTGTGTGCATGATGGACAGAGACAGTCAGTAGATTAGCTCCTATATAGATTACATTTGTGGGTCTCATTTGGGTTGCACAGTTAGACTTGTAAGCGCCGTAGTGGTCATTAACCTAGCGTACACTTATGAACCTATTTGAAATTCATTGAAACTATGCATGTTATGTAGTCCTATCTCGCCTACATTCTTACCCGTGGGTTCGGAGCCGAATATCGGCTCTGACTCTGCCAACTTTTCTAGCTCGAAGTCTTTCATTGGTTGGGCTAAACAAGTATCCCATGGTGCACTGCTCCACATCCCCAGATCTCGTTTGCCGCTCGTGTAGCTCGGACGTGGTCTCGCTTTGGCTGTGGCTAAGTACCTTTTTTCTTGTATTGAGAAAAAACATTTTTGTCATAAACAAAAAGCTATTTTCATAGCTATTGTCTTGTGTTTAATTTGCTAGTGTGTTTGTTTTTTGTGAGTATCCCGCTTAACTGTTCCCTTGGGCTAGGCCTGTTTTAGTTAGAGGACCTAGACCTTTCGTCCTCTGTTTGCCTAACCGTTTAAATTAGAGGTTTGATTTCTCCCCTAGGTGGCCATTAACCGTTTAAGTTAGAGGTTTCTGACATTGTTGGTTTCAGTGTGTGTCTACTGTTTTCGTATATCTGGTTCTCGTGTTTTTGTGCTGTTGGGTGTCTGTGATCTTCTTGTCGGTTTCTAGGTTAAGTTGTGGGTGTTTGTTGTGAAGAATGTCCAAGGATTCCAAAGAGCACAAACCTTCGGGTTTCAAAAGGTGCTCTAAATGCGGGTACAAAATGTCCATCACCGATGGACATTCTGTTTTTGTCTGTTGGCTGGGAGCCATTCATCTGCAGGAGTCCTGCAGTTTTTGTCATGCTTTCAGTCCCAGAGTGCTCCAAGAGAGAAAGAATAAGCTGATCTTAAAGGGACTGTTGAAATCCTCTTTCAAAGAGGATTTGCATTCTTCTCCCAGTGCTAAATCTAAGTCATCCATGTCTAAGAAAAGATCTCCAGCTCCATCAGCTTCATAGGAGCCTCCGGAGAAAGTCTCAAAAATTGCATCGACTTCCTCGGCTCCACTGTCCTCGGGGCCGCAGGAGATGTCCGTGTTGATGGAACCGGCGTCAGCTCCAATTATTTTGGAACCTCTTCGGAGATGATCGCCCATTCTCAGACCAGTCTCTCCTGAGAGGAGATCTCGATCTCCCTCCCTCTCCTCCAAATCCTCCAGGACCCTTTCGGATATGGATGTCGATAGGGTTGTCCAGAGGCTCCTCCAGTCCCCGGTTTTGGCTAAAGTGTTTTCAGCTCCGACCCAGTCGGCTCCGGAGCCCGCCCCGACCCCTTCTTCGATCATTCCTCCTCTGAGCACATCTCCGTCTTTGGAGCCGGAGTGTTCCATGCCTTGTGATGTTCCTAGGCTGGTTCAGATGGCCCCTCCGGCTCCATCAGTACCGACATCGACTCCGACCCCGTCGGCTCCGTCGTCGGGGTTCTGGACTCGGGATTCTTCGGTCGGGCCTGAGGGGGACATATCGGGACATATTTCGGTTCTGAGTCTCCCTCTCGGTGCCTCGGGTCAGGGAATTACGACTCCTGTCATGGTCTGAGGCTGGCCGGTCCTCGGACTCGGGGAGGCCAGCCTCTGAGGCCATGCGGACTGCGCTGGCCAGATCGTCAGCTACATCAGGTGGATCGGTCACTCTGTCCCCCACCACTCTGGTGAGAGCCTCTGATCACCACCTATCCATGGACAGCAGAGCACCAGGGCCTAGGGTTACCCCCACGAGTGGTCCCCAACTTTCTGAGGGCCCTTCAGAGTTCATGCCTGAGGAGCCCCCTAGAAAGAAAACATGCAAGAGGAAGCACATAGACTCCCAGGATGAGTCCCTCACTTCTGATACTGACCTCAAGGAATCGGAGGGGTCCCCCCAAGTCATCCTCTGATGATGTTTCCTTCTCTGATATCCTGGAGATACTGAAGCAAAGAGGTGACTGGCCATCCAAAGCCCCTACCGAGGAGGAGTCTGTATTTCTTAAGGCCTTTGGTGCTCAGCCTTCCGCCTCCTGGGTGTCCCCACCTTTCAACGAGCTCCTAGATTTGATCTGTCGAAGGGTGTGGGAAAACCCTGATTCTGTGAAGCCCGTACCCAGGTGTCCCAACAAGTTTCTCTCTTCTCCCCAGGGTAAGGAGTTTCTGTCCAAAGGAGTCCCTGTAAATGCCATGGTGGTGGCGGCAGCCACTCAGAAGGAAGTAGCAGAGACCCCTTCCTCAGTCCATCCTCCTAACAAGGAGTGTCTAGGACTATGGACCGGTACGGGAAGCGTACCCTCTCGTCAGCAACCTTTACCTTATGGTCGCTGAACTATCTGTCTCATTTCACTCAGCTCCAGAGAGATCTCCTCAAGGAGCTAGGAGATACTCTTGCAGGTAGCGTCCCTGAGGCGGTGGCTCAGACGGTTAATGCCCAGGTGTCTACCCTCATTTCCATTGTCGACTCCTCTATGCGGCTCATTTCGTATGCAGCCGAGGGAGCGAGTAGGGCAGCAAGCTCAGGGGTCGCCCTTAGAAGGCAAGCCTGGCTGCGCCTGTGTCACTTCACGGAGGCCTTCAAGTCTTCCTTCACAGACGCCCCTTTCGATGGTTCTTCCTTGTTTGGAACCAAAGTGAAAGACACCCTCTCTAGGTGCGAGCAAGAGGGAAAGACCCTGTCTGCCGTAGGGGTCTGTTTTTCCCTTCCTTCTAGGGCTTACCCCAAGGCCAAGCGAGGTGGGAAGATGTGGTTCAAGAAATCACAGAGGTTTTTTCCTGCCGCACATGGTGAGTCCCCCTCCAGAGGGAGGGGGAGGTTATTCAGGGAGATGCCGCCCTAGGGGCAGAGGGGGCCCCTGCAATTCGGGAGACCGCAATTCCTTTCACGGCTCCCCCTACTCTCGTTCCTGAGGGAGTGCCAGACTGTGCTTATCCGGAGCCAGTCGGGGGTCGACTTTCGTTATATCCAGAAGCCTGGGAAAACATCACCCAGGACCGATGGGTATTACGAATAATTTCCGGAGGTTATCTCATCCCGTTCACATCAGACGCCCCCCTTCAATCAGACGAATCCCAGATGTTCCACCCAGTCAAAGGGATCAAGCAGCATCAGAGGTTTCAAAGCTGCTAGAAAAAGCAGTCATCCAGCGTGTCCCCTTAGACCAAATCGGATTAGGGACTTACTCAATATTCTTTTTGGTGCTGAAAAGAACAGGGGACCTGAGACCCATATTAGATCTCAGCCAACTGAACAACTATGTACAGAAGTCCAGGTTCCGTATGGTCACACTACAATCGATTCTCCCATTGTTGGGAGAGGAGATATGGATGTGCTCCATCGACCTCAAGGATGCTTACTACCATATCAAAATGGACAGGGCATCCAGGTGTCATCTATGCTTCCGGCTGGGAGCCAGTCATTTCCAGTTTCGAGCCCTGCCCTTTGGTCTCACCATAGCCCCCAGGGTGTTCACCAAGTGTATGGCGGTGGTGACTGCTCACTTGAGACATCAGGGATTTCAGGTGTTTCCGTATCTGGACGACTGGCTCCTTACCGCCCCCAACAGGCATCAACTGGTCCAAACCAGGGACGCTACCATCACGTTATGTCAACAGTTAGGCATAACACTAAATTGGGAAAAATCTGCTTTGTTGCCCTCGCAGCATGTCACCTTTATAGCCGCAGAATTAGACACCATTCAAATGTGAGCATTTTTACCACAGGAGAGGATCAGAGTCTTACAACAACAGATACACATCCTGATGCCCCTGAGGAAAGCAAAGGCAAGATGGATTTTCCAATTCCTGGGGACCATGGCAGCAACGATTATGTTGGTCCCTCTAGCGAGATTGCACATGAGACTTCTTCAATGACTCCTCTTTGTTCAGTGGTCTCTCCAAAAATTTCCTCTTTCCCACCCCATTTTGCTCACGGACAGGTGCAAACAAGATCTCAATTGGTGGCTTTGCACCAACAATTTGAATGGGGGAAGGCCCTTCGTTCCACCCATCCCGGTTGACACAGTGACCACGGACGCCTCCCAGATGGGGTGGGGGTGGGGGCATTATCTTGGCAAGACAGTCCAAGGCACATGGCAAGGTCACGAGATACATCTGCACATCAACGTCCTAGAGATGAGAGCAGTGCTACTTGCGTTGCAGGTACTTCAGAGCTTTCTACCTCTAGGGACGATTGCGATACACTCGAACAACATGTCAGTAGTGTGGAATCTAAACAAGCAAGGGGGAACCAGGTCTTACCCCCCTCTGCAGAGAGGCCATGCAAGTGTGGCAGTGGGCAGTAACTTCCCAAAGGTTTATGGTGGCAACGCACATTCCAGGGAAGTCCAACGTTATTGTGGACAGGCTAAGCAGAGCCATTCTGATGCCTTACGAGTGCCCCCTGAATCGTCTAGTTGCAGAACGAATCTTTAGCAGATGGGGTCAGCCTTGCTGCGACCTTTTTGCCAGCCCTCTTAATGCCAAATGCAGCAGCTACTTCATGCTGATCCCCCCACAGGAGGAGTCACACAGGGATGCTCTAGTTCACGATTGGCCCTCCGGTCTACTTTATGCTTTCCCTCCATTTCCCTTACTATCAGAGGTGATTCAGAAAGCGCAGTCCTTGGGAAGCAGAATGATTCTGATTGCTCCACACTGGCCTCGTCAAGTCTGGTTCCCCTTTCTTCACCGGCAGTGGTTCACATCTTATCCTCTTCTCACAAACCATCTACTAGGAGGATTTATTCTAGCAAATGGAAGAGGTTTTCTGTTTGGGCGCATACCCAAGGAATTGATCCTTACACAGCTCCAATTGCCTCAGTCTTGGAGTTTTTGTCTATGCTTTTCCATCAGGGTTCCGCATCAGCTACCATCAAAGTTCAGTTGGCAGCGATCTCTAATTTTCATGTGGCTAATGAGCCTAGTCACATGGCTCATAGACTCTGCAAGGCTTTCATGAAGGGTACTCTGTTACTCCGTCCTCCGGTCTCAGAACCTGTCATGACCTGGGACCTCAATTTTGTTCTACAAGCCCTCACTTCACCACCCTTTGAGCCTGCAGCTACCTGTGAATTGAAATTCTTGACCTGGAAAGCAGCCTTCTTATAGCAATCACTTCAGCAAGCTGAGTTTCAGAAATTCAGGCCCTTTCCATCAAACCTCCTTACTTAATCTTCCGTAAGGACAGAGTTTCTCTTAGACCGAACCCTTCTTTCCTTCCTAAAGTGGCTTCTGTGTCTAATCTTAATCAATCCATTGAGTTGCCTGTATTCTTTCCTCATTTTTCAAACAAGGCAGAATTTAAATTTCATCAACTGGATGTACACAGGCAGTTACGTTTCTGTCTGCACCGAATAAAAGATATCCGGAAGTCTGAGCAATTATTTGTCTTCTTTTCGATAAACAAAATTGGGTCCCCAGTCTCCAAGCTCACCATTTCTAGATGGATATCTAGTTGCATCTCTTTCGTCTACTATGCAGGAGGAAAAGATCTGCCATTTCCAGTCAAGGCTCATTCTACTCGGGCTGTTTCTACATCCACAGCTTATCAAGTCAGATTGTCGATGGATGATATATGTGCTGCAGCTACTTGGGCTTCCCCTCGCACATTTGTTTCTCATTACAAATTGGACGTGGTTTCCAGGGGCAGGTCATCCTTTGGCTCCACAGTACTCAGGAGTATCTTCCTATGAGCCACCCTGGATGGTAGGTGCTAGGGACACTGTTCCACAGGTAAGAATGTAGGCGAAATAGGACTACATAACATCAAGAAGTTATGTACTCACCATAACATTTGATGTATGTAGTCCATCTCACCTCACATTCTTACTTACCCTCCCACCTTTCCCCCTTCCTGGAGGATCTGGAGGTTAGGTTGTTTTTTTACTGAGTTCCCTTTACTTAAGCTTATTCTTTTTATCTGGATGTTGTCTATGCATGAGGTATGAATGACTAATGCAGCAAAGTAGATCTGGGGATGTGGAGCAGTGCACCATGGGATACCTGCTTAGCCCAGCCAATGAAAGACTTTGAGCTAGAAAAGTTGGGCGAGTCAGAGCCGATATTCGGCTCCGAACCCACGGGTAAGAATGTGAGGCGAGCTGGACTACACACATCAAATGTTATGGTGAGTACATAACTTCTTGTTCTTTGTGGCACACTGCTAGACACTGCTAGTTGTGAAAGAAGAAATCATTCATCTTTGTTTACAGTTTTTGATCATGGATGCATTCTCATTGGGATCTTGGAGACAAAGTTTACTTTTACGAATTCAGCATGGTGACAGAAACAACTGTATGATGCACTTTCTGTGACGTGCAACAGTATAGTCACACTGGGAATGTGCCTTTAATCTGTTCCAGAGCAGTGACACACACACACACACACACACACACACACACACACACACACACACACACACCTGAGAAGGGAGGAAGCACACAATGTGTCATGTACCTTTAATCTGTTCCAAGTGAGTGATAACACACATCCCTGAGAAGGGAGGGGGCACATAATTTTTCAAACAGTAAGGATAAAGTTTAATGCTGGACTGTTGGGATGGCATTTAAAAACGGCATATTTTAGGAAGGTAGAATAGAAAATATACAGGTTTCTGAGCAGCTGAATTAGATGCAGACCTCTACTCAGCTGGGAAAATATGCAGTGAAATGTGAAAGTGATGCAACATCCATAGCTGCAGCTGTGAGGTCTGTCTTAAGAAGGCAGTCCTGACAAGGACCCAGTCCATACCAGGAATGTAAAAGTGCACCTGCGGAAAGCTTCATTAGATAGAGAACTGTTTGAACCCCTAACATACAATATATTCAGAAAACTGGAGTCTGTGGAGTGCCAGACTGATGTTCCATCCTCTTCTTCCCAGGTGTAACATCAGTCACCTTTCTAAAACACCTCCTTTATACAGGAGGCATGGTAAGGATAAATGAGCTAAAGGTAAGACCTCCATGAAGAGGATCTTGCATCCTGAAGACAGAATAAGGTGTGTGTGTGTGTGTGGGGGGGGGGGCTCAGGGCACTGCTACCAACAGGAAACATGTTTGTGACTGTCTAGTCTCCTCCCTTTTCCTCTGCCAAAAATCCCACCTTTCCCAACAACCCCATCCCAGGACTTGAATGGCAGACATTTGGCTTCCTGCCTCCCATGGTGGCACAGAATAACATGAGGATATTCCTGTAGACATGGTGGCTCAGGTTACTGTAAAGAAAGTTCCTGAAAACCAGGAAGGAAAAGCTTTCTACTCGAGACTGTTTCAGTTTCTTAAAAGAAGACAGACCCTAGAGAACTATCTTGGACTTCTGTAATCTAAATAAGTTTATTTTGGTGACAGAATTCAAGCTTTTCTGGCACTCCTTCCATTGCTAATCCCTCAATGTCTCCTGGTTATCCTATATCTCAAAGATGCCTGTCTACTTGTATCCCCATCTTTCAAGGACACAGAAAGCTGTTCATCATGCTACTCACTTTTGTAGCTCTCATCTAAAGGATAGCCCGCCATCAGGTAGCCAGAAGCTTGTTCTGGCATCCACAGTTGGACTTGCACAATGGCTTTGACTGACTCCTTGTCCCTCAAACACAAACATTGCTGGTTTAACAGGGGCGTCTACTGATACTATCTTCAGATCTTTCTTATTGCAGTAGCATGGTCACATGAACACTGAGACTTGTTAGTGTGCTGATTGGCCTGCTACAACTAGAAGGATGAATACCCTGCAGGAGAATTTGTTTTGTCCCTTTTTTAAATGCATTTACATTTTTTCCTAATGTTTAATAGTGACTCTGATTTAGAAATTATTAGTAAGAAAAATAATTGCTTGTGGGGAGCAAGTCCCTCATTAAGGCTTTCCATTCACATTGTCTTTTATGACTTGGCCTAGAGCATGACAAGAATATATGTCCTGATTGTGCAAGGTTCACACTGAGGAGCATCAGAAGAGAGAGAGAGATCTTTCTCTGGTAGTTGAAGTATATATGAGAAGGGATGTATGGTACCAGTCCACCAAAATGAAACCAGCAAAAGTCACTGGGGATCATTCCTCCAAAGTGCAAACTCACTAAAAAGTGACATGAGAAAAAGCAACAAAAAAACAAGGACAGTATATCTGATGCCATCCATTTTCCTAGATCTGATAACACCACACTGAGACACTTTCACTGCCTCAAGGTTTGGAGTCAGTTTTATCAATGCCCTTTGCTGCTATCATGCCCTTCCTGACTGAATACATTGGGCATCTGCTCATTCTGAAACCAATCTGAGGGCACCAACTCCCCAGTACATTGTCTTATCAGAGAGGGTAAGGTGGTATTCCCTCAATTTTTTCTGTTTGAGAAGGTTCCTAGAAGTGATGTGGATGTGTTGATAATCTGTTTGTGAACTGGGGTCTGCAAAGTAGTCTCCACAAAGAAGCTGAAGCCTAAACTATATCACTGCTAGCTTTCCTCAGTCATTGTCAAGTGAAGCATCAAATCAATCAGCTTCCCACACTTTTACCCAACAGTTATTTCATCTTAGGACTTAGTGACTTTCCTTAAGTCCAAGCAGACAACAGTGGAAATTCCTGAGGTGTCAGTGGTCCTTTCTCAAAGTGGAATAGTTGAACTGATAGAACTTTCTCCCTAGAGGAATCTTGCACTCCAGACTGTGAGGCAGATAGACTGGTCTGTGTTGGCCAATTCCCTTCTGCCCCTGTTTGATTCTGCCACCAAGTGCATCCTGTCCTTTACTTCACCTTTAAAGTATCATACCTTTCAGGACACCCTTCACAAGATGAAAAGCAGAATTCCAGTAGGAGCATAGAAATTGTTCACAGGCATGTCTGTGATATAGAGCCTTCATGGGCCTCTCTGAGCTTGGAGCAATGGCAACTCCCTTCAACTATCTATGTCCTGGAGGATGCAATTGCTAATGCATCTTTGAAGTCTGATTCCATATCCACTGCTGTAAAGAAACCTGACTGTTTTTACCAGATCCAGGATTTTCACAAGTCCCCATGATCCTTTAGAACAGTCTTTTAGCTGATCCATCTGTGGTGTCCTCAGATTTCAGCAAGGGATCATCTTTGGCTCCACCCAAGTAGGAGTTTTGACCATTTTGGGGGAAAAGGCATTTATATCTCTGTTATTGGCTGTCAAAAGTCTTACATTGGCAGAGCCATATGCTCAACTGCCTGCTAATCCTACTGAGAAATATGAGGTTCAAGGTGGACTGGATCACTGATGAGGATGTGAAGCATGGGAAACTTGAATTGTGCAGCTTATCAGCCCAGGTCGCCAAGCAGTCCAAGGAGTTGTAGCTGTGATGTAGTGGATGGGCCTTGCAGAAGACCTGCCTGTCTGAGGACGCAGCCCCTTCCAGACCATGGGAAGGTGGAGCTTCTTAATGCACCCCAGATAAAAATCTCTTCTTTGAGACCGTCTGATGAAGTTGCTTAAAAAAAGAGAGAAAACAAACTGAGACTGCAGTCTGTCAGGCAATTTTTTTTCATTCCCAAGTGACTCATTTCAGAAGAATCTGCCTAGCCAGGTCACCGCTTCTATACCCAAAGCAAGAGAAAAGGAAGTCAGCCAGAGCTAAAAGGACAGATATAGGAGCAGATGGCAAGCAAAACTCAGAGAAGCACGAAGGCCTTCAGGCCCAAGATGGCCAGAGAGAACAGCTGTGATTCTGCTTGACTGCCACTTCCCTCAAATGCAAAGATAGTCCCTCATTCCTTCTCATCCCAAGACTTGGACTTTCCCTGTCCTTTACCTCCTAAAGGTCAATATTTTTTTGCAAGAGAGCACAACAGCATAACATCAGACCAACTCTGCTCCCTGTACCTGACAGATGAAGCAAGGATTACCTTAGCAGCCAAATTCCACCTTCCTTCTCTGTTATATGGTTCCCCTAGTGTTACAAATATCACCACTATGTATAAAACTAAACAAGCCTCCTGCTATTACCAAATAGCTAAGTTTGCAACCAACCTTATAAAACAGCATAACATCAGACCAACTCTGCTTCCTGTACCTGACAGATCAAGCAAGGATTACCTTAGCAGCCACATTCCATCTTCCTTCTCTGTTATATGGTTCCCCTAGTGTTACAAATATCACCACCATGTATAAAACTAAACAAGCCTCCTGCTATTACCAAATAGCTAAATTTGCAACCAACCTTATAAAACAGCTAAACTGGCTTGAACTCCCTAAACAGCTGACGTACTCACAACTGCTTATTGCCTACAACCTAGTATACTCTCCAGATAAATACCCAGCATTGCAGAATATTCTACTGTACTATTGACCAACGAGAGACACTGTGCATCAGTAAGATGTTCAGCACTGCTCGATTCTGCATCTGCTCCCATTAGTTGTCAAGACTGGAATGAAATCCCCACACAGTTAAAACTGGTCTATATTGAATTAGCGAATGCTTAGAAAAGCGAATGCTAATTCATCGACCCCTTTTAAGCGAAAGCTTAAAATCTCGAACACCTAGAACAGTGACCCCCCCCCCGGGAAAAATTTTGCTTTTCCGAGAAACACACACACAACACAAGCACATCAAAAAAACAGCAATCCCACACACACACACACACACACACACACACACACACACTTAAAATCCTACATCTACCCTACACTAAACTGTACATACACTACTATTTATCCACTTATCTTAACCCAAACCCTAACCCTAAGGTCCGTCACTATCGCACGCTCACCTGACCCATGCACTAGCCCTAACTCACCTAACTGGTGCCCTAACATCCACACAATCGCACACTTACCTGAACCCAACCCGTAACTTTCCACCACAGTGCTGAAAATAGCGAAGCCGCAGAAACGGCCTAGGAAATAATTTGGTGTTCTGCAGCTTTGCTATTTGCAGCGTTCGCTGTTTTGGGGTCGATATTAGAACATTCGATGTTTTAAAACTTCAGTGTTGTAATATAGACCCATTAAAACAGATACAAAAGTTAAATTGTTTCAAAACCTTGCTAAAATTGTACCTATGCCAAAGATGTTTGTTCTTCTTGCTCACTTGGTTAACTTTACCTAGAGTAGTTTTCTCCAACACTTACAGCCATTTTGCTTCCCAATCTTTTGTACCTTATCGCTCCTCATCATACAGCACTAATTTCCTAAACTCTTACTCTTCCTCCTCTCACACACCACCACTACCATATGGATACTCCTCCACCTTTAGTGTTTCGGTCCTGATTTGGTGGCTGAAAAGTGTGGTAAGAGTTGTAGCCTGGTATTGCAGAGGTGCTGTCTGGAGCCTTGAACCAGATCTCAGTTACTGCACAGATATCGATGTTCTCCATTTTTAGGAGTGCCTTGAGAGAGTGCATTTTGAGGTTTAGACTTCTAGCATTAAGTAGCATTACCTTCAGATTCCCTCATAAACCCTTGATCCCCAGGAAATTGCATATCAGGGAGGACAGGGCAAAAGTCATTCTGATAGCTCCTATTTGGCCCAGGAAACATTGGTTGCCCCCCCCCCCCTCTCACCCACACACCTGCTAAGTCTGGTAAGGGAAGAGCTGAAAATGTTGCCTTAACCTGTAGAATTCTTGACCCAGAAAAAAGGGTTTGTCATGCACCACAGTTTAACCACCCTAAGCTTAGACTTTTTAATCCTCATCCAAGTCAGGCACTTTTTCAGAGGATGTTATTAGGGAGGTTAAGAAACCTAACACAGGGAAGTCATACCTAGCACAATATAAGAGTTTCTTACTTTGGTGCCTTTCTAGGAACCAGGACCCTAACACATATGCAGTGTCAGTGGTCCTAGATTATCCCTCAGACCTTTACAATTCAGATCTGTTTCATGCTTCATTATGAGTCCATGTCTATGCTATTGCAGCTTGTCTTATTTTGGACCACCTTAAATATTTTCAACTACCAGAAAACAGTTTCTAAAGCAGGTAGTGGATCTTAAGTCCACCAGGAAAGGAAATTATTCCACCATAGGATCTCCTTTATATGCTAAAAGATGTTTTGAAGCAGCTGCTTCAGCTCTTCAAGTACATATCTTGGAAGGTACTGTTTTTGGAGGCTGATATCTGCTAGATGAATTTTAGCATTTTCTGCACTGATGTACAAGGAACCATTTCCCATATTACTCAAGGTAATGTATCTCACTGTACTAACCCACCCTTCAAACCAAAGGTACTGATTCTCAGAATCAGGCCACCCACTTCCCTGTGCTTTTATCTTGACTCCCGAGTAAAGGGAAAAAGAATTCTAAGTGCATTAGGTGTGGAAAGCCTGTTCCCAGTGATAGCACTCTGCAGTATCAAGGGCATTCACACCTACTCCTACATGGATAATTACCTGATCCAGGCTTAAGACAGTATAGGAGATGCAGCATTTTTAGAATAATACCCTTCAAGTGGCTGAGCAGCCTAGAGTTTACCCTCAGTAAGGGGAAATCACATACGTGTTCTTTCCACAGAACAGTCTTCCTTGGGATCTTCCTGGATATCAACCTCTGCAGAGCTTCCTTTCCTGCAGAGAAGGGGAAATCAAAAATCTATAACCATACTGCTCTAAATTATGGTAAATAGACCTTATCAGACACCTAGACAGGCATTAAGCATGCAGGCCACATGGCAGCCTCGGTCTCGATGATTCCTGCCAGACTACACATGAGAAAATTAGTGGTTCCTTAGGAGTATGTTGCAAAAGTATTTTGATTCTTGGAAGCTACATACCAGTACTTCATTGTATACAAAGGGAGCTAGATTGGTGGGTGTTGAGAGTTTAAAAAAAAAAAAAAAAAAAAAAAAAGGGATGCCCTTCAGGTCAACCATTTCAAACCAGACCTTAACTGCAGATGCCTCAGTTCAGGCCAGATGTGACCCTACCCTGAATCTTAAGTTGCAGGGCAAATGAACAAATCCAGAGGCCTTGCTCATAACCATCAAGGAGATGTACCTAGTATGAGTAACTAGGATTGTGAAGATGGAAACAGACAGCATCACGTATGCAGTGTGGTCATGCAAATCTGGGAACAGTCTCTGCAGTGCAAGCGGAATGTGTGGGCAAACTACATCCCCACTCAGGAAAATATCATGGCAGACCAACTAAGTAGGACCTCAGCAGCTCTCTGAGTGTGTATGACACAGGGAGACATTTCTGCAGATCCAACAGGTGAGGTATCCTGGAGACAGACTCTTTGCTTCTCCAAACAGCAGGGCAGCTGAGAAAGTACTACTACAGAGCTTACACAGGAATTCCTGGACATTGGACCCATTCTTCCTAAACTGGAGATGTCAGTTTCTGTACGCTTTACTTTTTTTATTTTTTATTGGATTTTGTATTTGTTTACCAGGTTTGTTTGTCTGTGTTTAGTCAAAAAAAAAAAAAACCTTAAATGGAGGCCTGGAGAGAAAAGCCCCATTTTACAAACATTTTAGATATTCAGTAGTATATACGAAGAGACATTAAGTCATATACTTTTAAAATTACACATGTATTTGCCAATTAGATTATATTCTCATGAAATAAAGGTAACTATCCCAGTAAAAAGATACTTGTGGACTAGTCTATGATTAAAATATTGCACCATTTAAGAGGAGTATTAATGGGTATATACAGATATACTGATTTTATTTGTATATGTGGTAGTAAGAAATCGGCTGGTAGTTTGCAGGAGAGGTACTAGAATTTGACGTGTCAGAGTTATGTATTCTGTACTATATCCCCAATTAGCAGCACAGTAATAGAAATCAGTTGAGAGAGTAAGATGGCTGAATGAAGGAGCAGTTGGATAGTTAAGGAATTTATCCCAGAGTTTTTGATGAATGGCTGTAGTGTTAAAGGGTTTGGAAAAGTAGAGCTGGAATAAGTTGTTACTGGTATATTTAAGATAGATGAGACTGTGAAAGAAATTAACACTTGCATTTCTTACTAAAGTAGAGATATGTTTTTAAGTTTGAGTTAAATAGTCTGTGATTAGTTGTTTTTCAGAGAAATAGAGGAAGAGAGTTTCCCTGTTTAGACATGCCATATGAACTGGGGGCTTTGCCAAGTGAATTGTTGACAGAGGAGATGGAAGTCATGAATGTTTCAGAGGATCAAGGGGCCAAACTGAAGAGTACCAGGAGATGAGAGGCTTAAGTGCAGGACATGCATCAGAAAAATAGAGGATTGTATGTGCTTGTTTCAAGTCAATTAAATTGAGGAATTTGGAGAACTTAGGCCAGTGTAGCTATTTGAATGATTGCAGTGGTGAGTTTGGGCAGAATAATCTGTGGCCAGTCTGGAAATCTTATATGTTTGCTCTAGTTTTGAGTGCTGGGTTGAGTGTAGGTTAATAAGGGCTGCACTTGAGAGAGGTGGAAGCAAGTAGGCTGAGGCAATATACTTTCTCTTGTAATCAGTAAAGTATTTTTTGGCCTGGTGTAGCATACCTAGTTTTTGTTTTTTTTTTTATTTGGCCCCTTCAGGGCGTGAATATCAAATGTCAATCTGCTATCAATCGTACCTAATAATTTGGTTTGAGAAACTATATGTATTGCAGTGTTTGCCGAGATGAAAGAGAAGTTAGATTTTGTAATATACTGGGATTTGGGAAAGAAGAGTTTTAATTTTGTTTTCTGGGTGTTCAGCACTCTGTTGGTCTTTAAACCAAGATTTTACAGCTGGAAAGGCTTGATGAGTAATGTTTTCAACATCCAGGATTGATTTAGCATTGCAGATGATAGTATAATCGTCTGCATATTGGATTATTGAAGCATTACTGGAGTGTATAGATGGATCATTAATGAAGATGGTGAATAATAAGGGCCCAAGAATGGAATCCTGTGGGACTCCAATTGATGGAGAAAAGAGGATGTGTCTGGATGCCATTTTACACTTTCACTCCTGTTAGAAAGGCCGAAGCAAAACCATGCAAGAGAGTTGGAAGAGAGTCTATTCTTGACCACCATGCTCCTACTCGCTGTATCAGAATCAGAACTAAATCCGCCCCATGGCTTTCAAAAGAAATCAAGCAAAAAATCCATCTTAGAAACAGATACTGGAATAAATGGTGAATGACAAAAAACCCACTTGACCAACAATATTTCAGACAGCTGAGAAACAACACTAAAAAATCTATATTCTCTGACAAAAGAAATTACTTCTACATTTCCAGCTAACCTACCATAATAAACCACAAAAGTTCTGGGTGTGTATTAACGGACTATTACACCCAGGGCAATCCATCACACCAAACCCACAAGGCACAGACCAGGAAAATTCCAAGCATACTTGTAATAACTTTAATACCTATTTCACTGAAGCCATTCAAACACTTGCCAGTTAGTTATCATCTCAAGACTTTCCTATATCTGACTTAAACTCCACCCAACTCCCTCCATTTCACTTCCAACCAGTCCCAACAACATATATTCTCACCCTTATCCAGAAACTGAAACCATCCTCTTCCTCGGCAGACCAGCTACCTGCTGAATATGTACAAAAGGCAGCTAAATCCATTGCTTATCTCATTTCAATCCTGATTAACAGAACCATCACTGAAGGACACATCCCAAGTATCTGGAAAGTCTCCCATATTATCCCCCTACATAAAGGCGGAAGCTCTACTGACTTCTCCAACTACCGTCCCATAGCCCTACTTTCTCCTTTGGCAAAGATCATGGAGAAATGTATCCATAAGCAAATGCTAGACCACCTTATTCATAATAAGCTGCTATCCAGCTGTCAACATGGTTTCAGACCTTCCCACAGCACTACTACTGCCCTCCTCCCCTTTACAGACCATATCAACAAAAAACAAAACCAAAATATTCTGTCCTCTGCTTTGTTCATCGATCTGTCAAAAGCTTTCGATATGGTAAATCACCAGATACTTTTACACATCCTTGCATCCTTGTCACTGGATAAACCTGCTATAAAATGGTTCAAATCCTACTTTGAAAACAGACTGTTCTTTGGCATAATTCTCTATCTACCCACCTGCCAGTTAAACTTGGTGTCCCTCAGGGGTCCATCTTAGGACCATTACTGTTCACTTTATTTATCAATGACCTTCACCTAGCAATTCCCCAAGCAAAATGCATCCAATACGCAGGCAACTCCACTTTTGTATGCTCCTCCTCAACCACATCTGAACTTCACTCCCTTACCCAAACAGTGTTTAACACAGTTGAAAAAAGTTTTTCACAACGCTGTCTCCTCCTGAACCCCAAAAAAAACTAAGCTCCTCCTTTTTACTCCTATGCGTAGGTCTTCCCCCTATAGATTTCACTGTAACATCCAACATTGGCACTCTCGTATCCCCAGAACCTACAACAAAACGACTAGGCATCACCATAGATGACAAACTCAACTTTGACACCCATATCAATTTGTTTGTGTCTTTTGGCTTTTCCCGGTTAGGGGTTGCCACAGCGGAACTCCGGTCCACTAATGATTGGCAGTTGATTTTTACGTACCGGCTTGCCAGGCCTGACGCACAACCTTCAACGAAGGTACGCCCATTCACGCATGTCTCCACGCAGAAGATGCTCTAGCTGAGAATCGAACCAGACAGCATCTTACTGTGAGGCGACAACGCTACCGCAGCACCACCACCGCGGGTCAATAATACTGTAAAAACTGTTAACAAAAAATGTCTCTCTCTCTATAGGGTCAAAACCCTTCCTTTCTCCTTCAGCTAGAATAACCATTGCACACAATCATTTAATCTCTACTCTCCTCTATGCCTCACCCATATTTACAAATCTATCTAAAAACAACCTCAGTAAAATGGAACATTCCTACAATAACATCGCCGGATTTGCAACAGGAAACCCTTTCAGAACCCACCACTGTTATAATCTAAAGCAGCTTGGTTGGCTTGAACTGCAAAATCAGCTCAATTTCCACCAACTGACCATCACCCATAAGACCCTTTACCAACCAACAAATACTCTCATACTTTCTACTCTCATCACCCCCTATACCAATCTAAAGACCCTACGATCATCACACAAACTGCTTGTAAATATTACAAAATCCAACAACAGAGCAGGGGACTCTCTCTTCTCTACTACTGTTGGAAAATCCTGGAACCTACTTCCCAATGAACTTACCTCACTGCCCTCTATATCACTTTTCAAAAGTAAACTCTAACTCTTCCTCAAATCACACTGGTTGTGCCCCTGTACAAAGCCTGACTAAGCAATTAGCTCTTCTATCTTGCCTCTGCCTACCCTCCTCTTCTCTCTAGTCAAGTCCTACTTTCCTTGAATACAACATTCCCTAGTCCTACTATATACACCCTTATTTGCATAGTCTTGAAGCTTAGTAACTATTGTTTATCGTGCCTCGTGCCTCTTTTCTTGTATTATGTAACAACCTGGTATCTGTTTTTAACTGCATTACTCTCTACTATGGATTGATTGTCTAGCTTATATGATAATCTCTGAATCTATTCCTTTAAAGTTCTTTTTACCTGTTAAGTGTTTGAGTTTTGTGTGTATATGAGCTGTTTGTTTATTTTTGATATCTGTTCTCTTGGAGCTTATCTCCCTGGGCCTCTACTGAAAATGGACATATATCCAGTTAGACTAGCTCTGTCAACAAATGTAAAATAAATAATAAAATATTTTTTTAAGCTCCAAAATAGTGGGTTTTGGTATAATGTAAATACATGCCAGCGTAATCCTCCTCCCTTGCCAGTAGCTCCTTAATACCAAAAATCCACCATGATTATCTTTTTCCCCTCTTCTGTCAGTATTGTAACACTCTAGTAGAGAGTAGTATTATTCCTCCTTTACTTTATTCTTTATTTCTTATGAATGTCTTCCCTGAAGTACTTTGTCAAATTTACATGCTCAATTTCTAAACAAATGCATCAGCTGCAGCTTTGCTGTTTACAACCTACATTTCTTAATGTAATTTGTTACGCTTTGCTTTGTGTCTATATCTGTAAAGCTTTAAACTCCCACCAGTTATAAGTGGCAGTTATTTTTGAATGTCTATTTCCATCTTTTGGCTTGCATGCACACACTATTTGACAGGGTGGTCTTTTAAGCGGTTCCTTTTTCCTGTTTTCATTTGAACCTGTGCTACATTTTTCAAAATTTTTTTGCATCAATGAAAACATTCAAACAAAAAGCTATGTACATTTTCAGAATCACACCCCCCCCCCCCATGTAACCTAGAACAAGCACATGCAACTTTGTACATTTTCAGCAAGTGAAGTTTATCCCTCCAGATAGGATTAGTTGAGCCTAATCTGTAGCTGCACATAAGCACTACATAATCCAAATTTAAGGTTACCAAAACTGAAGTGTATGTTGCTGTGTTCTCACTTATACCAGTTGCTGTCTTTTCTTTTATTATCTTTGTTCCACTCCCACACATAAACATTCTGCCTGCTTTTAGTAAGCATTAACTTTTAGCCCTAAGAAAAAATACATTTGGGACCTTCTTACATTCTGCCCTGTTCTATAAAATACATTTGGGTGTTAGACTACTGGGGAGGCTACTACTTATTTACTTCCCACAAAGGCAAACTTTATTTCTTTCTGGACTGCTTACCACTGTACCTTTAAATGTTACAGTTCTCTCATCCAAGAGTGCTGGTAACCCTCAAGATTAATTACATGTACCTACAGACATCTGCTTTCCAAGTAAAAGCAGTCAGTAATGAGAAAAAAAAAAACAGCTAACAACTTTGCAGATGCATGAAAGAATGTTTGCAAATGTCTCTCAGAACACTATGTCCAGACTTCCTCTGGCCAACTGCTTGCACCTACAGACTTAGTCTCTCACTGAGAAAATCCCCTAATGAAAAAACAAGCTAATAACTCGGCAGAAGTAAGAAAGTTACCATTTCTGTGCCCTTTCATCATTTTGCCTTACTTGCCAAATACACAGTGGATATAAAAAGTGTACACACCCCTGTTAAAATGCCAGGTTTTTGTAATATAAAAAAATGAGACCACATTAAATCATTTCAAAACTTTTCCCACCTTTAATGTGACCTAGAACATGTACAATTCATTTGAAAAACAAACAAATCTGTTAGGGGAATAAATATAAAAAATTAAAAATGTACAATAAGCTGGTTGTGTGTGTGCACACCTTTAAACTATTACTTTGTTGAAGCACCTTTTGATTTAATTACAACAGTCAGTCTTCTTGGGTACGTGTGCCAACAATTAGAGACTCTGATTAACCCCAAATAAAGTTCAGCTGTCCTAGTAGGATTTTCCTGACATTTACTCAGTTGCCTGCTACAGCAAAAGCCATGGTTCGCAGAGAGCTTACAGAGCATCAAGGGGATTTCATTGATTAAAGGTATCCGTCAGGAGAAGGGTAAAAATAAAATTCCATAGCGTTGGATATACCATGGAACATAGTGAAGACAGTCATCAAAAAAGTGGAGAAAATATAGGACAGCAGTGGCGTTGCAAAGAACTGGACGTCCCTCCAAAATTGATGAAAACACAAGACAAAAACTCATCAGGGAGGCTGCCAAGAGACCTACAGCAACATTGAAGGAGCTGCAGGAATTTCCTGGCAAATACTGGTTGTGTACTATATGAGACAACAATCTCCCATATTCTCCATATGTCTGGGTTATGGGGTTGTGTTGCAAGACGGAAGCCTTTTCTTACACAGAAAAATGTTCAAGCCTGGGTAAAATTTGCAAAACAATACATAATCTCCCAAAAGCATGTAGAAAATGTGTTGTGGTCTGATGAGACCAAGGTTGAACTTTTTGGCCACAATTTCAAAAGGTACGTTTGACGCAAAAACAACACGTTGCGTCACCAAGAGAACACCATCCCCACTGTGAAGCATGGTGGTGGCAGTATCATGCTTTTGGGTTGCTTTTCTTCATCTGGAACTGGGGCGTTAGACAAGGTGGAGGGAATTATGAACAGTTCCAGTACCAGTCACTTTTGGTCCAAAACCTTCAGGCATCTGCTAGAAAGCTGAAAAGGAAGAGGAATTTCACCTTTCAACATAATGACCCCAAGTATACATCCATATCAACAAAAGAATGGCTTCACCAGAAGAAAATTAAAGTTTGGAATGGCCCAGCCAGAGCCCAGACCTAAATCCAATAGAAAATCTGTGGGGTGGCCTGAAGAGGGCTGTGCACAAGAGATGTCCTTACAATCTGACAGATGTGGAGTGCTTTTGCAAGGAAGAGTGGGCGAATATGGCCAACTCAAGATGTGCCATGGTGATGGACGTTTGCCCAAGAAGACTGAATGTTATAATTAAATCAAAAGGTGCTTCAACAAAGTATTAGTTTAAGAGTGTGCACACTTATGCAACCAGCTTATTGTATGTTTTTTTTTTATATTTTTTCCCCTAACAGATTTGTTTGTTTTTCAATTGAATTGTACAGGTTATAGGTCACATTAAAGATGGAAAAGTTTTGAAATAATTTATTGTGGTCTCATTTTTTTATTTCACAAAAACCTGGTATTTTAACAGGGGTGTGTATACTTTATTCAATGTATATGTTTAAAAAAATATATCTATAGCTTAACTAAGGATGTTATTTGGATATCCCCCCTATCCCCATAAAAATAGGACTTGAGAATCCACATCTGGTAGAGCAGTCTCTGTTGTCCAACCTGCACCTCAGATTGCTTGAAGTGCTAGACATACTAGAATTCCTAAAACTGGATAAGTACAATGAAGTAATCTCCACTGTGAGTCTTGTAGCAACCCTCCTGACAGGAGGAATAACACGAGTATTTAATAAAAAAAAAAAAAAAAAAAGCTCTAATTTATTCTCTGATGGATGTAATGCTATAAAACAGGGGAAATCTTAATTCTCTCTCACTATATTTATATAAAAATACACTTTTACACCCCACCTTAGAAGCCCAGGATCACATATTATATTGACTTAATTACTTCTGACTGTCCTTTATCTTGTTACAGCAAAAAGCCTGTACATTTTACAATTAAAATTTTGGTTTAACATCTTTAGGATGTATAGCAGTCACTGATGCTCTAAATTGGCCATAGATGTGTGTGTGTGCTTGTGTGTGAGTGGTATGGAGGAAGAACTGTGGCAGGACTAGACACCCGGTGGTGTGAACCTTGGCCCTAGATGATTATCACTGTTAAAGTGACATCCTGAACCCATTTGAAAAAGGGACTATGGATGCATGGATTGATTAATCTTATTCACCTCACATTTAAAGTACCCTGACTGCACAGTATCCAAAACTGCTTTACAATATAGCATGCAATTTACATTGTGATTTTTTTACAAATATTAATAACAATTGTACTTGCAGTTAACTTCTTTATTCCCTTACGTGTCCTTCTAAACATTAATGGCATAAAGTGAAGTATATTGAGACCCACAAATTTAACAAGGTCAACAAAATTTTTCTTGTTCTCACCCACCCTATCTTATTTTACATGTATATTCCTATAGCTAATGGGATTCATGCTTTATAGTCTCCCATTTATTCACTAATTTCATTGTTGCTGGTCCTTTTTCTGATTATCTGTGTCTCACATCACCAGTTTCTGGTTGAAATCAAATGTACTCCTGATTCCTCTAGTCAGCCTCTGTGCTTTTTTTTTCTGCATCTCAAGCATTTCATTTGTAACAGTAGAACGTATTTCACTAGCAAAGTCTCTCTATGGCTTTGTTGTCAAAAGGATGTGAAGCAGAGTCCCGTTCTGCTTGCTGTTGTTGAATATTTTTTTTATTTCCTCTTTAGCCTGTTCTGCATCGAAAATATCTTTGATCCTCCAGGAAAAAAATATTCAGAAGACAGATACAGCAGCTCATATTTCACACTGCCTCTTGACATTCTCTGATTCTTGGATAATCTTTTCTTCTGCCTGATGTACAGTGAGTAATCATCTTCCACAAACAGTTTGTTGTTTCTGTTTTAATACTTTTACTTTCTGCAACAGTTTAGTCAAGAGTAACTTCTTCTGCAGGCATGATTGCATCTTTGCTAATACAGGTCTTGACCGATTTCTCATGGCCAGGTTTGAAGCATACATGCAATGAGCCCTTTCAGTTAACAAATCCTGTTGTGACACACCAGTCCAGTTTATTATTTGTACTTCATAAATTTAATGCAGTCTGTTCCCTCTAGTTTCTCTGATACAACAGAAAATCTCAGGTTATCTGTGGAAGTGCTGTCTTACTATTTTTTTTTAAATGTCTCTTCTTGAGAAGCTTCCAGCCTTTTCTTCACTTCACCCTCTGATTTTTGCAGTTTTATCAGTTCATCTGAATATCTAGTTAAAGATTCTATTTTGCATCCTTTTATTGTTTGAGTTGTTATATTCCTTTAGTGTTTCATTCATTTTAAACACCTCTGAGCGCATTCCTGTACATTACTGAAAGCTATCTCCTATACCAAAGCTGAAACTTAACTGTTTTTTGCAGAACAGCTGCAGGATTTTTCCCATCCATTTTTTTTCTCCTCTTTTTTTTTTGGTTGATTTTCTCTCACGTTATCCAGACTTCTTCTTTTCTGGCATTCCAGGCAATGTAATTACTGTCCAGTAACCAAATTTTTCCCAAACTGATTTATTTGTATTTATTTAATATTTGTTAACCGGGAAAGTCCGACTTGGAACAAAGCCAGTTTTCAGCTGAGGCCCAGGGAGAAAGGCTTCAGACACACGTCTTTGTAATGTGGGAGGAAACCAGAGCACCTGGAGGAAACCCCCACAAACGCAGGGAGGACATGCAGACTCCACACAGAATGCACCCCACTGAGAATCAAACCGGAGAACCTCTTGCTGTGAGGCGAGAACACTACCACTGCACCATTGTGCCATCCATAGTTAGTTCAATGGTCTTTTTTTCATACTGGGAGAATTTAAATAAACTTGTTGATCAGACTGCAGCCATCTTGGAAGCCTGGTTTAACTCGAATCTTGAGATATGTTGATATCTTTTTTTGTAGCACATTTCATCTTTCTACAGATTTTTTAGACCAATTTCCTTATCTGTATTTCTCCGTGATACTTGACAAGTTTCACTGTTCTTTGTTATTGACGTTTCCTTGGAGGTGATGTGTGTTACATTATTATCCTTTACTAATTGTACTTTCTTGGTAATAGCTTGCTCCTATTAGTTTAGCTGCACAATTAGTCTGTTATGTCTGAATCTCTATAGTTCTGTTTATTCTTATTTGTTTGGTTTATTAATATTTTAACAATCTTACTTTCGGTAATCTGTTTCTGTCAGTCTTACTTTCAGTAGTCTGTTTCTGTCATATATATATATATATATATATATATATATATATATACATACATATATATATTTCTGTCAAATGTAGCAGACCTTAAGTTGTTCTCTTTGTGGCTAAACCTTTTTTCTACTGTTTGTTTCTGCCTCCATGTAACCATATCATGATTTTAAGATCATTCTGCACCCAGAGTCCCTGGGGTTTTATTTTGTGAAGTATCTTCATTACTTTCATTTTGCTCTAGTTCCACTATTACTTTTTCAGCATTCAACTGTTTCAGTAAACCATTTTCTTTATTGATACACTGATTTTCTTCTGTCATTTCTTGAGCCTGTGCCTGTTTTTAGTGAACCACCATTTTGATGTAGCCTTGCGTCTTGGGTGCCCATTCTTATCCTTCTCTTTTTAGCAGGTCTGTCACTTAATTTTCAGTTTGCTCATTTACTGTACATGTTACAGAACTGCTGACTGCTCAATGCATTACACTGCTGCACTGTTTCTCTCCCATTTTTGTAGAATTTGCCATGTCCAGGTATCTTTACTTATATGTATCTTGAACTGTTTTTGACTTTGCTATAGGCATATTAGTTAACATCAGTTTTTTCATGTCCTTTCTTGTTCGAGTTAGTGATGCACCATCTTTATTTGCCAAGTGTTTGTCATTGCTTTGCTTATAATTTGTGAGTGTTCATTGGAGAAGTACGACTTGATAGGTTTAAGTCTTCAGTAACATACTACTAATCAGCAAGTATACTTCCCTCCTACTTTCATTTCTTTGGCTTACTTCTTTAAGTTCAGTTTATTCATCAAGGCTCCTCTTCAGCTACAGCAGCAAGAATAAATGCAATACGTGTGTGTTTGTGTGTGTATAACACACACACACACACACACACACACATAAAATGTATGTATATAATATATGGTTTACCTTCAAAATGTTGATGGTCGCAAACTCTGAACTGCACCTTTTCAAAACCTCAAACGCTGATCTTCCGAACTACAAAATCTCGCCCCCTTTTTGACCCATGTTATCACTTGTTTGTAGGTGTGGAGAGGTTGGAAATGTCAGTGTTTTTAGTTTTGTGAAATTTCGGCAGTACAGATTTCGTGGTGAAACGGTTCAGCATAATGCACATTAGACTATGTGCATTCAACATTTTGAAGGAAAACATATATATATATATATATATATATATATATATATATATATATGTATATATATATATATATATATATATATATATATGCTTGTATGTGTATGTATATAAAATATATATATATATATATATATATATATATATATATATATATATATATATAAAATATATATATAAAATGAATACATATATATATGTATGTGTGTGTGTGTATATATGTATATATGTATATATATATATATATATATAGGCACCATACACTAGATCGAATTTTCACTAATTCGAAATAGTGCATGGAATGCTCACTGCAGTGAAAATGCACTTACGCGAAGTTCGGTACAACGAACGGGTGTTGTACTGAACTTCCGTGCAGTACTCATGGACCTTAGAGTTAGGGCACGGGTCATAGTAAGGGAAAAGCCAGTAGGGCTATCCCCTTACCATGATCCGTGCCCTAACCCTAAGGTCTGTGACGACTGCAGCGCAGTGAAGGACATAGCAATGTCCTCCACTATGGTGCGATAGTGACGAACCTTAGGGTTAGGGCATGGGTTAGGGTAAGGGGATAGCTTTACTAAATATCCCCTTACCCTAACCCGTGCCCTAACCCTTAAGTTCCATGATTATCGCACCATAGTGGAGGACATAGCTTGTTTTTTATGTCCTCCACTGTGCTGCGGTGTTTTCGGTGAAGTGCACTTACGCAAAAAGTTAACTTTTGTTAAAGTGAACTTTTGCAGAAGTGAGGCTTCCTATTACAAGTTCGAAGAAGTGAGCTTTCTTTCTTGTAATAGGAATCCATATATGTATGTGTATATATATATATATATATATATATATATATATATATATATACATACACATACATACACACACACACAACTACATATGCATATATATGTATGCATACACATATATATATACACACACACACACACACACACACACACACACACACACACACACACACGTGCGCGCGTGCACACATTTTATGGATTATGGGAAGAAACCAGAGTAGCAGGAGAAGATTCAAACTCCATAGTGACTGCGACATCCAAACTCTGAGTCAGTAATCAAGGAGCCTGAATCCTCACCACTGACACTGGAAAGGGACATTCACTTCCAACAAAAATAGATATACCCAGTATTTCCATATGCAGCTCTCTGCATCAAGCACAATTTCCCTTAAAAGTAACCAGGGAACACAATCAGTCGGGGGTCTGGATTTCTCCCTCTGCCTCCCTCCAGGTCCCCATTAAGACTCCCCACTGGCACAGCTGTAGAGTTGAGTCCTCAGCCAAGTGTCCAAGCCAAGTCCTCCAGCACCCTTCTCTGTGAAACCAGTGTCTCGTGTCCCTGCTCTAAACAGCTGACACACACAGTCCTTGACATTTGATTTTCAGACACACATTTTTTTTGGAATGTGGGAAGAAACCAGAGTAACAGGAGAAGATTCAAACTCCATAGTGACTATGACATCTCCACTCAGGGCCAGTAATCAAGGAGCCGGAATCCTCACCACTGACACTGGAGAGAGACTTTCACTCGAAACAAAAATGGATATACCCAGTATTTCGTTATGCAGCTCTCTGCATCAAGCACAATTTCCCTTAAGAGCACACAAAGAACACACTCAATCTGGGGTCTGGGTTTCTCTCTGTGTCTCCCTGCAGGTCCCCATTAAGACTCCACACTGGCACAGCTGTAGATCTGAGTCCTCAGCTGAGTGTCCAAGCCAAGTCCTCCAGCTCCCTGTCTGTGAAACCAGTACTTTGTGTCCCTGTTCCAAACAGCTGATACACACACTCCTTCAGATTTGATTTTCAGACACACACACACACACACACACACACACACACACACACACACACACACACACACACACACACACACACACACCTAAGAAAGACTGGCATACATTTACTAGCTCTCCCCCCTTCTGCCCAGACTAGCCACCAGACACTCCAAAGCCAGCTACTCTAAGGCTCTTAAAAGGGTACCCAATTATACTGAGTGAAATCAATATTAATACAAACGATAGTGTTTGGCCAATGCAGTAAAGCTTTCAGGAGTGCCACAGAGTCACCAGTTCGGTATAAGTACTATCAAAGGTTAAAATATTCTCTGAAGGACCATATACAATGAAAAGTTTAAATATGTTTAATAATAAATAATAAAAGAACATGAAAATACTAAAAAAAATCTATTTACAGTAAACACCAGAGTTTCAGTTACCGGAAGTATTAAAACAACACAGATAAAAGTTTCACACAGATACAGAAAAACATTCCTTATCTAATCTCACTATATTTTCCTGACTGATCTAAAGAATTACTAATCCTTGGTTCACTTACTAGAGCAAGGCAAGATGAAAAATGTGAGGGGTCCTTCTTTGTCAGGTTCCGAAAGCAGACAGCTATGAGACTTCAGTCTCATCTGGTATTTAAAATATCATTACAAAGCTAGTTTACTGAATGACATCACACACATCTGGTCATTTGACTTTTGGTTCCCATGCTTCTCCTTTTGCTAGAAGCTGCCAGAATTTAGCATGTATGTGTTACAGTACATATCTCAAGCTTTGCTAAAATTTATTGCAGCATCTGGAAGCTGTAAAATTATTTCAGCACTTCTGCTTTTCCTACAGAGACTAACAAACTATACGTCTTCCAGACATTGTGCCTCTGGCTTCATTAAAAACTATGAGAATAGCATCTTTATGGCCTTGGCCCAGTAATTTAATTTCAGAACATTTTTCAAAGTTAGCTGCAGCTAGCTCGTAATTAACCTCTTCTCTTCCAGTATCTTTTGTTACAATATATACATTTCAACAGTTACAATAATACATGCATAGTTCTTTTTTCTGCAGGGCACACTGTTGGTACATTTTTAACACAAGCAGCTTTACAAATACATTTTTTCAACACAAACATCTGTGCAAATCAGGTTGATATACAAATGACATATAATTCTTTGCTGGCCTATGTTACACATCCACTGCCCTACTTCTCCTGGCATAGCTGGCAATACCTCACATCACAGTGAGAATGACCAGAGATCAGATTGAACCCAGGACCTGGGAGCTGTGAGGTAGAGATGTAAACCACTGAGCCACAGTGCTGCCCATAACCCCCATTTGGGAGAGTGTTCTTGCTTGCTTATTTATTCCTGTTAAATTTCCGTTGTGGTAGCTTTTAATTTTCGACCTTCTGACTGAAAAGTTTTAATTTTCGACCTTCTGACTGAAAAGATATCGAATTATGTTCCGTTTTGTTTTGATAAGCATGCTGATTACTGACTCATTTGCTTTCAGGAACCTATTAAAAGTCATGTTTCCGCATGTTGCCAGATAGTTAGCATAAAGTGATAGTTGAATTGTGCTTACAAGTGTGTACTTTTCTATAGAGCAACCGTGGCAGAAGTGTGCCCCTTCTAGTCCTAGGATCTCGTGTGTGTGTGTGTGTGTGTGTGTGTGTGAGAGAGAGAGGTGTGTGTTGCGTGTCTGTATGAATAGAGAGAGAGGAACACACACAAGGGGGTGGCAAGCCATTGTACTGCATGTCACGTGACTTTAAAAATTTGCACAAGGATCTACTTTTCACACTGTCAGCACCCTTGAAAACGGCATTCAGAGCTGTGCAAACAGTTTTGTCTACACTTTTGTTAACCCTGTTGAGATTTTTTTTAAAGCCTGGAAGATGACTAGTATCTCAGCGTTAACAGTTTATCCATGTTCAGTTGGTAACAGACTTTAAGTAGATATACTTGCCTACCTTTTTAAAGTTATGTAGCAAGGGCCCCTGTAACATCATTTGAGTGTATAATGTCTTTGGTTTTACTTGTATACCTGCACTTTTTCTTTGAATACAAATGTTTGGTGCAGTGCAGATTTCCACCCTTACATATATTTTTGTTTATAGTAGTATGTTGCAGACATTGAAAACATTTGCAGTTCAGTCAGCTCACTCTGCTGTTATTTATTACTATTGAGCTGAGAAAGCATTCA
Source organism: Protopterus annectens (assembly GCF_019279795.1). Lineage (NCBI taxonomy): Eukaryota > Metazoa > Chordata > Ceratodontiformes > Protopteridae > Protopterus > Protopterus annectens. The sequence continues at coordinate 361,021,861 of NC_056736.1, forward strand.
GTGTCTGTATGTGGCCATTTGTGCTTGTTTACTCTAGAGCTGGACGAGGCCTTGTGAAAGAAACCTATGTTAGGAAACATTGCTCAAATTTTAATCAAAGTCTCATTATTCTAACAACAGTGGAACACAAATGCTGACTTTCTGAAAATATGGTTAATTGCTGTAATGGTGTAGGTTATTGAACATTAGAATGAAAAGGTACAGAACACATTGGCCTAGATAACAGATGTTCCCGTTTTTCTTCCTTGTGTAAAACATTAGGATGTTAAAGTGAAATCTGTCTTTGTCAATTCAGCCTTTTTCCGCTGGGGATGATTGATTTCCTGATGGAGTTCCTTAATTGAAGCTCATCAGGAGCTTGTCTGTTCAAGGCTTGCATTCATTTGCTATTAATAGAATCATTAATATCTTAACTATCATTCCATAGTACATGACATGGGATTTTAATAAATTGAAAAGTGTTGGAAAATAATTATTGGTAACATTAGGGCATGAAACTGCCAAGATATACAAGATAGAGCATAGACATTGACCAGTTGCATGTATCAGACTGATGTTTTTACAGTTTTTGCTAGATCAAGGATGTGAAAGCCGTATATTTTGTCCGTGTTTCAGGTTCATGTGGGACATACACATAAATTTCTACACAACTCTAACTGTGTTATTTAATTCATTGTGATAATTGAGAGAGCTTCCTATACCTCTCCCAACTCCACTGTTCCAGCCCTATAGTCGAGTAAATATTTTAACTTGCAACTGCTTTCCTAAAATGAGTACCTCTGCTGGTCTTTAACATGAAACCGTTAAATGAGTGCACAGTCCTAACTTGTATCATCTTGAATAGTGCAAAGAAAGTGCAGATTAAATGCACTGCCTTGTTTTCAGAGATACTGTGATTTTTATGGATTGTCAGCTTGTAATATCTGCAGACTGAAACACTGAGAGGTATTATTTGTAGATTAGCATGTATTCACATTTTTGCTCTTACCTGTTTAAGACTTTTATGGCACTGCATTGTGATTGACAGAGATTGTTTCGGGGAAAAAAATCTCAACTTTTCAAAATTGTAATCCAGGGAATAAATTCACACAAGTGCACAATGCAGAGCAATTTAAGAACTATAACACTACCTACCCATCTAACAATAGTAGTGAAAAATTTAAAAATTTGAAACCCCAGCAGATGATGATGTACACCTAAATAAAAGTGTTTTCAGGCAAGTGTGTGAAAAGCAATACCTGTCCTGCTATTTTCATGAGTTCAGTGGAATGCGTTGATCATAAGTGACAAAAAATCTCTTATAAGGGTTTTTGCAGTACTTAATCTGCAGGTGATGGTTTTGTTCCTCATTTAATAACTGGGTATTTAGGCTGATAACAGACTACAGCAGCGCACAGAGTATGTCATACTTACAGATGAAGTAGATGAAGGCAGTGTGACTTGGAGGTTAAGACATTATTGTCCTAGAGCTGTACTATACAGTAGTTCTGGCTTTGATTTCCACAGCCTCCAGTTTTCTGCTGTGTGACTCTGGACATGTGGTACCAGACATTGCTCCTAGTCTGCACTTGAAAATGGATTGTGTTCAGTGGGCTTACCTGCTTAGCAGATTTTTTTTTAGCCATTTGATAACAGTGCTGCAGTCAAGTACTACATTGTGTGTAGTCATTAGAGACTGAAGCATATTGAGTTAGTCACTGCTGTTGCTGTGACAAGTAATGGAAACCAGTTACACAATTTTTATAACAGTTAATACCCAAAACCAGACAGAATGCCAAGTTGACAAGCCCTGCATGTTAAGGCAGTGTATTGTTGTACTGCAGCACCCCTTTTCCAAAGAGTTAGGCTATTATGTTGAAGTAAAACATTTGCAGGCAGTTGTTAATTTAATGTATGTTTAGGCCATCCTTAAAAGCGACTTTGTCATCCTGTGGGGCTTGATGAAGGGAATGCTGTGATCCCAGTCTTGAGTATGATTCTGAGCAGCTTCATTCATCATTGCAAGTTCAAAAACTATTTAATTGTTTCAAGCCGTGATGCAAGTGGAGGCAGTGCTCCCATAAAGTGTAGTGTGCATAGTAAGTGTTGGGTTGTAGTATGCCTCCGTACCTGTTCTTGTACAAAAAAACATGAAAGCGACGACAATTGCAGGTAGAAGAAGATCCTCCAAATTTATTAACACACAGTCACGAAATAATCCACAGAATGAACGCCTTCACAGTTACAGCGTTTTCGTCCAAATGGACTTCATCAGATAAAATCACCTTTTACTTAATGATATTTTTATATAAAACCATTAAAACTTGCACCAATCATTAGTCTGTTCTCATTTAAAACGTACAAATCAACCTACAAGCTGCTAAATAATTAATTAGTTCATCACTTCCTGTTTCCATGAAAATTGATTCTTAGTTATAAATAAATAAACTTTAAATAAATAAATAAATGTATTTGTTACTTTAAAAACTCCTGAAAATGTTGACAATTTATAAATATTCTATTATAGTGTTAAAAGGTTAAAAAGTATTCATAAAAAACCTTATTAAAAAACTATTTTAACCTGAATGCTTAATACAAAAGTATTTTAGGATAACATTTGTATTAAGCATTCAGGTTAAAATAGTTTTTTAATAAGGTTTTTTATGAATACTTTTTCTTTAACACTAATAAATATTTATAAATTGTCAACATTTTCAGAGTTTTTAAAGTAACAAATACATTTATTTATTTATTTAAAGTTGTTATAACTAAGAATCAATTTTCATGTAAGCTGAAAGTGATGAACTAATTAATTATTTAGCAGCTTGTAGGTTGACTTGTACGTTTTAAATGAGAACAGACTAATGATTGGTGCAAGTTTTAATGGTTTTATATAAGAACATCATTAAGTAAAAGGTGATTTTATCTGATGAAGTCCATTTGAAAAACAGTAACTGTGGGCGTTCTGGATTATTTCTGACTGACGGAGGATCTTCTACCTCCATTTCGTCTTTACATCATTTAGTGGTATTTGGAGGTTGGAGCAGTTTTTCTACAGTGTTCTTGTACAAAGCAACAATGTTTTCTCCAGTAAGCGAGCAACATAAATTTGTAGAATCTGAGGGCAAACTGCAAGGTTTCATAATTCTCAGCTGAGGTTGCATATACTAAAAAAGGTGCATATGCAAGCTGTAGAATTCATATAAAATACCTTTATATGTTTTGATGCAGAAATAATTGGGGAATCTGTTTAAACTTAACATATTTGGTAATTTTGCTGGGCTTGTCACCATTAATGTAAGGGTGGGATGTGGACTTCTGAGGATCTAAAGAGGGGCTATGTCTAAAGTGTTTTACCATTTGATAAGGATGGCCAGCGTCTCCACCTCCACTAGTGGTCCAGCTATATTAGAGAGATTTCAGGTTCTACCTGGCTTCCTTGGACAATGATGCTGAACTCAGAGACTGATGCAAAGTTGTCCTTCTAAAGGTTGAATTACATTTTGCTTGGTGACTTTGAGGTTTCTCCTACTGTAAGGTCATCCACATGTGGAAATGTACTTGAGTTTGAGTTTTGAAGATTGTGATACTAATTATAAATAAAGTTTTTTAAACCTTTTTTTTAACCCCCCCCTTTTTTTCCCCATTGGGGTTTAAGGGAATTCCTTTCCTTTTTTTTTTTAAAGGGGGA